>NW_026915073.1:0-387424 GCF_034315485.1 Pezoporus occidentalis | reverse complement strand
ACACGTACACACGTGTAAGCACATGTACACACCTGTACACACGTGTGAGCACATGTAAACACTTGTACACACGTGTCAGAGCATGTACACACGTGTACACAAGTGTAAACACGTACACACGTGTAAGCACATGTACACACCTGTACACACGTGTGAGCACATGTAAACACTTGTACACACGTGTCAGCGCATGTACACACGTGTACACAAGTGTAAACACGTACACACGTGTAAGCACATGTACACACGTGTACACACGTGTGAGCACATGAACACACTTGTACACACGTGTGAGCACAGGTACACATGTACACATGTGTAAGCACATGTACACACTTGTACACACCTGTGAGCACAGGTACACACGTACACATGTGTAAGCACATGTACACTTGTACACAAGTGTAAACACGTACACATGTGCAAGCACATGTACACACCTGTACACACGTGTGAGCACAGGTAAACACTTGTACACACGTGTCAGCGCATGTACACACCTGTACACACGTGTGAGCACATGTACACACGTGTGACCACAGGTACACACGTACACACGTGTAAGCACATGTACACACCTGTACACACGTGTGAGCACATGTACACACGTGTGAGCACAGGTACACACGTACACACGTGTGAGCACATGTACACACTTGTACACACGTGTGAGCACAGGTACACACTTGTACACACGTGTGAGCACATGTACACACGTACACACGTGTCAGCGCATGTACACACGTGTACACAAGTGTAAACACGTACACACGTGTAAGCACATGTACACACGTGTGAGCACATGTACACACTTGTACACACGTGTGAGCACAGGTACACAAGTACACACGTGCAAGCACATGTACACACTTGTACATATGTATGAGCACAAGTACACACGTACACACGTGTCAGCGCATGTACACACGTGTAAACAAGTGTAAACACGTACACACGTGTAAGCACATATACACACCTGTGCACGTGTGAGCACATGAACCCACTTGTACACACGTGTGAGCACAGGTACACACACACGTGTGAGCACATACACACGTGTGAACACACACTTGGTTACATCGGAGTGATGCGTGTCAGCAACTCAGGGGTCCTAGTGATCATTGCACTTCGTGTGGAGATGGAATCCCTTGTGATCATTGCGCTATGTGCAAAGGGCATGATAAGTGTCCCTGTCAATACCACAGTGCGGAGCAAGGAGAAACAAGGGAATAATTCCCCTGGGTCAACCGCTGTATTGTGCAAATAAACGTTTTGTCCATTGTTTAAATTGCATGGATGTTCTTAGAAAAGGGGGGGTGGCGGAATAGGTAACTCAGAGATATGTCCTGTTGCAGAACGTTGTGAAACCTGTGCGCTGAACAAAGAAACACCTAAGGAGTGGAATTTATGGGGGCTAAGATGGCGGTCAGACTTGTGAAAGACATAATATTTCTTCACCCAGAGACCAGACCCCAGCAACAGGTGGAGAAGCCCGGGAAAAGAAGACAACAGGATTGGCTGAAACCCAAGAAGCCCGGGAACCAAAAAGTATAAGAGACTATCCCCAGCAGTTCCCGGTGTGCGTCTCGGGCGGGGCGGAGGCTCCCGGGGCAGCAGGTGCTGCTTGCTTATTGTCTCTCCATATTTATAATAAAAATCGATTAAAACAGATTGGCTAGATTTTTATAACAATTCTGGACTGATCGACCCTGACAGAGAACCTGACCTCTATCCCACTGACAGTCATGATATGTGGAAAAACATTGAAAAAGAAGTGAAAAATCAAGCTGCTGTGAACCTGCCCCAAAACCCGAATGCTCCACATCCTGTCCGTCACAGGGCAAACCGCATGCGCAGTTGCAGGAGTTCACGGAAATACTAATTCTCATACGAAGCGGGGACAGGTTATGAATGCGTGTAGCAGCTCTCATGAATACGTAACCCCAATGCTATGTATGTTGGAAGGACGGGCGCCTGCGGCATGCACGACTTTGGTGGGCTAGCCCCGTGGTGCCCAGCGCTGAAGAAACATGCCCACTTTACAACCCTCATGGGCTCATTGGTTGTACAGGCCTTTCTCCGCACGTCAGCGGCTCCCCTCCGGCCGAGGGGCTGCGCCTGGAGGCAGCGGGACAGGGAGCTGCGGAGCACGGGCGCGCCGCCTCCACCTCCCTCACTTGCACGGCGGCAGCAGCAGGCTCCGGCGGGCTCCCCCCATTGCCCGCCCGCCCCTGGCCCTTGTGTGCTCCGGCAGGCACGGGTTGGCGCTGCGCCCGCCGAGATGCGCGCGGCGGGGGGTCCACTTCTCCCGGCGAGAGGCGGGGGGAAACCCAGCCTCTGCCCCGGAGGTTTTACACCCGCAACAACAGTCTGTTAACAGAGAACGACTCGGTCCTCACACGTGTCAATTCCTTCTCCAACCTCGCACACCCTCGCAACGCTGCAGGGTGCCAGAGCAGCTCTTGGACCGTTTGCTCTGAGCAGGGTTTTCCACAGCTCTTGGACCCTGTTCTCCCCAGAACACGCTGCGGCAGGGATGCAGCCGTGCACCCAGCACCTCGCTGACACTGACGTGCTTTGCTCATAGGGCCTCCAGGCACCGCGTGGGTTTGCTCTGAAGAGCAGGGCAGGGCTCCAGAAGGTGGAAGAAGTCTCCAGTCTCCAGAAGTCTCCAGAAGACTCCAGAAGTCCATCAACTCCCAGGACAACACAACAGTTTTATTGGTCTAGAATGCCCGGTCTAAACGTAATCTTCTTGTCTAATCTGAACCTACTGTGTAATCTCAACCTGATGTTGAATCTAAACCTAATGCGAAATCTAAACTCACGTTAAAACGAATGATGTTTTGTACAGGAGAAATGATGGCACCCTCTCTCTCCTTCCTGCTGTGCCCTGCTCCCACCCATGGGTCTGAACCAGGAGCCACGCCACCTGCTCAGCACAGGACGAGCGCTGGATGGTGCTGGGGCCTTGCTCTGAGCTGTTTTACGGGGCCACCCGCAACAACAGTCTGTTAACAGAGAACGACTCGGTCCTCACCCGCGTGTCGTGAACCCTCCTCAGCAGTCAACCATTGTGCTGAGGCTGGAGAACCTCCATGTATTTTACTGCCCCGAGGAAACTCAGGGTTGTTCACTGCTGCAAGTTATGCAGGTGGCGGTGATCCCGGGAAATAAAGGGTTAACATTGTGCCTGCTTGCTTAAGCAGTCGCTGTGCTTGGTGGAGCAGAGCCATAGGAGGCAAAGTCACCAGAATGGTGAAGCAGAATTGTAGGAGTTAGAGCTGCTAGGCAGAATTGTAGTAGATAGGATTCATAGCTTAATATTTAAGATGTTATCAATATTGTAGCCAATTTCGGTTTAAAGTATAAGTTTTATTAAACCGAGTAAGCGATAGCAGATAAAACAGCGCTGGATGCTCCGGGGAGTCCTCTCCTCTGCCCAAGCCACGCACATGCGGTCCCTGGGAGGTGGTCCTTTATCTTTTTCGGTTCAAGGCCCCAGCCAATCCTGTCGCCCCTCCTCACTCGGGTGTTGACATGGCTCTTCCCCATTGGTTCCCTATGTTGCAGGGGGTCTCATTACCGAGAAGTTTCGGGAAGTTCCGAGAAGCTCCCAGAGGCTTCTAGAAGCATCCACATCCAGCCTCCTCACCCTCGCATCCCCCTCCCCTCAAGCGTTGCAACAAGACACCACTTCGAGCCACCCAGCCCCCCTTTTCTCTCTCACAATCCTGTGCAACAATACAACTGACCTACCCCCATTACTTACAGAGTACACCGGTTACAGAATCAAAAAGGAGTATTGTTTCACATAAGACAGCCACAGAGAGCCTCCCTCTCCCCAAACTTCTTGATGAACAAACCCCACACATTACAATTCCCCCCTTTTTCTTTTCATCATTTTTGTTCATCAAATCGTTGTAACACATCTTAACCACAATGAATTTTCTTGTTCTACAGGTTCCTGTTTCGTTCCTATCAGCATTAGGTGAGCTGCTTCGAGTCTACCTCGTGCAATGTCTAATGTTTTATTAAAAATACATGGTCCAAATGTTAATCCCAATATAATTAATATCAGGGGACCTGCTATTGTTGACACTAAGGTTGTAAGCCAGGAGGATTGACTAAACCAAGATTCATACCAACTGCGTTGTGCCTCTCGTTCTTTTCGTTTTTTTTCCAATCCCTCTCGTAATTTGGTCATAGTATCCCGTGCCACCCCTGTGTGATCTGCATATACACAGCACTCTTCCTTAAGTGTACAAGTGTGTACATGTGCTCACACGTGTGTACAGGTGTGTACATGTGCTTACACGTGTGTACGTGTTTACACTTGTGTACACGTGTGTACATGCGCTGACACGTGTGTACAAGTGTGTATATGTGCTCACACTTGTGTACAAGTGTGTACATGTGCTTACACGTGTGTACAGGTGTGTACGTGCTTACACGTGTATACAGTTGTGTACATGCGCTGACACGTGTGTACAAGTGTTTACATGTGCTCACACGTGTGTACAGGTGTGTACATGTGCTTACACGTGTGTACGTGTTTACACTTGTGTACACGTGTGTACATGCGCTGACACGTGTGTACAAGTGTTTACATGTGCTCACACGTGTGTACAGGTGTGTACATGTGCTTACACGTGTGTACGTGTTTACACTTGTGTACACGTGTGTACATGCTCTGACACGTGTGTACAAGTGTTTACATGTGCTCACACGTGTGTACAGGTGTGTACATGTGCTTACACGTGTGTACGTGTTTACACTTGTGTACACGTGTGTACATGCGCTGACACGGTTGCACATGCGCTGACACGTGTGCAGGTGGCTCTATGCGCTCGCGCAGAGCATGACGCGGCCGTGGCCCGGGGACTCACCCCGTGTGCGCGGTGACGTCAGGAGGGGCGGGGCGTGCGCTCTCCCGGCGAGGCCGGTACTTCCGGGTGCCCCGGCGGCGGCGCGGAGCCGGTGAGCGGGGCTGGTGCGGGGCGCGCAGGGATGCGGCGTGGTGGGGTCTGGGGGGCAGCAGGGACACGGAGGGCTGGGGGGTGCAGGGGTCTCTGGAGCCCGATCCGTGCGTGCCCCCCCGGCCGTGGGCCAGCCAGACCCCACACGCATGGGGCAGCCCTGCCCTGCCGGCAGCCTCAGCCCCACCCTGAGCCCCCCAGGGTGCGGGGTGCCCGCGCTGTGGGTCAGGTGCTCCTTTGCAGGGGCGCCCGGGGGTGGGGGTGTTGATGGTGTCTGGTCCTCGACCCGCTCCCTCCAGTGCTCACACCGGGAACCTCTCCACATTGTTCCTCCCCACAGACCTGATCCCGGAGGTCCCAGCACCAGGGGCATCCCTCCCGCTTCCTCTGGGTTCTTGTTCACGGTGTTCCCGATAAATCGCTCTTTCTCACTTAAAATGAGCAGCTTCAAACAAGCTCCAAGTGGTTCTTGTGTCCAGAAACAGAGGGGTTAAACACCCGGTTCTTGTTTCCAGAGAGCCCCGGTTCCGCCGTCGAGGGATGCGAGTTCCCAGCGTGTCAAATGGCCACAGGACCAACCGGGAAGTGCCAGCACCGGGCACCCCAAGCCGCGCAGAAGCTGGGGATATAACCACGGGAGCACCGTGCAGCAGCGCGCCGGGGGGGTCCCAGCACGCCTCGCCCTTGCCTGGCGGCTCTGGCGGCTGCAGCGCTGGGGAAGGTCAGCCCCAGCCTCCCCTGCCCACCAGGGCCTGGCACAGGAGCAGCCAGCAGCCGGGCACAAATCCTCCTTCCCCCGTGTCTGAGGCACCAGATCCTGCCCTTGGCGGCAGCGCTGGGGGCTTAGCGGCTGCTTTCCCTCTGCGGCTGCTCCTGTCTGTGGTGCCGCGGGGCAACACCTTGTTGTGGTTCATCAGCAGAGACCCTTCTCCATCCACCATCAGGTTGGTCAGCAGCAGGGAGATGCTCCCGTGGGGAAGTGGGTGGTGTGTTGGTCCCCATCCCTCGCACAGTGCCAGCATTCCGGTGGTGGGAATCATGGCTGGGTGCAGAGGAGCAGCTGAGGTTGGACTGAGAGGGTCCTGCCACTGCTCTGAGCCTGCCCTGACCCTCGCTGGATGATATCCAGGAGGTTTTATCCCACAGCAAGGCAATCCCCTGGTCGTGGCAGCTGATTTTCCTGCTCCCAGGCTGCTCCTGCTTGGAGTCAGCTTGTATTTAAGTGTGGCTGGGTGTGCATGGGCTCAGGAGGGGAAGGCAGAAGCTGGGTAGGAGGAGAGAGTTGTTCCAGTCCTGGCCCTTGGACTCAGGATGCCATCCAATCCCTCGTTCCCTGGGGCAGAGGGTGACTGGTGCAGTTCTCGTGCTTGGAAAATGACTGGCTCCATGTCCAGGCCTTGAGTCACTGGCTCCTGCCATCGTGGGCTGGTGTTTTCCACTGGCAGACCACGAGCACTGACCTGCTGCTTATTTATAGCTCAGTGTTGTTGTGGGGACTGTGAGGAGCCAGGACGGGGTCTCTGCCTCTCCTGACACAAGGCTTCATTCCAGCAAAGCCCTCCCAAAGGACCAGGCTGTTAGGAGCAGCTCTGCTCTCGCTCCAGTGCCTCTGCTCCCTGGTAGGTTGAACCGCTCCGGTTTGCTGCTGGTTTCTCTTGGCTTCACTTGAGCTGTTGGCTCTGCCTGCATGGCCTCCGGTGTGGTGACGGCTGGGAAGGGACGTGGGGCTTTTCCTGCTGTAGCTGTGCTTGCCTGGGCATTGGCACATCCATCCCATCCCGTCCCTATTCCGTCCCAGATCACCAGGAGCAGCTGGGGCTTTCCAGAGTGTGCTGGAAGTGCTCTGGAGCAATCCAGTTGTGGCGCCAGCACTGCTGGTGCCATTCCCTGTGTCCCACCAGCCTTGGGATGGCTGAAATTCCCCTCAGAGCTGGTTCCTCGCCCTTGTAATTCAGGAAAATGCTGTCCCAGCAGGAGTGGTGCCATGTGGATTTGCGATGCTGGGACAAACTGGTTGGACTGGTCGTGGTGGGAGTGGAGAGTCCCATGGTGGAGGTGGTGGGTGTTAGGAAAACCGCAAATGGTTTGGGTTGGAAGGACCTTGAAACTCATCCAGTCACTTGGGTGTCTCCTGAAGCCCCCAGCAGCTCCTCGAGCCCCTGAGCAGGGGTCCCACTCCTGTAACCGCTGTGCTCCCCATTCCTGTGTCGCAACCCAAAGAGAGGAAATCTCATGATGAGTCCTGGTGAAAAGAGTTTCCTTTCATGGGAACTCGTCTGTGAACTCCGGGAACACGGAGGATCTGTCTGGGTTTATCCACACAGAGCTCTTCACCGGCTGGTGCGGGGCACGTGTGGGGTGCTCCGGATTTGGGCTGCTCTGGACTGGGAGCGCTGCTGCTGCCTTCGGGACCAGCTGTGGCCATGTGGGAGCTGCTCTGCAGATGTGTTTATGCCCTGGTTCGACCGCTCATGGGGCAGGGAGAGGGGCAGGTTGAGGCTTCAGCTCCAATGTGGGGAAAGCTTCAGGCCCGATGTGTTGGCTTGGAAACAGCAGTGTCACTTCCAAGGGACACCTGGAAGTGTCGGTGTCACACCCAGACCCTGCGGTGAACTGCTGGGCACCTCCTTCTCCATTTGGATGGCAACGGGCTCCAACTGAAGGGAGTCAGTTCCTTCTCCAACCTCGCACACCCTCGCAACGCTGCAGGGTGCCAGAGCAGCTCTTGGACCCTGTTCAGCCCCAGAACACGCTGTATTGGAGCAGGGATGCAGCCGTGCACCCAGCACCTCGCTGACACTGATGTGCTTTGCTCATAGGGCCTCCAGGCACAGCTTGGGTTTGCTCTGAAGAGCAGGGCAGGGCTGCAAAAGGCAGAAATCAAAGTTCCCTTGTGTGCTGTGACCCTGAAGCGTGGCTCAGGTTCTGCCATGGTTTCCCAGGAAGACACTGGTTTTGTTCTTTTTCCGACCAAACCCAGCTGCAGCAGAGCAGCCCTTGGGAATGGGGTGATCTTGGGGTTCATCTGCCTCTGAACGGAGTGACTGCAAACCTGATGGGGAGCCTGCATCCTTCCTTCCTTCCTATTTTCCCAGACAGCTCTGTGCCATGGGATGAGCACCTGGGCACCTCCAAGGGGGTCACAGAATCCCAGCCTGGTTTGGGGTGGAAGGGACAAGCAGGGACACCTTCCACTGGAGCAGCTTGCTCCAAGCCCCTGTGCCTTGAACACTGCCAGGGATGGGGCAGCCACAGCTTCTCTGGGCACCCTGTGCCAGCGCCTCAGCACCCTTGGTCTCACCCTGGGTCCATCCCCACTGGCTTCAGCAGTAGCATCGGTCTCATGAGTTCCAGAGAGCTGAGCTCCCATTGCCTCTGCCCGGGGTCTGCTGGGCAGTGACTGCCTCTGTCCAGGCCACCTTCATGCTGTTCCCATGGTTTGAAGTGCTGTCATACAGGCTCAGTTGCTAAGCGCCTGGTTTGGTTCCCTTGGTGGCACCTGTTCATTGCAGGAGGTGTAGAAACAGAAGGAAAACCATGGCCCTGTGTGCTTCACTGCTTGCTTGACTGCCCTGGCGTCTCCCCCAGGTTGAGGGCAGCTTCCAGGGGATAATTTACTCCCTCTTGGTCTCTTGGCTATGCTCTGTGCTCTGTTTTGCCTGACCCCCTCCTCGTCGCGGGGAAGCGTGGTGTGTTTCAGTGTGTGGTTGGAAGTGGGTCGGTCCCAGCAGCATCCTGGCTGTGAGCGCTTGCAAAATCCCTTGGTGGAGGATCTGTGCCTCTTGTGGGGCAGGCATGGGAGGTGTCAACCACAGGGGTGCTCAAACGTTCCTCCTCCTTGTCCCAAAGGTGACATGTGAAGGCACCGCCCGGCACAGGGAGCGGCAGCAGCTGAGATGCATTCGAGCCACACTGATGACCCCAAGGAAGCCATAGAGGTGAGTGAGGCACCCCAGTGCTCCCACACAGCGCCAGTTCCTCCCCAGTGAGACTCCAGTTACCAGCAGGGTCATGGTGGGACCTGTGGGTGCTGCCAGCTGGGATTGGGATGGGTTCTATGGGCAAAGGTGGCTCCTGCTTTGCAGGAGAGAGGATCCGTGGTGGTTTGTCTGGTGGGAGGGTCAAAGAAATAGGGCAGCCACGAGTTAAACCACACCAGGCTCCACCTTGGGCTTTGCTTCTCGTGGCAGGACCCAGCAAGGGCCGGGGGCAGCGCTCAGCACTGGTGCCTGGGGGAAGCAGCGTTGCTGCTCCCTGCATTTGCCGTTTCCTTCCCCAGGTCTGGGAGTCTGAACACGTTGTCAGGAGCCAAGTTCAAACCCCGCGGTTCTCCCCGGTGTTCCCTTCACCCCCAGCAGTTAATTCCTGTGCGGCAGATGAGATCAGTGGCACTCTTTAATCCTGGGAGCCCACGTTTGCTGCCTGCGGGAGGCTGGCTGGTGCTGGCAGCAGAGCTGGGGGGTGTCTGGCAAACAGCCCTGCTCCAAGGGGCGCCCCTGATGCGAGCAGGGACAAGGTGCATGTTCTGGCTGTTCCCCTTGAGCTACAGCTGCTGGGAAAGCAACAAATATCCTGGGCTGGAAATAGAACCTGGGTTTGTGCAGCCAAGCCAGGCTGGAGTCACAGCTCTGCTCTGCCCCAGGCGCATGGAATGCTGCGTGGGGGGTGTTGAAATGGGGCTTGTTAGTGGGATCCTGGCTGGATTCACAGTGTTTACCAAATGCCTGCTGGGAATTGCAGCTTTCCTTTTCAGTGAGGTTGATTGAGACACCCGGGCTCAGCTGCACTGAGGAGAGAATCCTCTCCACCAGCATCAGATTGTGAAACTCCCTGCGCTTGCTCTAGCTGGTGCGAGACAGGGGGAGGCAGAGCTACTGGAAGGGAAAATTCTCATGTCCCAGCTTCAGAGCCTCTCTGAAGGCAGCAGCTAAACCCCAGCCATCTTTCCAAAAGCATCTTTTGGGGGGAGGGCCTGTCCCCAGTAGCACCAGGGGGTTGATGAGCATAGCCAAGCTGCTCAGAGCACTGGTGGGATCGATGGCTTTGATTCCTGCCCATGGGACTTGTTAGAGCATCACGTGCTGCTTGTGCTGATCTGCATGAGTTCAAGTCCTATCCCAGCCCTTGCTTCCTCCTTTTGGTTTCTGTTTTCTCACCCGAGCTTATTTAATCTGTGCTTCCCTGAGCAAGTGTATGGAAGGAGCCAGTTTCTCCCTATCCCAGAGAAGCTGTGGCTGCCCCATCCCTGGCAGTGTTCAAGGCCAGGTTGGATGAGGCTTGGAGCAAGCTGCTCCAGTGGAAGGTGTCCCTGCCCATGGCAGTGGTTGGAACTGGAGTTGCTTTAAGGTCCCTTCCAAGACAAACCAGGCTGGGATTCGATGACTCTTCAGCAATTTGGTGTCTGCAGGGGAAGCATCACACACTCTAAAGGCAATCCCAGCAAGCCCATGGGCTCCAAACCACCAGCCACAGTTGCACAAATTACTCTGATTACAAACTAAAGCCAGATGAACTGTGATGCCACGAGGCGAGTCCCCAGCTTGAGCAGTTCAGTTGTGGTCCTCCCTAACAGTCACATGGTGCTTCATTTTGGATAAGCCTTGTGGTTTTGCAGGCCTTTTATATGAAACCTTCCTTAATACTTCCTTTTTTTTAAGCCAAGCTTGTACCTCCTGTCTTGCAGCTGATCAAGAAGCAGCTGGTGAACGCCATCAAGGCGCTGCAGAAGCAGTACGTGACCTCAGATGCTGTTGTAACCAGTGATGATGGGAATGCCAACACCCTGTGCAGTGCTCTGGAAGCTGTCTTTGTGCACGGGCTGAAGGCAAAGCACATCAAGACAGAGAGTGGGGGGAAAGGGAAGAAAACAGGGAGTCGGGCACCACTTCCCCAACCGGTCTTCTGGGATCTTTTGAAGAGCATCACCCACCGGTGAGTGCGCATCCCTGCCCAAACAGGGTTTGTACTCTCAGGTTTTTCCCCTCTCCTTGGGGCAAAAGCCACAGCATTCAGGGAATGGCCATCAGGAGGATGGCTCAGTGGAAAGATACGTGTCCACCCATCCCGTGTGCTCAGTCCCTTCACATGCTCTCCCAGGGTGTCTTGGCATCACAATGATGCCGAGCTGGGCACCCTTTTCTTATGTTTGGGTGCCAGGCTGTGTAGGGGACTCAGTGTCCCCAGTGGGACCCGGTGGCAGCAGCAGTAGGTTATGAGATGCATAGCGCAGGGTCTGGTCTCTCTTTGGAGATGGTTGTCCTCAATTTCCCCATGTCCCAACCAGCCTTTGAGGGGGTCTCACCTCAGTACCTGTCATTTGGTGGGGGATTTCTGAGCCACTCCCTAAGCAGAGTCCTCCCACACACAGAGAGTTTTGAAAGCCTCGTCCAACTTCATCACCGACTCATAAATTATAGAAGAGTGGATGAAAATAACTCTTCCACATGCTGCGGGGATATTTTGGGGGATATTTTTGTGCCCTTTGAAGGTGTTTTTCTCTTCCTTGAGAAACAGATCTAAAAAAATAATTACGATACTTTTGTTCTGGTTTTTGAGGCATCTGGGACCAGGGAGGATTGGGGAGTGTGGTGTTGCTGTTGGATTGTAGGGGGGGAATGGCTGAATTGAGGAGGTTGAGGTTGCTTGAGTTCAGCCTGACCTGGTTAGGGTTTTTTTTTGAGATGCCACAGCAGTTTTCTCTGTGTTTTGGCTGACTTTAAATGTGAAGCTGGGCTTTGTCACCATGAGTATCCAGCCAGAGCAAGCCCCACCAATGTGCAGGAACAATGGGAATTTCCCCCTCTGCATCCTTGTTTCAGGGGGATGCCTTCAGCCAGAGAGGACAAGCACCCAGAGGTACCCCAGGGGTGCCTGTTACCAATATACTTAGCTTTGGAACTAGATGATTTTAAGGTCCTTTCAAAGCCTAACCAGTCTGTGATTCAGAAGCTCTTTTTCCTTTGTGGGGAACCATGTTTTCCATGAAGGAGAGAGATTTTCCACAGACCTGTTCCAACTCATAAACACCCCACAGCAGAGCAGGATGGGCAGTTCGTGATGGGAGATCTGCCCCTCCTGCACCCCGTGATGGACCAAAACCAGAGCTGCTCACATACTGTTCTGTTCTTTTTCTCCCTTTTCCCTAGAAATATCATCTCTGAGTTGGAGCAACTCATTTTTATCAACACGGATGTGGGGCGCTGCCGAGCCTGGCTGCGGCTAGCTCTCAATGATGGCCTCATGGAGTGTTACTTGAAGCTGCTGCTGCGGGAGAAGTCCCCACTGCCTGAATACTACCAAAGCACTGCTCTGCTCTTAGATGCTGAAGAGTGTGAGTTTCTCCTTTGCTACTTGCAAGGTTTAACATCCTTAACCTTCGAGCTCTCCTATAAATCAGCAGTTCTGAACGAGTGGACTATCACCCCTCTGTCCCTGTCGGGGCTGTGTCCTGTTTCGGAGCTGCTGGAGCCCCTCACATCCTCAGCATCCGAACCCCACAGAAAAGCATCGCTGGGTTCCATCTCCCACTCATCGGGCTCGGATGAGATCGAGATTCAACCCTCTGTCCTCTCCATCAGCAAAGGCAGCAGCAAAATCAAGCTCACATCATCCTCGTTGAGCCTCAACACCACCAGCTCATCCCAGCTCTCCTCCAGCCTGGGCTCCGACAGCATCCTCCCAGCCCACTGCGCCCGCAGCCCCGAGGGGGGAGAGGAGCCTCTGTCCTGCGACTCCGACCTGGGCACTGCCACTGCTGAGGACCTGGACCGGTCACTGCAGGAGTGAGTGTTCTCCCGCTTCTTCTCTTCAGAGGGATTCTTAACCCTCTCCTGGGCTCTTGTTGATTTCTCTCTATAGGCAGGAAGGGTTTCTCCCCTGGCTTTTTTTAACAACCCGTATTTTAGGGGGCTGGAGCAGCTCCCATATGGAGCCAGGCTGAGGACATAGGGGCTGTTCAGAAGAGAAGCTGTGTGGAGACCTCAGAGCAGCTTCCAGTGTCTGAAGGGGGCTACAAGGATGCTGGAGAGGGACTCTTCATCAGGGATTGTAGTGATAGGACATGGGTTGATGGGTTCAAACTGAAACAGGGGAAGTTCAGGTTAGATCTGAGGGAGAAGCTCTTCCCTGTGAGGGTGCTGAGGCACTGGCACAGGGTGCCCAGAGAAGCTGTGGCTGCCCCATCCCTGGCAGTGTTCAAGGCCAGGTTGGACACGGGCTTGGAGCAAGCTGCTCCAGTGGAAGGGGTCCCCGCCCATGGCAGGGGTTGGAACTGGAGGAGCTTTAAGGTCCCCTCCAACTCAGACCAATCTAGGATCTATGATTGTTTCTCCTGGGAAAAGCCTGAAAGGTAAAGAGAATGACTCAGCACCTGCTGCTGGAACCTGCTGCCCCGGCAGATGAGCTCCTGGCCACTGAAGTGTGTGTCTGTCCTCTTTACCAAGGCAGA
Source organism: Pezoporus occidentalis (assembly GCF_034315485.1). Lineage (NCBI taxonomy): Eukaryota > Metazoa > Chordata > Aves > Psittaciformes > Psittacidae > Pezoporus > Pezoporus occidentalis. Next base: position 373,999 of record NW_026915073.1, on the reverse strand, counting down.
AGCATCAGAGAAATGCTGCTGCCCGGTCTCAGGAATGTCCCATCTCCCTGGCGTACACTGGGGGATGCTCTGGGGCTTTCTGCAGGGAGGAAGAAATGAGTTTGATCACAGGAAAGGGCTGTAATTTGCAGCTTCAGTGGATGATTTAGGGGAGGGAGATTGTTAGTTTGTCATCGTCATGATCTATTTGTGCCAAGCATCCGGCACAAAGAATTCCAGGGGTTATATAAACCCTGAGTAATCAGGAAATATTTTCCCTGCCGCCTTTAAAACCTGGCTCTGAAGGAGCCTGGTGCTGGTTGACAAAGGCACCCTCTTCCCAATAAGGGTCTTCAAGGGGGTTTTAAGTCTCTTCTTCCTCATCAATAACAGCATCATTATCTGCAGGATTTTATGTCTTATGATCATCCTGGAAGAACCTGCCTTGATTGGATTAAACTCGTGATGGAAAGACATCATTTAGCACTGCTTTAATTCCCTCCGGCTGGTGGTGAAGCAGGGGCATGGGAACAGCATCTCATCTGGCCGGGCTCCACTTGGAATTGCTTGTTAACCGTTAGGGAAACTGGCACAATCCCATGGCTGGGTCTGTGTCCAGGAGCTGGGGGTGTGGCTGGGGGATGTGGGGAGCACCCAGCCCTCTCCCTCCATTAGGAGATGTCCATCAGCAGCAAATTAAACCCCAGGAATGTGTAGTCAGGAAATGCATCCTTGCAGGCAGGCTCCCTGTTCTGTGCAGCACAAATCACACATCTCCTGTCTGCGCTGTCATTGCCAGGGAGGTGTTTTTGCAGCCACATGGTGCTGCCAGAGCACAGGAGAAGAGCTGTGATGCTGAGCCCTTTGTTGGGGGTTATAGTTTGCAGTCGCTCTGTGTTGCGTAGTTCTGGTTACTGTGGCTGTGTTCACGCTGATCTCTCTTCCATATTTCCAGGGTGCTGTCCGAGTTCAGCAAAGCCAAGCCTAGCCAGGAAGCCCCAGAGGAACGGCTGCTCCCCAGCATGCTGGGCTGCTCCCCACAGCCACCCGCCTGCCCTGTGGCCACATCACCCCCTGCTCTGGCAGTGCCCCATGGAGCTCCCCAGCAGCCACCCCCCAGTGCAGACAGCCCCGGCTCTGCTGGGACGGGTGATGCGGTGAGCACCGGTGGTGGGGATGGAGAAGGAGTGCGGGCAGGCACTGCTCCGGCCCCATGCCATGCTGGGCCCGGCAGAGGAGAGCCTGGCAGGAGCAGCACGGAGAGCAGCAGTGAGGTGAACCAGGCCGTGTGCAGCCCGACAGCCGAATACCTCCTGTCCCCACTGCTGGGTTGTCCGGTAGGTGTTACAGCTCCCTTGCTATCCATCTCCTTGGGTTTATGCTTCTGAGCAGTAGATGGAGTCACACAATCCCAGACCGGTTTGGGTTGGAAGAGACCTTAAAGCTCATCCAGTTCCATACAGGAGGTGCTCCATCTCCGTGATCATCCTCATGGCCTCTTCTGGACTTTCTCCAAGAGCTCCTTGTCCTTATGTTGAGGACACCACAACTGCACACAGTGCTGCAGGTGGGGTCTCACGAGAGCATATATATAATGGAAAAATAGAGATAGTAGAAAAGGGAAGTAAAACTTGTGACAGGTTCTGAGGAAGCGCTGGTCTCTCCAGACTCTTCCCAGAGCAAGATGGCATTCCCTCGTGCTTAGGCTAGCAGGAGCAGCAGCAGATTTCCCTTGCTGCTGCCGAGGAGTTGATCCACTTGCTTCTGCTTTTAGGAAACTCTTTGAACAGCTCCGTCCTCTGTCTCATTTGTTACTGACTTTTCCATCCTGGCAAGGTTAGGATATACTTCAGACCTCCCCCTGCGCACAAAACAGTTTCTCTTTTTGGTCTCTGCTCCTTTCAGCTGCCTCCCAGTTATCCCATTTCCACTGCTTCCTTGTGGCACTGGGCCAGTTTGACCTAATCTATGTATAACATACAATGTCAACAGGAAATTCCCCCTGCTTCCGCATGACTCACAGGTCAACCTGCTCCTTTCTATGGAACACTGAGCTGGGTTGTGTTTTGCTGCTGGTGCTTGTTCAGGGACCTTGTCCCAGAACCATGGAATGGTTTGGGTCAGAAGGAACCTTCAAGGTCATCGAGTTCCAACCCTCGCTTTGTTCATCCCACCAGTATTTGCCAGCTGCCAGCACAGTCCCAGGGAGGGGTCACTGCAGGGGGATGTTGGAGGGGCACAGGATGTTCATTGAGTTTGATCATTAATTTGGGGGTTTGTTTTTAACTAGAAAAGGAAGAGCTGGATCTCGGAAGATGATTTCTACCGACCTTCCCTAGGAGAGAGCAGTGAAACCGCAGCCAACACCAACAGCTTTGGCCCGGAGGGGGCTGGGGAGGGTCCTGCCCCAGGACTCATCAGTGCCCTTGACTTGGAAAGGCTCTCAGTGCCATCCTGGGAGAGCGGGAAGCCCAAAGCGTCACCGGAACGGGAGCAAAAGGGCTTCAGCGTGGTGCACCGCAGGCAGATGGGTACGGGCTGCCCTCCCCTCGTGGGCTTACCTGGAGCCCCTGCAAGGGGCAGTGCTGAGGGGCTGGGGGGTGACGGGCTGCTTGAGAGGCAGCTGTTTGCTGCTGTGCTGATAGCAGCAGTAGGGTCATAGGACCATAGAATCAACCAGGTTGAAAAAGACCTTTAAGCACATCAAGTCCAACCCTTACCCCAGCACTGCCAAGGCTTTCCTTTATGCCATTCCATTTGTTCTAAGCTTCAGTACCCAAATATACGTGGACAGATGATGGAGGCCAAGGTCCTGCAAACTCCTGTCCCATCCCATCACCCACCAGGACTGGCTCTCAAAGCTGTGATGCCTCTGGTTTCTCACTGCGAGCAGCCCATTGGCTTTTCCCTCTCCACTGGCTTCCCCTTTACTGGCTAACCCGAGACATCTGCTTTTGCCCCAGGGCTTTCCAACCCTTTCCGAGGGCTCCTGAAGCTGGGCACCCTGGAGCGGAGAGGAGCCATGGGGATATGGAAGGAGTTCTCCTGCGAGCTGTCGCCGCTGGAGCTTCGGCTCCTGCTGGACCACGAGGACCGCATCTGTGTCGAGAGCTACTCCCTGCTGCGGTGCGAGGCGCTGGCGCTGACGCACTCAGACGGGCGGTTCGAGCTGGTGTTCCTAGGGAAGAAGCTCTACCTCCGAGCTCCTTCTTGCGACGAGGCCGAGGACTGGTTGGACAGGATCCGCGAGGCGCTGCACGAGTGCCGGCCTCAGCTGGAGGAGGAGCAGTGGGAGACACTGGAGTACCCAGAAGAGGCTGGTGAAGGCCAGCCCATCCAGAGCGACTCCACTGCTCTGCTCCAGTACAGTGACGTGCCTGGGAACAGCTTTGACTGGACTCCAGCTCATGAACCAGAGCTGGATGCAATAAAAGAGGCTGTTCTGTACGTGGACATGGACAAAACCTGGGTCCCTTTTATTTTTTCCCTGTCTCTAGAAACTTTAAAGTGCTTTAAAGTCAGGAACAATGACAAAATTTTAAGCAACAGTTATGGCATAGAGACCATCCAGGACATCCTGCCGGACACAAGCCTCGGGGGACCCGCCTTCTTCAAGGTGATCACCTCCAAAGCTGTCCTGAAGCTGCAGGCTGAGAACGCAGAAGAAGCTGCCTCATGGAGGGAGCTGGTCCGAGCGGTGCTCATGTCCTACCTGGAGAGTGCAGAGGAGGCTCTGACGCTGGGTGGCAGCTTGGACGGGCACTCCCAGGTCGTCCTGAAGAACATTGTGAAGGAAAACGGCTTCTTGTTGCAATACCTGGTGGCCATCCCCATGGAGAAGGGCCTGGACTCTCAGAGCTTCATCTGTGCAGGTATATGTTGGGTTGTCCAGAAACCCAGCTCCATCTTCATGGAATCATAGAATGGTTTGGCTTGGAAAGGACCTTAAAGCTCATCCAGTTCCATCCTTCTGCCTTAGGCAGGGACACCTTCCACTAGAGGAGGTTGCTCCAAGCCCCGTCCAGCCTGGCCTTGGCATGGGCAGCCCCATCTTCTCAGGGGTAATGTTGAGTTCATTCAGTTTAACAAGGTGACATCAAGTTAGGGTGTCCTGGGCCATGCCAGCCCCTTGCAGGCCAGCTGCTGGTTCCCCATCCAAATCCCGTCAGGCACCGGCACGCCATGTCCGCACTCAGTGGCACCTCTGGGGGTTTGGGTCCTCAGAGTGAGTCCCCCCAAGTTGCATCCCCATTCCACCCCAGCACAGGTCCAGTGGGTCTTTAAGGTGCTTATGGTATAGCCAGGGGAGGTCTTGGCTTGAAAGCAACTTTAGGTGGACCAGGAGGCCCAGGACTCTCCAACCTGCAGGGAAGGTGTACTCAAGAACAAATGCTGTTTTTCCAGTAAGGCAGCACAGGAGTGAGCATTGCAATGGGTGTGACAAGCTGGTTTGGCAAAACATTCCTTTAACCTCCCACTAACCCCTCCCAGCGCCCGGGTGATGCTGGGTTCATGGGACACCACTCACTGACCTCTCTGGGAGGTACCGTTTGCTCTTTCCCTTGGGAAGTTAATTAACTTCAGGTCTCTCTCCTGCATCAGTTGTATTTCTTGCACCCTCCAGCGGGTGTTTGTTTCCTTTCAGTGTCTCTTCTTCTTAGATATGTATGTATTTTCCATTGTATTTAGTTTTACCTTGCCCTCCAGGCTCTGTCCTGCATCTTCTACCTACCAACAGATGGAAGCAGCAAGCTGGAAAGACTTCCCAGCTTTTATGTGTAGGTTTTGTTGGAGGTCTCTGCCTGCCTGGCTTTCCCCTCCCAGCCTGGGGCAGGTTTCCTTCCATGGCAGGGCTTAAGAAGCATTGAAAGCCTTCAAAGATCAAGCCCATGATTGTGATTTTGGGGAGGAAGCACTCCAGCCGCCCCAGCGTGCAAACGATGGGGTGGCAAAGCCGAGCTGGATTCCTCCTGGCTTACCCACTGCAATAATAAAGGTGGTTGGTTGTTGTTTAATCCATCCTGACCTCATCCCTGGCAGATGAGGATCCCTAGCAGACCTGGGTTTGGTAGCCGGTGGTGTGACAGCAGGAAAGAAAAAGGCTGAGTGAAGGCAAAACAGGGCAAAGCTACTGGTGAAGGGGATGGGGCAGGCAGGTGGGGCATCAGTTCTTCCCTAAAGCACTGGGATATTTCCTTTTCCTTAAAGGAAAAGCACTGGGATATTCTCTTTTCCTTAAAAAAAACACCCCATCAAACAATTGAACCACTCAAAGGGTAAAAGTGGATTTAGGGATAGTCCAGACTCCTATTTAATGGAGAAAAAGTGAAGTGGGTCTCGTTGCATCACTGTGGTCTTAAATCCACAGGGAGGGGCCTGGGGACTTCTCACTGAAGTGCTTTAGCAGATCTCCAGCCCTTCCAAAAGCTTTCTTGTTCCATTCCACCCTCCCAAAAGCATTTCCCCCCAGCCTGGCAGTGATGGGAACAGGCTCCTAGAGCAGCCCAGGTCCCCTCTCATTCTCTGCTCCCTGCAGGCTGCTCCAGGCAGATCGGCTTCTCCTTCACCAAGCCCAAGCTCTGCGCCTTCTCCGGTCTCTACTATTGTGACAGTTGCCACCGGGACGAGGAGACAGTGATTCCCTCACGCCTCATCCACAATTGGGACCTGGCAAAGCGAGGGGTGAGTCTGGGCTCAGCCAGTGCACAGAGCAGGGAAGTGCTCCTGCATCTGCCTCTGCTTCCTGAAGGTCCGTCTGAATGTTCCCGCCAGCAGCAGAGGTGGAGATGTCCACCTTAGACCTTCCTCTGAGCCTCCTGGGCTGCTCCTGGGTGCGTGCACACCTCTTGCCTCTCTCTGCCCCAGGTTTGCCAGCAGGCCTTCAAGTTCCTCAGCCAGATCCGTAACCAGCCGCTGATCGACCTGGAGTTGGTCAACGAGAGCCTCTACGACCACGTGGAGAGGATGGGACGGATCCTCCGAAGCAGGGAGCGGCTGAAGCTGCTGGGGGATTATCTCATCATGTGCCGCAGCGGGGCCCTGAAAGAGCTGAGCAAGCGGTGAGGTCCCTCTCTGGGTGATGTTCCTCCTGTATCCCCCTCTTTGCACCCCAGTGGTCCCCCTCATCCCTCACTGTTGGAGCAGGGAGCCAAGGCATGGGCTGGATTTTAGCTCCAATGTCGTCTGCTCTAAGGAGTTCTCCATCTGTTGACACATTGAGATGTGACTCAGGAAACACCTTCCTGAGTGAGCTGCTTCTGGTTGGACAGGAAACACCTGGGAAAACAGATGAGATACTGATTTTCTTTTCTTTTTCCCCCCTTTGAAATGCTCTCACACGATTCCCAGCAGCAGGATTTGGGATGTGAGGCACGATGTGAACATCTGTGGTGATGTTCTTCAAGAGTCTGCATCATCTAGGCTTCTCCTTGTTCCAAAGCTTATTGGGGATGTGGTGGAAACCATCTACCTCCTTGCTCTCTTCTTTTGCAGGCTTGATCACAGGCACTACCTCTTGGAGTATCCCCACAAATACAGCGTTGCTGACCTGAGGCAGGTGAGAGCTCTGTGTGGTCACAGGGGTTTTGCTGGTGAAAACATCCCAGGTTTTATTCATGGAGATGCTGCACTGAGCATGGTGCTTCTTCAGCTCCGAGAGCTACAGAGATGACACAGGATGAATTGTTTCACTTCTGTTTAAGCCAACATTGCTGTTAGCACCCTTCCAAACAAACCTGTGTCTGCTGCAAATGATGCTGGAGGTGATGGGGAGTTGGGTTTTGCACTGATTCCCAGCTGTGGGTGCTGCACTCAGCTCTCTCTGGGTGGCTCCCATTGCAACCCAGGCACATGGGGTATGGGTTGTTTCTGGAGCTTGTCTTCACGTGGCAGCACAAAGGATGTATGTGACATGGGGTTTGTGTGGTGCAAACCCACCAGGAGACACTGCATGAGTGCCTGAGGTGTCTCTGCTCCGCAGATAGCTGATGGTGTCTTTGAGACCTTCCTGCAGTCTCTGCTCCAGTTCGCTTCTCACCACGTCTACAACTGCGACCTGTGCACCCAGCGTGGCTTCATCTGCCAGCTCTGCAACAGCAGCGACATCATCTTCCCCTTTGAGTTTGACACTACCACCAGGTCAGTGACATCCCTATCACCCCACCCCCCCCTGCTGCAAGGCCACCCCCAAGCTTGTGCCTTGCCTGTTCTCAGGAGCCTGGACCATCGCTGGAGCCCTTTCAGGGACACAGTCTCGGGGTAGCCTAGAAATAGCTCTGAGCTGGTTGTGCATCGTTGTGGTACCCATGCCCTTGTGGTACCCATCAGCCCCAGGATGATCTGAACCCAAACAGGGCTGTTTGGGGCAGGAAAAGACCATCCTTACAGAGCCAGCATGTCACCAAGTGAGGTAGTTTTGCAGACTGAACATGGCAGAGCCAGCCAGCACCTTGCTCTCAGCCTGTAAAAGCAGGCTTGAAGGAACCTTAAAGCTCATCCAGCTCCAACCCCTGCCACGGGCAGGGACCCCTTCCACTGGAGCAGTTTGCTCCAAGCCCCTGTGTCCAACCTGGCCTTGAGCACTGCCAGGGATGGGGCAGCCACAGCTTCTCTGGGCACCCTGTGCCAGCGCCTCAGCACCCTCCCAGGGAAGAGCTTCTGCCTAAGAGCTCATCTCAGTCTTCCCTCTGACAGGTTAAACCCCCTCTGCCTGCAGTGGGGTTCAGCTGCTGGGCAGACGTTAGGATCAGACTTGGGGGGGTTATCCCACTGTCAGGGTTTTCCTAAAGAAATAATACCAAACCCTTCCAGCCCAGGAGCCTGATCCATTGTAAGTGGAGAGAGATCCACACTCAGTGGTTATTTGGGAATGAGTATAATCCTGACAGAGAAGTTTCACAGGCTGATGCTTTCTGTGTGGTCTTGCTTTGCCTGGCAGTAACATCCCGAACCTGGAGAAGATACCAACAAGACCAGGATCTGCGGGCACCCCATGCATTAACGTGGTTGCAAATATTCCCAGGGTGTCTGAGCAGGATTGAATCGTGCTTGTTACCAAGGACAGCATCCCCATGGGAACGGTTTTCCCTTAAGGAAAGGAGCACAGGGGCTCTGGCAGGCGCAGCTCTGCCGGCAGCTGGCCCCTGTCCTGCTGGGCTCTGCACCTTGTTGATCTCTGCTTCTGGAGGAGGAGGCTGTGCAGCAGGAAAGCAGCTCCACCAACATCCTCACCGAGCTCAACCCCGCTTCCTGCCCCTCTGCCCGCCTGGGGCACAGCCGGCAGCAGGGTCATGCTGTCACCCGCTGCAGGATGCGCCTCAAACGCCTCCTGACAATAAACCCTCTGCTCCCAGCAGCAGCCGCTGCTTCCTGCAGCCCCTGTGCAGGCAGGAGGAGGCAGGAGATGCTGCTCGCTCAGGAGCACTCAGGGTGAATCCCCCCCTTGGCTTTGCATGTCCCCTCAACACTGCTGCTAATCCAGGAGCCATGGGAAAAGAGATTTCATTGGGAAAACGCATGGTGCCAGGCAGCACCCTCATAGGATCACAGGCAGGTTTGGGTTGAAGGGACCTTAAAGCTGATCCACCCCCCTGCCACCGGGGCACACTCCCCTCTCCACTCATCCTGTGGGAAAGCAAGGTGCCCAGAAGCGTTCTAGTTGCACCTTGGGCAACACGGTCACGGAAGGTGTCCCTGCTCCACGTGTTGGGGTCTCCTGGCTGCCCTCCAGCCCCAGTGAGCACAGGAGCCCCACGGCGCCGTGTCCCAGCCCTGCTCTTTCCGGGGTTTGGGGTCTCAGCCGTGCACCGTCTGTGCTCCGAAAGCAAAGCCCAAACCTCGCTCAGCATCTCCCGCTTTGATGTGCAGCACCCGCAGCACTGGCGGCTCCCCTGGGTGCTGCTTCCGGGCTGAGCTTTTGCTCTTGGCTTGCAGGAGGAGGATCTTCAGCTCGAGGAGTTGCTGCTACTGCCAGCAAAGTTCATCGTGAGCTGGAGCCGGCCCCTGCCCGCGTTCTGCTCAAGGAGTGTTTGGTGAAAACAGGAGGGGAAGTGAGAAGTTGCTGAGCAGGATCTGAGCTGCACCCCCAGAGGATGAGCAGTGGTTGAGGGAGGGATTCTCCCCCCTGCTCCTCTCTGGGGAGACCCCCCCCTGAGACCTGAGAGCAGCTCCAGTGCCTGAAGGGGCTCCAGGAAAGCTGGAGAGGGGCTTTGGACAAGGGATGGTGGGACAGGACAGGGGGAATGGCTTTAACCTGCCAGAGGGGAGACTGAGATGAGCTCTTAGGCAGAAGCTCTTCCCTGTGAGGGTGCTGAGGCGCTGGCACAGGGTGCCCAGAGAAGCTGTGGCTGTCCCATCCCTGGCAGTGCTCAAGGCCAGGTTGGACACAGGGGCTTGGAGCAAGCTGCTCCAGTGGAAGGGGTCCCTGCCCGTGGCAGAGAGTTGGAATTGGAGGAGCTGTAAGGTCCCTTCAACCCAACCCATTCCATGGTTCTGTAAGGCTATGCAGTGTCCCAGGTCTGGTTTGATGGGGACAGTTTGGGTCTTTCCTCTGCAGTTATCAACAGTAGAGGTTTTTCTCCCTGGTTTCTCCCAGGTGCAGTGAATGCAAAACCGTCTTCCACCGGGAATGCCAGGCCAGCGCCAGGTCGTGCCCGCGCTGCGAGCGCCGGCGGAGGTACCAGCGGGAGCTGGAGGCAGAGGCCAGCGTGGAGCCAAGCCTTTAGCATCCAGGGACTGGCCTCAATCTCATCCAGCCCCTGGGTCTCATCCAGCTGGAAAGGGGCTGCAGGGAAGAGACCTGGGAGCAGGTCCTGTGCCAGGGGATGGGGAACCATGTGGTATGGTTGCTCCTGCCCCCACAGCACTGAGCAGTGAGGCTGGAAAGGTCCATGTGCCCCCTCACATGAACCTGGTGCTGCTCAGGAGGGCTCCGAGTCGCCCTTCAGTGGAGACCCAGTGGCTTCCCAGAGGATTCCAGCAGGGGTGGATAACGGACAGTGACAAAATCTCTAGTTTTTTAGGGTGTTCTGTACTGGAGAATCCGTATTTTTGTATGGGGGGGGGCTGCAGGAGCCGGCCCGGGTCGGGGGATGACGGCAGCCGCAGGGGAGGGGGTGAAGTGACACTTGTGCCTTCAGGGACCTGCACCATCTCCCCATCCCCATGGCCTCGGGTGGGGGGGATGAGCCGGGGGCTGCAGCTCCTCAGCCTTGGGGGAGGTTTTAGTTTCCTCTCATCCCTCCCCAGAAAGAATTAAAGTTTATTTAAGGAGGGGTGAAGCATCTCTGGAGTTTGTGTCCCACAGCAGGGCCAAAGCAGCACCAACCTGGAGTTGTGGGGATGGGGATGGAGGCCCTGCACGTCCTCATGCTCCTGGCATGGCCCCGTTTCCCCTTCCCCATTTCCCTGCCCCGTTTTCCCATCTTCTCTGCACCGTTCTTGGCATCTCCAGTTCTTCCCACCACCACCCAGCTCCCAGGAGGGTTCGGGGCTCACCCACAAGCACTGGGACTCCTGGGGACCTAGGGGCAAAGCCCAGGCCAGGGCAGTACCCCCGGGACCCCCATAACGTGGGTCCCATCCTCCTGCCCAACGAGGCTGCACCGGATCCGACGGCGGCGGCGGCGAGATCCCAGCTGAGCCGCGGGGCAGGGCCCTTCCTGCGGCAGGAACCTCCTGAGGAGCCGTTTCCTCCAGCACCGTCCTTCCCTCCCACCCTGTGGGGAGGACCCGGCCGGGACCCCTCTGCTCATGGGGCCAGGCACCCAGCACCAGCCCCAAGCCCAGCCCCATCCATCGACACGGCAGGAAACCGGGGCGAGTTGGGACCAGCCCAGCACAGGCACGAGCAGGACCCACGGGCACGAGCGGGACCTGCTGCCGCACACCCCAGCACCGCTGGAGGTGGGGTTTGGGGGCTTGGTGGCCTTGGGGCTGTGGGACCTGGGGCTCAGTGGCTTTGGGGGCTGGAGAATGGGGGTGAGGGCACGGCAGCGACCCCTAGGGCGGTTTGGGGCAGGTTTGGGTGGTTTGTGGAATGGCTGCGAGGGGCTGAGGCTGAGCAGGGAGGCCCCAGCGTGGTTCCCACATGCCCCAAAGGGGTTGGGAGCTGCCCTCACCCCTTCCTTGCCCCACATCCTACAGGCGGAGGTGCCGGAGCAGCCATGGAGGCGGCGGTGCCCGCGGAGGAGGTGCTGGTGCTGGTGGAATACGGCTTTGAGTACCGAGCCAAGGACGGGACCTTGGTCTCCATCAAGCCAAACGAGCGCTACGTCCTGCTGAAGAGAACCAACCACCACTGGTGGCACGTCAAGAGGAGTGGGGATGCGCGGCCCTTCTACATCCCTGCCCAGTACGTGAAGGAGCTGCCCCCCATCGCCACCCCAGCCCCGCCTGACCCATCCCCGCAGGGATACAGCAGGATGGATCCGACCACGCTCATCCCGCAGCAAGCACCAGCCTTCGAGTATCGGTTCATCGGTGCCACCGAAACGGAAGAGCCGGAGAGGGGCTGCTCCGTGCCCAGGAGGGACTCGGTGCCCAGGAGGGATTCGCCGCCGGTTCTCAGCTCTTTTCGGGCCCCCCCAAGTCTCAGACCCTACCCCCTGGATCCCGTTCGCTCCTCGCACTCCCTGGATGACCTGGCCTGGGTGACCCCAGCTCCACGCAGTGCCCCCACCATGGGCTCGCACAGGGACCCCCCCGGACACACTCGTCCACTCAGCAAGAGCCGCTCCGAGACCTTCTGTGCCCCCGGCAGAGACCTGGATGTGGCCGGGAGGAGGCCGGGCCCTGGCCACGCGGCTCAGGTACGGTCCTGTCCCCTTGTGCTGTCCCCTAAAGCGGCGCTGGGAGGGGTTGGGGGGGGGGGTGTGCTGGGTCCTTGCCTGCCCCAGTGTCCCCAGCACAGACCTGTGAGCCCAGCACTGGGTGGGCACCCAGGGGCTGCCCAGCACCACTGCCACCACCGGGACCCCCATGCTCCCCACTGAGCTGACCCCAGGAGCCAACCCCCCAGAGCTGCCAGCTTTTACCATGGGAGTGGATTGACCCCCACATCAGGCACCCATCCCAAGCACCTCCTGTGCCTCACCCCCACGGGCGCCCTGGGCTCTCCATGCCCCTGGTCCCGGGGGGCTCTTTCAGGTGTGTGCCCCCCCATCCTGGCAGCATTCGCAGTGAGAGGAGGCAGAAAGGGGTTAACCAGGAGGCGCTGCGGCTCCTCCCCAGGGCCCGTGTCTCGCCCATGGGTGCAGCACCCATGGCCGGGGGTGGGTGCTGGCTGCACCCCAGATAAGGGGCCCATGTCATCCCAAAACCAACACTCCCCATGCCAGTAAGTAGCGAGGGGTCCTTCTCAGCATCCCCCTGCACCCTTTTGGGGGGGGCACCCAAAGGTGGGGGGATCCCCCCCACCGCAGACATGGGGTCAGATGGTGACAGTGAGGGGGGCCCCATGGCCTTGTGTCCCTCCCGTTCCCCTCTCCTGGGGGCACCCGCAGCCCCCCAAGCCCCCGCATCCCCCACTCTGGGGGTTGCACTGCCCACAGGGGTGTTTCACTGGGGGAAGGAGCTGTTGGTGAGCAGGGGTCATGTTTGACCCCCATTTCTCACCCTGCAGCCCCAGTTGTGCTGGCTTAACCCCCGGGGCACAACCAAAGCCACTGAACCGCCATCCAGGAGGTCCCCACTGTGGTCCCCAACCCCAGTGCCACCACCAAATCCCACCCAGCACCAAAACCAACTGCTGCTGGGGCAGTGGTGCTGCCTTGGCCTGGGCACCTTGTCCATGTGCCACCATGTCCATGTGCCACCATATCCATGTGCCACCGTGTCCATGTGCCACCGTGTCCATGTGCCACCATGTCCATGTGCCACCACGGCTGCTGGGACACCCTGATCCCGGTGCTGGGGGACGCAGCACCCCTGTTCCAGTGCCACAGCATGATGCCAGAGGGGCCAAACATGGCGGGATTTTGCACCGGCTGCATCCCCAGCACAGCATCATCCCAGTACGATCCCGGCTCGGTTGGGTTTGGCTTCGCTGGGGGTGACGCCAGGGTGACAGCACCCCCAAAGCCGGCCGGTTCTGCCCCAAGGTCCCACTCGGAGGTGCCTCTTCCGCCCCTGAACCCGAGCAGGAAGCACAGTGGGTGCCGGGCCCGGCACAGGCGCCATCGGTGCAAGCAGAGCCCCCGATGCCCCCCCGGTGCCCCCTGCAATGGGTGATCAGGGGCCAGGGCCGCGGCAGCAGGCACAGAGCAGGGTGCGGATGGGGCAGGTAGGCAACACCCATGGGTGTGCTGGGGTGGGGGTGTTGGGTGATACCACCCCACCCCCCCCCCCTCCCCGGGATGCACACATGGGAGAGGGAAGCGCTGGGGGGGGGTCAGCGCTGGGTCCCCCACTGTCACCCCCATGTGCCCAAGAGGACAGGGGCCTCTTGTGCTGGGTTTCCAGCTCCACTCGCTGTGGCAGGGGGTCGGGGGGGTGATGGGGTGTCCCTGGGGATACTCGATCCATTGTCCCACTGTGCTCCAGGGTGTCCCGGGGAGGGACATTCCATCGCTGTGTGTGTCCCCCCCCATCAGGAAGGGCCACCGTTGGCGAACTTTGTCCCCAGCCATTGCAGGGAGGCTCCAGGGCTGTAAAGCTGCAGAGAGCAAAGGGTGCCAGGAGGGGACCCCCCCGGGCCATGGGGACGTGTCCTACCCCTTGAGCAGCCCCATAGTGGGGCACCCCAGGGTGCTCAGGGCCCTGTTTTGGGGTGCTGTGATGGGGCTGTTGGTCTGAGCACCCAGCTCTGCTCCGGGCAGGTCGAGCTGATGGGGCCGTGGGTGCTGGTGGGGTGGTGCTGGAGATGGGCAGGGTGCTGGAGCTGAGGGCGCTGATGGCAGTGAAGGGGGCAGAGGCTGGGGTGCTGCTGTACTGGAAGGAGTCCCTGCGCGTGGCAGGGGCTGGAGCTGGAGGAGCTGTAAGGTCCCTTCCGACCCAAACCAGTCTCACACCTGTAGGAAGGACGGAAGCCAAGGCAGCCACAGCAGGGCAGGATCCAGCTCCCTGACCCCCTCGCGCTGTCCCCAGCATCCCTGCCCCATGGCTCACACCCACGTCCCCCCCAGGCACAGCCGGAGCCAGAGGAGCCGCCTGTTCCCATCTACCTCAACCTCCAGGAGCTGCGGGAAGCAGCCACCACCGGCTCAGCCCCAGAGGAGCCCAACAGCTCCAGTTCGCATTGGGAAACCCACAGGGACACGGAGACTGGACGCTTGTTTTACTATAACCCCGTGACGGGCGAGGCCACGTGGGTTTGTCCCTTTGGGCAGGCAGGAGAAGGAGTGAGTCCTGCAGCCTCTCCCACCCGCTCGCCAGCGCACAGCCCGCGGTGTTCCGAGTGGGAGCAGCTCGTGGATGAAGGCAGCGGACAGGCTTTTTTCTATAATTGGGTGACAGGTGAGACGTCGTGGGACCCCCCCGACACCGGAGGAGCACAGGACAAGCACCACGGGGGGACGCGGTACGGAGCTATGGAGCAGAGGGTGAGCACCTGGCAGCACAGGGTGAGGGGATGGGGATGGAGGTGGAGATATAGAGATGGAGACGGGGATGGAGATGATGATGTTGGGGCAGCCCCAACCTGGGCTGGTCATGGCTTGGGGATGCAGATGCTCTTGGCAGGACACAAGATCTTCACCTGGCTCTTCTCTCCAGCCACCCACTCCAGAAACAGATTATCCCAACCTGTCTCCAGACGAGCTGGAGCGTTATCCCAAGTACTGCTCGCCAGTGGGCTCCTATGATCAGGAGGCAGCTCTCTGCGTGTCCCCAAGGAGCCCTGAGGAGCTGGGCTCAGCCCCAAGCTGGTTTGGGCACAGCCACCCCGAGGGGAGCATATTCTGCCCCGAGCACCTCGCCTCCGACACGGTACGGGATGGGGACAGGGATGGATGGGAATGGGGATGGGATGGGGATGGGTATACGGGCAGGGATGGGAATAGGAATGGGGATGAGGATGGCAATGGGGACAGGGCTGGGGACAGGGGTGTCTGCAGGGTTGAGCACCCTCAGTGGTGCAGGGGGTGCAGGGCCCAGCACCCATCTCACATGAGCATCACCCTCCCCTTCCAGGGGCCATGGGGCCGCCCAGCCCGGGCCAGCAGCAGCTCCAGCCTGGACAGTGGGGTCCTCACCATGGCACCAGCACCGGGGCCCAGGGAGGAGAAGGTGGGTGAGCACCAGGGCAGGGAGCCCAGCCCTTCCCCACCCTGCACCCCGCAGGGCAGGGTCAAACCTAACCCCCCCCCCCGCACCCCCTTTGCCTTCCAGTTGAAGAGCCTCGAAAAAGCTGGGGTGCTCAACAGGACCAGGACGGTGGACAAGGGGAAGCGGATCCGGTAAGAGCATCCTGGCTCCCACGGTGCCAGCGGAGATGAGGGAGCCCTGGGGAGCAGAGGGGCCATGGGCTCTGCTGTCCCCTTATGTGACCCCCTCCCGCTCCCCAGGAAGAACTGGAGCTCCTCCTGGACTGTGCTGGAGGGTGGGATCCTCACCTTCTTCAAGGACTCCAAGCACTCTGCTGCTGGTGCCTTGGTAAGAGCCCAGTGGCCTTGGTGGTGCCAGCACCCATTGGAGGGAGCCAGCACCCACGGGATGGGGCCAGCACCTCACACACACGCATCCCCCCATGCGGGAGCTGGAGCCGGTGCTGGGGCACCCCAAGGAGCCCTACAGGGAGCAGGAGGAAGTGGGCCCCGGCCTCCCCCTCCCAGAGCCAGCAGCTGGTGCCACCGGATGCAAAAGCCACCGTGGGTCTTGCGACACCCCCGGTGGTGGCAGCAGGGGAGGGACCCACTGCCGGGGTGTGGGTGCTGGGTCCTGTCTGGGGCGGAAACAGGGGCTGGAGAGAGCCTGGATGGAGGTGGCTGAAGCACCGCGAGCCCAGGGCATGGGGAGAGCCAAGGCTCCCCCATGAGCACCCCATGGGACTGTCCCCTCCCTGGGGACACCCACCCGTATTCCTGTCACTGTAACGCTGCCACTGCTGCCACCCTAAAGCTGGAGACCCCTGGGGTCCCCAGGCAGTGCTGGGGATGTGCCATGAGGTGACAGCGGCTCTAGGACCTGGCTGCCCCCAGGCTGCTGGCCATGACCCCCATCAGCAGCGATGTGCCCTGGTCCTGCAGAGACCCCAGTGCTGTGGGAGGCCATGGTTGCCACACCAGCCTCTCTGGATGGGGGGAAGCCCCCAGGACCCCGGGGTCCCCGTCCCCTGTGGGCAGGTGCCGCTGGTACCACCCCCATCCCTTTGCTCCAGCAGCGGCACCCCAGCACCCTGACCACCCCCGAGCACACCCTGGAGCTGCGCGGGGCCACCCTTGCCTGGGCCAGCAGGGACAAGTCCAGCAAGAAGCACGTCCTGGAGGTGAGGTGGAGACCCTGGGACCATCGGTCACACGTCAGGGGCTGCACATGGGGCAGGGGGGATGCCAGCACCTGCCCGGCTCATCCCAGCAGTGGTGCGGGTGTGCTGGGGTCGGTGGCCTTGGGACACTGGGACACGTCCCCAGGCAGGCCCTGTGCTGTCAGCCGCTGTCCCCTCCCTGGGGGCATGGAGGTGTTGCAGAATCCCAGCCTGGTGTGGGTCAGCGGGGACCTGAATGCTCATCCAGCTCCAGCCCCCTGGCAGCAACCCCAGAACCAGCCTAGCTCAGCCTGAAGAGTACCACGGCACGTTCTTGCTCCCAGAGGGGTTTTTCCACTCGGGCCTTGCACAGGAAGGTTTCCCCCTCACCAGCAAACAGCATTAATTGTGCTCATCGGTGCAATGAGCTGGGCGCTGTGCTCAGCCACAACCCGCCCTGACCTCTGCCCACTGCTCCCGCAGCTGAGGACACGGGAGGGCTCAGAGTTCCTCATCCAGCACGACTCGGATGGGATCATAGCTGCATGGCACAAGGCAATCGCTGACAGCATCGGGAGGCTGGTGAGCAGGGCCCCCCACCCCGACACCACGGGGATGGGCACGGGGGGGCTCATGCTGCCCCTTCTGCAGGGCACCAACCTCTCTGGAGACGAGGATGCCGAGAGCGGGGCTGAGTTCGGCTCCCGGGAGAAGCCAGGAGGTGGTGAGGAGAAGAGGGCAGGTGAGCTCGGGCACAGCGGCACAGGGACCATCGCCATCCCATCCCTGTCCCCATCTGTGCCTCCATCCTCATCCCTATCCCACCGCATCCAATCCGTGTCCCCATCCCTGCACGACAGCGCCGGCAAACGCCCACTGGGCAGAGTGGGTGTCCCCTTCTCCCTGGGGTGGTGGGACATGCCAGCAGCACCCCGATCCTTTGGGATGATGCTGATGTGCACCCTGTCCCCATCAGTGATGGGCAATGCCAGCGGCGAGAGCGACTCCAGCAGAGTCCGGAACAAGCTCCGCAAGTTCCTGCAGAGGCGGCCGACGCTGCAGTCCCTGCGTGAGAGGGGCTACATCAAAGGTGGGTGCTGGGGTGGGGCTATGTCAAGGGTGGGTATTTGGGATGGGGCTGAACCCCCTTAGGGTGATCCCCAGGCTGGAAGGGGAGCGGAGATGACCAAGGCTGAAGTTGGGGACCAAGCCTGACCCAACATCTTGGTGATGGGCTTGGGCATGTCCCATCACCTCCAGCCACCGCGGTGTCATAGCTCTATGGGAACAGGACCCTCTGCAGTGTCCCCAGCCCTGTCCGTCCCCCCCCCCCGGCCCCCAGCTCCCCCCACGGACACTGTTGGTGTCACTTCTCGTGCTCAAGTCCCTGTTGGCTTCTCCAGACCAGGTCTTCGGCTGCTCCCTGCAGGCACTGTGTGAGCGGGAGCGGGGCACGGTGCCACGCTTCGTCCTGCAGTGCATCCAGACCGTGGAGAGGAGAGGTACCACAGCGGGGACAGGACAGCCTGGGGGCACCAGCGTGGGGATAGCCCTGAGTGAAGCCTTCATTTGATGGCGGGGTTTTCCCTGGGGCCCCGGGGGTGTGGGACATTGTGGGTACCCAGAGCAGCCTCGATGGCGGCTGGTGACACATCCCATGGGTTGTGGTGTACCAGGAGCTTTCCTCCATCTCCACCGTTGTCTTCTGCCAGGTCTGGACATCGATGGGCTGTACCGGGTCAGCGGCAACCTGGCCACCATCCAGAAACTGCGCTACAAAGTGGAGCATGGTGAGGGCACCCGCAGTGCCACCAGGGGACTAAGGGGATAGAACCCGTGGAGAGGGATGGGATGGGGACCCCTGCGGGGCCCTGGGACCCACCTGAGGTGCTGTCCTGTCCTGCAGATGAGCAGCTGGACCTGGATGACGGGCGCTGGGAGGACGTCCATGTGGTCACCGGCGCGCTGAAGCTCTTCCTCCGCGAGCTGCCCGAGCCGCTCGTCCCCTTCAGCCACTTTGAGCAGTTCATCGCTGCCATCAGTGAGGCGCAGGACAGGGCTGGGATGGGGATGGGAATAGGGTTTGGGGTGGGGATGGGGACAGGGACGGGGACAGGGATGGGGCAATGACAAGGACAGTGACAGAGATGAGGACAGGAATGGGGACAAGGTTGGATGCTCTGGCTGCTGGAGCCAGTACCCACCTGTGTCCCCTCCCCTGGCAGAGATGCAGGACCCAGTGCGGCCGGGCTGGTGCATCCGTGAGCTGGTGTCCTCCCTCCCACCCGCCCACCACGACACCATGAAGGTCCTGTTCCACCACCTCTGCAGGTGACACCTCCTCACTCCCCCAGACCCAACCCAGTGCAGGGAGAGGGACAGGACCCAGGTTTGGGAACAGGCCAGGTGACACCATCCTTTGTCTCCGCAGGGTTATCGAGTACAAGGAGGAGAACCGCATGTCAGTGCAGAGCATCGCCATCGTCTTCGGCCCCACACTGCTGCGCCCAGCCAGTGAGGAGGGCAACATGGCCATGCACATGGTCTTCCAGAACCAGGTGGTGGAGCACATCCTCAACCAGTACAGCTACATCTTCCCCGACGGCTAGAATGCCCTGGGGATGCGCATGGGGGCAAGCCCCACAGTGGGGACATGAAGGAGTAGCATCTCAGGGGAAGGACTTGACCTTGTGTCACCTTGGATGTGGCAATCGTGGGCTCCGTGAAGGGCTGTGTGGGAGACGGGCTTGCTCAGGATGCAGCTTGAGGGATGGCTGCTGGAGCTGGGGGCACCCCGAGCACCCCATCCTCCTCTGCTACCTGCTCCCGCTGGGGCTGGACCCACAGAGGCTGAGCCCTGGGAGATGTGTGGAGTTTGGGGGGTCCCCTTTGGTCAATGGGGAAACGGAGTCATGTGGCACCAGTGACAGAGACCCAGCATCCCCGGCTGGGCAGTGCCTGTGAAGATGGTGCCATGGCTGGAGCCAGCGTCCGGCACAATCCCAATGCCATATTCCCAAATAAAGAGCCAGTTCAGAGGACAAGGCGTTGCTGGAGGGGCATGGGGACATCCCTGGGGATGATGGGGGCACCGTGGGGGCTCAGGGATGAGACCATGGTGGTGTCCTCACCACCCATGAAGACAAGGTGACCACGACATCCCCAGAGGAGGGAGACCGCAGGCCATGGTGGTGCTTTGGGGCACCTTTCCTGGCTGGCACTGCCAAACCCTGTGCCATGGCCAGTGTCCCCACAGAGAGCAGGGATGGGTGACAAGAGCAATGTGACCACCAGGACATGAGCTTCCATCACCCAGGGTCAGCTCTCAGGTGAAGACACTTTGGGTCATGATGGGAACAATTTGGGATACAAGCAGGATGGGCTGGGATGCAAGAGGGACAGTGAGGGACACAACTGAAATGCATTGAGACCCTGGGGAAACTAAAGGGCACGGCAGAGAAGGAGGAGGAAGATTTCGGACACTTTGGGATGCAGCGGAGTTTGGAGATGCTCTGGGGCACGAGGGGATGCTCCGGGGGGGGGCAGTGCCGGTTCTTCGGGGCACGACGGGGACACTTCGGGGCACGAAGCGGAGGCTCCAACCCCCGTGGGCCCCTCCGGGGCGGGGCGGGGCGGGGCGGGGGGGCCGGGCCGGGGTCCCGTCGGGGCGGTGCCGCTCCGGGGGCAGGGCCGGGACAGGGCCCCGCTCCGCGCCCCCCGACCGGCTCCATCTTGAGCGCGGCTGCCGCGGAGCTGCTCCAGGTACAGCGGGGCCGGAGAGAGACGGGGAGGTCCGGGGAGACGGGGGGGCGCGAACCCCCAGCGACCTCCGGGGCCGTACGGGACCCCCGGGGCCGATGTCCCCCCCTTAGATCCGTGCGGGACTCTCGGACACCACCCCCCCTGCAGCGGCCCCCCCCCCCCCGGGCCATGCGGGACCCCCATCAGCCCCGTGCCCCCCCCCCCTCCCGCAGCAGGGGTGCTCAGGACCAGGCACTGCCTCGAGCCACCAGCAGCTACCCCCCCACCCCCCACCCCTCTGGACACCCCCAATAGCAAACATCGCTCCCCGAGCCTCATAGGACACCCCCAGACCTTCACAGGCCTCCCCCCCCGGGGCTGTATCCCCCCTGCTCCGGACCAGGCACCAAGGGGCACAGCACAGAACCTGCTTTAGTGGCCAAAATCCCTCTTAAGGCATTAATCGCAGTGGGGGGGGGGGGGGGGGGGGTGGGTGTACAAGGCCACAGTGTGTGTGTGTGTGTGTGTGTGTGTGTGTGTGTGTGTGCCCCCCCCACGGCTGGGGACAGCGCCGGGCTAGGGGCAAGTGCACCCGGGCTGGGAATTTCATCCAAATCACCAAACCTGGCTGAACTTTGGATGGGATGGAGGGAGAGGAAGAGGTGGGAGCGGGGCTGGAGGGTCTGGGGGGGGGCACGTGGGACACACCCCCCGTGGGGGGGCCCAGGCATTAGTCACAGTGTAAAGGTCGGTGTTTGCTGTGCCCGGTGCGGAAGTGGCACCGTCGCTGTGTCCCTGTGTCCGCGGTGGCTCCCGGCTGGCAGCAGGTAGGGAGGGCGATGGGGGGGTCCTGTGTCCCCCACCACAGGGTGGACACCCAGCGGGGACCCACTGCTTGTCCCGTGCGGTGATGGGGGTCCCAGCGGCTCTGTCCCAGGCTGGTGTCCCCTGGGTCTGGGATGGCCAATGTCCTGCGGCAGGGACGGGGCTGCAGACCGACTGCTGCGTTGGGAGGGACCCACAGGGACAGGGCCTTGGGGTTCCCATAGGGACCAGGCTCTGGGAGTCCCTGTAGTGCCATACGGATGGGGGGCCAAGCTCTGAGGGTCCTGATAAAGACCAGTCTGGGGGGGTCCCCACAGGTCCAGGTTCTGAGTACTCCTAAGGATCAGGCTTGGGGGGTTCTGCACAGGGACAAAACTCGATGTTCCTGTGGTCCCATAGGGATGGGGTTTGGGGGTACCCGTAGCCCCACATGGCCCAGACCTGGCCCCATGTCACCATGGTCATGGTGCCAGGATGGGGGCAGCCCCCCAGGTACTGTGTCCAAATCCTACTCACGCTGCACCCAGCATCATCCCTTTCCCTCCAGTTCCCATCTGGAAGGACCCCCTGGGGCAGGGATCCATCTATGGGTGACACCAGGTCCTGGTCAGCGTTTTGGGGTGCAGGGGAAGGGGAGAGCACCTGTGGTGTCCCCAAGCCCTCCCCAGTCCCCCCATCACAACAGACCCCACTGTGCTGGGATGGCACTGGACGCCTGAGCCTCCCCCTGCCTGGGACCTGCCATGGAGACAGTTGTCATTGTGGCCATCGGGGTGCTGGCCACCATCTTCCTGGCATCCTTCGTGGCGCTGGTGGTGGTGTGCCGGCAGCGGTACTGCCACCCCAAGGACCTCCGGCACCACTACGACACCAAGTGAGTGACCACAGTGGTGGCATTGTCCCCGTCCCCAGCGGGTGAGGGGGTCTACAAGCCCATGGGCTGGGGACGGTGCTGGGACATGTCAGCATCACCAGGCACGCATCCAGCATCAGCAGGGCGTTGGAAGGGAGCATGAGGTGTCCCTGTCCCCAGGGATGTCCCATGTCCCCAACAGACCCATTGTGGACCTCATGGGGACTTCTGAGACACCATCAGAGCCCTCAGAGCTGGAGCTGGACGATGTGGTCATCACCAACCCGCACATCGAGGCCATCCTGGAGAATGAGGACTGGGTCGATGACGCCTCGTAAGTGTGTGTATGTGTATCCCACTGCTGGGGACCCCCATGCAGTGTCACCCCCCGTCATGGGGTGCAGGTAGCAGAGAGTTGGGGGTCACCAAGCTGGTCTCTGGGTGGGAATGTCCCCAAGGACCTGGGGCACATGGGGTGGGTAACTCATGGAGTGAGCCTGGATTCACACCCTCCTTCTCTGCAGGGGTCTGGTGTCCCACTGCATCGCCATCCTGAAGGTGAGTCCCTGTGGTGGCACCGCTGGCACCAAGTGCCCACCCTGGCCCCATTCCTGCTGTCTCCCCCCCCCCCAGATCTGCCACACGCTGACAGAGAAGCTGGTGGCCATGACCATGGGCTCGGGCACCCGCGTGAAGTCCCCCGCCAGCCTTGGGGACATCATTGTGGTGGCCAAACGCATCAGCCCCAGGTGATGAGGACGGTGCTGGGGCTCGGGGTCACCGTGGTGTCCCCTGGGGTTAACGGCATCCCATGGGCAGGGTGGACGACGTGGTGAGATCCATGTACCCGCCGCTGGACCCCAAACTGCTGGATGCGAGGTGATGACAGCAGCGGGAGGGATGGGGGCAGCCCCAGGGGAGAGGAGGGGGCACCCACGGGTGCCACAGGGGTGATCAGGGTGTGGAGCATCTCTTATGGGAAGCGATAGCAGGAGCTGGGCCTAGTTAGCTCAGAGGAGAGCAGAGAGGGGATCCCATCAGTGCGGGTGCCAGGAGGATGGTGCCAGACTATGTCCAGTGGTGCCCAGTGACAGGAAGAGCAGCAGCGGCCATAAACTAACACACAACAAGTGTCACCTCCACATGAGGGAGAGCTGCTTCGTACTGAGGGTGGCAGAGCGCCGGCACAGGCTGCATGGGGGGGTGCAGAGCCTTCCTCTCTGGAGACACTGAAACCCACCATGGGCATGTTCCTGTGTGCCCTGCTCTGGGTGGCCCTGCCCTGACAGGGGTTGGACTGGGACCTGGAGCTGCTGGAGCGAGGGCAGAAGAGGGCACGGAGCTGCTGCGAGGGCTGGAGCAGCTCTGCTCTGGAGCCAGGCTGAGAGAGCTGGGCTGGGGCAGCCTGGAGAAGAGAAGGCTCCTGAAGGGGAGACCTGAGAGCAGCTCCAGTGCCTGAAGGGGCTGCAGGAAAGCTGGAGAGGGGCCTGGGACAAGGGATGGAGGGGCAGGGCAAGGGGAATGGCTTTAACCTGCCAGAGGGGAGACTGAGCTGAGCTCTCAGGCAGAAGCTCTTCCCTGTGAGGGTGCTGAGGCGGTGGCACAGGGTGCCCAGAGAAGCTGTGGCTGCCCCATCCCTGGCAGTGCTCAAGGCCGGGTCGGGCCGCGGGGCTCGGAGCGGCGCTCCGGGTGGGGCAGGCCCGGGGCTGACCCCGTGTCCCCGCAGGGCCGCGGCGCTGCTGCTCTCGGTCACTCACCTGGTGCTCGTGACCCGCAGCGCCTGCCGCCAGCCCGCCGCACGCCACTGGGTCGAGCGCTCGCTGGCGGCGGCGGAGGAGCACATGGCGGTGCTGCGGCTCGCGGCCATGGCCGCCGAACCCGAGCGCCCGCCCGGCGCCGAGCCCCTGCGCCAGGAGCAGTCGGTCATGTGACCCGGCGCCGGGCGGGGCAGCGAGCGGGGGGGGGGTGTCCCCGCGGGGGCTCCGTGGCTGCGGAACATGGGGGGACCCGGAGGGGGTGGGGGGGGCCCGGGGTGAGGGGGATTGGAGGAGCTTGGGAGGGGAATTTGGGGAGGGTTTGGGGGTCCGAAGGTGGCTTAAGGGAGGTTGGGGGAGATGAAGGGGGGTGGTAGGGGATTGGGGGGGTCTTTGGGGTTTGGCTGGGGATTAGCAGAGGTTTGGGGGGTCTGAGGAGGCCTGTGGGGGTTGAGGGAGGTCCCGGGGGGGTGGGAATGGGGTGTTGCTGATTTGGGTCTGTCTGAACAAAGCCACAGAGGCTGGTTTGATTCTGCACCGGGGTTGAGAGCCCGTGGGCAGAGCTGAGCCTCATTAAACACAGCCGAGATGCCACGAAATATGTGTGCCTCCAGAGCTGCTTATTCTGCAGTGTGAATCCCAGGCCCTCCTTTACCAAAAGCTACTTGTGCCTCCCATTAGGTTCACACGTCTCCCCAGCAAGGGCAGCGGCTGCTCTGGGAGATGGAGACATTGATGAGTAAAAACTCTCCTGCCAATTCCACACTTGTGAGGGTGAAGGAAAGGCCACGCTTCCCTTTCCCGGTCACTGATCACAGGCATTGTCTCTACTTGTTCAATTCCCTTTTAACGTATTTAAATCCAAGGGAGCAGTTCCTGTAGCCACTTAACAGTGCAGTTTGTTCTCTCCCAAACCTGAGGGTCCCCAGGGGCTCGGCCTCTGGGGACTCTCCCCCTCAGTGAAGAGTCCTGGTCTGCAGTAGGTCAGCGACTCCAGGATCCTCCTTCCTCTCGGGGCTCTTCCTTCCTGGAATTCTTCCGCACTCGCCCCAGTTTCTGTGAACATTCCCTCTCCCAACGCCCCTCTGCTCACGGAGCAGCCAGCGCTGTTTCCGCAGGGAAAAGGGGGGGTTGGAAGTGGGTTGGGGGTGGTGGGGCAGGTTGGGGGGTTTAGGCGGGTGGCAGATGGGGACCGGGAGTTGGGGGGGGGGGTTGGAGGAGGGTTGGGGGGGCAGGGGGGGGGCAGGGGCGCTGTGGGTGGTCCGGGCTCAGCACCGGCCCCGGGGCCGCTCGGGGGAGGGGGGGTCCGTGCCCCCGGGGCTGAAACCCGCGCAACTCTTCGCACCCAGCCGCGGTGTGGCAGTGGTCATGTGACCCCCCCATCACGTGACGGGGCGGGGGAGTAAGGGGTAAGGGTGAGGAGGCGGGTTTTCCCGCCCCTTTTCGCCTAATGAACCAATAGGAGAGGGGCTGGTGGGGAGATGAGCCAATGGGGAGCAGGGGTGGGGCTTTGTGGCTGGTTGGCACCGGGACCGGGACAGGAACGCGGACAGGGACCGGGA
The DNA here is from genome assembly GCF_034315485.1 of Pezoporus occidentalis. Lineage (NCBI taxonomy): Eukaryota > Metazoa > Chordata > Aves > Psittaciformes > Psittacidae > Pezoporus > Pezoporus occidentalis. The sequence goes on along the minus strand of NW_026915073.1, from coordinate 348,886 downwards.
CCGGGTACGGGGGCACTGGGAGGTTCTGGGGTCTCTGCGAGTCACGGGGGCTGTGGGGGCACTGGGAGCCGTGGGGGGTCTGGAGTTACTGGGGGGCACTGGGAGCAGCGAGCCCCCTCCGCAGAGACACCCCCCCCCAGTAACACCCCCCCGTGACCCCTCTGCGGCGTGTCCGGTACCGGGGGGGCTCTGGGTCTGCCTCAGTTTCTCCCCGGTTTGGAGCCGGGGGGGCAGCAGCCTCCCCCTCCTTTTGGCCCGCACACGTGTGACAGGGCCCCGCCCCCACAGCTGCGGGGGGGGATACCACGGGAAAGAGAAGTGAAAGTGATCCTGGAAGTGAGTTACTGTGGGGGGGGGGGGGCAGCCCTTAGCACCCATCGGTACCGGGCAGGGGGGGCTGCCCGCCTCTGCCATCCCCCCCCCCGACAGTCTGGCTTCCTGTGCCACGGGGAGATGTTATCGGGGTGCTGCGGATGGTGGCTGGGGTGCCAGACACCGCAGCAGCCACACTGGGGGGGGTGGGTGCCCCCCCCCGTGCACCCTGGGGTGGGGGAGCCCTGGGTGAGGAAGGGGGAGCTGGGTTTTTTCCAGCATATGGCTGAAAGGGGAAGTGGGACCGGGGGGGGGCGGGGCCGGAGCACAGACCTGCTACCCCCCACTTTGTGAGTTGGAAGCTGAGGCATGGCTGTGCCGGCGGGGTTCTGCCACCCGCAGATGCCACCAGCGCCATGAGGACCCTCCTGCTGCTATTGCTGGTCCTGTCTGGAGCCTGCGCCTGGTGCCGCGATGGGCAGCTGTGTCCCTCCACCCCGGTGAGTGCCCAGGCTGAGGGGGGTCCGGCGGTGCCCCACCACTGGGTAACCCCCCCATGCATCCCCCTGTCCCCAGGTCCTGCGTGCCAGCAGTGCAGTGCCGTGCCGGGATGGCCCGTCCTGCCCCAGCACAGGCAGCTGCCCACTGCCAGAGGTGAGTCTCTGCACCATGCCTGTTTCCCCCTTCTCTCTGCCATTCTCAGGGGGCTTTTCCTCCTCATCTGCCCCCTTCTCTCTCCCCAGAGCGTCCTCTGTGCTGACGGCCACCACTGCTGTCCCCGAGGGTCCAGTTGCAGCGCCGATGGTGAATCCTGCATCACACCCCCAGGTAAGGGGGGGGCACATGTAGGTGGGGGTACACGGATGGGCCTGGGGGTGGACAGGATGGGACCTGGGGGTCCTTCACCCCATCCCCACTCTCCACAGCCCCTCACGCTGTGCCCTGTCCCGACGGACAGTCTGAGTGTCCCGATGATGCTACCTGCTGCGTGACAGCCAGCGGTGCCTGGGGGTGCTGCCCCATGCCCCAGGTATGGGGGGACACACGACATGGGGACATTGTGGGGGAGACATCATGTGGTCATTTCTGTGACAAGTGTCCGGTGCCCGCAGGCCTCGTGCTGCGCCGACAAGGTGCACTGCTGTCCCCATGCCACCGTCTGCGACCTGGCCCACGGGCGCTGCCTCTCACCCACCGGTGACACCCCCATGGGCACCACCTTCCCTGCCTGGAAGCGCCAGCCCCCGGTGTCAGGTAAGGGGTGTCCCCACCCGGGTGGATGGGTGCCCATGGAGGGGGACACGAAGGGGACAGGAGGACACTGTGTGCGTGTTCCCGCAGTCGCACTGCACCAGGTCCTGTGTCCCGACGGCCGCTCTGCCTGTCCTGACGGGGCTACCTGCTGCCAGATGTCCCCGGCGCAGTACGGCTGCTGCCCCCTGCAGAACGTGAGTGACAGCCGTGCGACAGGCACCCTGTGCTGGGTGCCCCACGCTGGGCACCCTGTACCAAGCACCCTGTGCCAGGCACCCCACACCAGGCAGCCCACAGCAGAGACACCCTCCCCCAGTAACACCCCCCACAGTGACCACCCCCTCCTCAGTGACCCCAGACCTCCACACCAGACACCCCATACTGAGAATCCTGTGTTGGGCACCCCATATCAGGTACCATGTCCCAAGCACCCCACACTGAGCACCCCATGGCAGCTGCCCCATACCAGCACCCTGTGCTGGCAGCCCATACTGAGCACCCCATGTTGGGTACTCTGTGCTGAGTGCACCATACCAGGCATGCTGTCCCCATCACCTCATGTCAGACACCCTGTGCTGGGCAGCCTGTGCCCTACCCTGTGCCATGAACCCCATGCTGTCAGCCCATCCTGTCCCACTGTGTCCCGGTGGGGCCCCAGTGCAGCAGCAAGGATGCAGCTCTCCCCTGCAGGCTGTTTGCTGCAGCGATGGGCATCACTGCTGCCCTCAAGGCACTGCCTGCGACCTGGAGCGTTCCACATGCACCTCCTCCGTGGGCCGGGAACCCCTCCAGGCGTTCCTGCCCAAAGGTGAGGCCCCCCCCATGCCCTGCCCCTGCCTGGGGAGGGGACAGCGGCTCTGAGTGTCCCCTTGTCCCCAGCACGTGATGTGAAGTGTGATGAGGAGACGAGCTGCCCGGATGGGAACACGTGCTGTCGGCTCAGCTCGGGGGCTTGGGGATGCTGCCCGCTGGAGGAGGTATGGGGGGGCCTGTCCCCAGAGTGTCCCCTGGGTGGGATGAGGGCTCATGTCCCCTGTTCCCCAGAAGGGACAAAGGGCTCATCCCATGGGGTTGGGGGGTGCTGCTGGACCCCCAGTCAGCCCCTGTCTGCTAACTGGGACCAGTTAGGGGTGGTGGGAGGTGATGGAGGGACACAAGGCCACTGGATCCTTGGAGACCTTCCTGTGCCCAGCGCTGGGAGGGTCAAGAGTGATGAGGGGGCTCCCATATCCCCTCACCACCACCCAAAAGTGTGGATGGAGCCAGGCTGGGATGGGGAGGGAACAGGCAGGAGTAAGCAGTTTGTCCTTGGGGTGGGGCAGGCTGGGCTCTAACCCTCCCTTTGCCCCCCCAGGCCGTCTGCTGCCCCGACCACGTGCACTGCTGCCCCCAGGGCTATACCTGCGACCCAAGTGCGGGCAGCTGCCTGCAGCAGGGGCGGGGGCGCCGGCCCTGGCTGCGGAAGATGCCGGCGCTGTTGCGCGGGGGGGACGTGCAGTGTGACGAGGAGACGAGCTGTCCCCAGGGCAGCACCTGCTGCCGGCTCAGCTCGGGGGCCTGGGGGTGCTGCCCGCTGGAGCAGGTCTGGGGGGACTGTACGAGGGTACAAGGGGGTGGGGTGGAAGGGGGGGGGGTGGGGTTTTTGGGGTGAGACCGTCTGGGAGGGGGGGGAGACAGGGACATAGAACACCCCCACCTCCATCAGTTTGCCCTTCCATGGGGGCTTTGTGGGCACCTTGGGGCAGGGCCCAGCACAATCCCTGGGGCTGGGGTTACATGTTACATGAGGTTGGGGGCTGGCCCAGGCTCACACCCCTTGGTCCCCCATATGCCTGCGACCCCCACGGACCCCCTCCGCCCTTGCCCCCTTCAGGCCGTGTGCTGCAGGGACCACCAGCACTGCTGCCCCTGGGGCTACACCTGCAACGTGGCCACCCAGAGCTGCGAGAAACTCCTGACGCCCACCTTGCTGCTGGGAGCACGCACTTCTCCCCCCTGGGCACCCACGCCACGGCCTGCCTCCCTGCGCGCTGCTGGCACTGACCCCTCTGCCGCCGTGCCCTGCGGTGCTGCCCACTCCTGCCGCGGTGGGCACCGGTGCTGCCGCACCCGGGGGGGCTCCTGGGGGTGCTGCCCCTTCACCCAGGTTCGTGTGGGGTTATTGGGGGGAGGTTTCAAGGTGGCGACACCCCCTCCTCACTCCGTGTCTCTCCACAGGGCTCCTGCTGCTCTGACGGCCGCCACTGCTGCCCTGTGGGTTCCCACTGCACCGGGGGGGGCTGGGGGTGCAGCCCCCAGCGCTGGGACCTGCCTGCACCCCACAGGGTGCTGCTGTGAGGGCACCGCCACCCCCCGGACAAGTGCCACTGCCTCAATAAACGGTTTCTAGGACAAATCCTTCCCCTGGTTCTGTGCGGGGGAGAAACTGAGGCAGGAAGCAGAGGCGAGGGGGGGGTTCATCTCTCTTTAATATATTAATGCCATGTAAGGCAGCAGCTCCCTGGCTAGGGGGGGCAGGCAGTGCCGGGGGGGGGGTCCCCATGTCCCCCCCACTGCCCACCCAGCCCCCGCTGGCCCCTCTTCATCCTCGCCATGTAGAAAACATTTAGAAACACGATTAAAATCCAAAGCCAAGGAGGGAGGGGGGAGGTTTCGGGAGAGGCAATGCCTCCCCCTCAGTTCCTACGGCAGCTTCGAGGCACCGGTGGGCCGGGGGGCACTGCTGGCCCCCCCTGTCCTGCAAGGGCACAAGAGGGGACATGGCTTAGGGGGTGTGGGGGACATACGGTTCTCCACAGCCCCCCAACATGCAGGGTGTGAATGGCAATGTCGGGGGAGGGGGGGCGCAAGGGCAGCAGGACCCCATGTGCAGAGCCCGGTGGCACTGAGGTCCCCAGGACATTGGACGTGGTGACCTGGGCTGATCCCTTTGCCGGCACAGTGGGGAGGGGATGGGGGCAAGGAGCAGGGGCAGGGTGGGATGAGGGGGGTGGCACGGTCCTGGGTTCTACGGCAAGGGGGTGGCGGAGGGGTGGCAGTGACGGGCCACGGCGGCGGTGGCTGGCACCGACCGGGCGGCCGCAGCAGGCCCCCCCCAGCACTCACTTGACATTGAAGACCATGAGCGGCCGCTCCTCCCGCTTCTGCCAGGGGCTTTTCCTGTCGCCGCCGTCGTCCCCGCCCTCGCCCGTCTCCACCAGCGCCTCCTCCTCGGGGCTGGTCAGCGAGTCCCGGGGGGCTTCACTGGCGCTGCTGCGGCCGCTGCCCCCCCCGCGCCGCCCCGCGCCTCCGCCGCCCGCCTCCAGCAGCGGGGCCAAGGAGCTGTCCTCGGGGGAGGCGGCGGCCGCGCCGGGGGGGGGCCGGGACCCTCCGTCCTCCCCCCCCACCGCAGCCCCGACGGCCCTCGGGAGGCGCGGGGGGGGGCCCGCGGGGCCGGAGCCTCGCTCCCCGCCCTGCAGGTCGATGTAGGAATGTCGGACCTGCGAGGAGCGGCCGTCCAAGGAGACGAACCAAGCCCGGGGGGGGGGCGGCCCCCCCAGTTCTAACAACTGCTGCCCCGCCAGCGCCTGCAGCTCCCCGTTGAGCTGCGCCACCGCCGACCCGTCCAGCAGCACCGGGATGGCCACTGAGCCGCTCACCGGCTGCGGGGCGCGGGCACCCGCCCAGTTCTCTCCTTCCTCAAACCCTTGCGCGGAGGATGGGGGAGGCGGGGGGGCGGCTGTGGGCACCCCCGTCGACCCGGGCCCCCCATCATTTTCAGGGGGACCCTCCGGTTCTCCAGGGGCCAGGCGCATGTACCGGGCAGGGATGAGGAGGGTGGGCATCACCCCCCGGTACACGTCCTCCGGACCCCCACAGAGGAGGAGGGGAGCGGGGGGAGCCATGGAGGGCGGGCGGGGGGGAGGCTCGGGCTGCGGGTGCTCCGCGGGCTGCCCCCCGTAACGGGCGAACACGGGGGGCGAGGGGGGCCGGGGGGCGAAAGCGGGGCCCCCCCGGGGGTGCTCCTCCGGCGGCTGCAGCCCGTCCACCGAGCGGGCAGCCCGGAGGCCGAAGGCTTCCCCGGAGCGCCCGTAGTCCGCCGGGGCGGGGGGCTGGCGGCGGCGGGGGAGGGCCAGGGTCCCCCCGGGGGTGCGGGGCCCGGCGCGGAGCTGTGGGGGGGGGACCGGCGGTTGGAAGAAGTCCGGGCGGGCCGGGGGGGCCGCGCCGGGGGTCGGCACGTCCGTGTCCCCGCCCGAGGAGGCCGTCTCGAGGTGGCTGCCGCCGCAGAGCAGGTCCAGCTGGGACACGGAGGTGGCCTGGTCCCTGCGCGCCACGTCCAGCGGCCCCGGCAGCGGCAGCTTGCGGTGCTGTGCCCGCGGCTTCAGGCACCGCCGCCTGCGGGGACACAGGGCGGGGGTCACCCCATGGGTGCTGGGGTCCCCTGGAGGAGGAGGCCCCGGCCAGAGATAGGGCAACCCCCAGCCGTGTTGGGGACCCCAGGGGTGCTGACCTGCAGTAGTAGATGAGGAGGCAGAGGAGGATGAGGACGAGCAGGGCCAGCGCGCCCAGGATGGTGAGGAGGAAGATGGTGTGGTAGGTGGTGATGTCTGTCACCCCCGCCGCCATTGCCACCAACCCTGGGGACAGCAGGGACATATAGGGCACCCCCCCCATGAAAGCCCCCCGGGGCCTGCACCCACCAGCGATGGGTGTCCTCAATCCCCCCTCCATAGGACACCCCATCCCCAGCACCACGGCTGGGGGCACCCATGGGTGTCACCCTACCTGAGCTGGGAGAGGGCAAAGCTGCTGCCCAGTATCCCAACTGGGAGGAGACGAAAGTCCAGTAGAGCTGGCGGCCTTCCTTACGGATCAGCCCCGTCCCATTACGGACCCACAGCCCTGCAGGGACACACACCCACCCCCCACAGCGGGCTGAGACACCCAAACTTATCACACCCCCCCCACACCCCCATCCAGCGCCAGGTCAATCCCTGCCACCCCCTTCAAGCAGCACTCACCGCTCTTGGGGTCGAACCTCCAGGCTGGCACGCTGGTGGCCACCACGGGGGCAGCGTCGGCAGCCAAGGGGACACAGAGCTCTATGGGGCCGGCCAGCGGCACCTCGGTCCCGTTGCCAGTGAAGAGGTGGACACTGAGGGCCACCACAGGCGCCAGCTCCAGCCAGGTGGCATTGGCTGAGGGGACAACGGATGCTCACACGGGGGGACCTCACGGTCCTGCCCCCCCCCCCCAATCCCCTGGTGCCCCCCCCCCTCCCCGTACCAGTGCTGTCCTGCTCGGACCCCAGGAAGGCCGGGAAGGCGCGGGCGAGGCCGGGGCCGGAGGCTGCGGTGAGGGACGCGCCGAGCTGGCTGTAGGTGGAGCTGCGGGGCAGGCGTGCTGCCCGGCGGGGGAACTGCGCCCACGGCTGCCCACGGCCACCTTGAGGACACACAAGGTGGGTGGCAGCACCCAGGGGTGACAGGTGACATCCCTGTACCTCCAGCACCAGCGCTCACCTGGGGAGCCCAGGAGGATCTGCACCAGGTCCTCGTACAGGATGAGGGTGGCCGGGCGCTCCGGGAGCAGGTAGAGGCTGATGGAGGCGTAGACTGCAAGGAGGGGGGTGATTGGGACCCCCAACACATCCCATATATACCCCCATCCCTGTACCTCCATCCTTGTGCACCCCCATCCATGTGCACCACATCACTGCACCCCACATCACTGCACCCCACATCCCTGCACCCCCATCTTGTGCATCCCCATCCCTGCACCCCCATCTTGTGCATCCCCATCCCTGCACCCCAATCCCTGTGCACCCCATCCCTGTGCACCCCGTCACTGCACCCCAGATCCCTGCACCCCCATCCCTGTGCACCCTGTCACTGCACCCCACATCCCTGCACCCCAATCCCTGTGCACCCCCATCCCTTCACCCCCATCCCTGTGCACCCCATCCCTCTAACTCCATCTCTCTACGGCCCCATCCCTGCATCCCACCCCTGCTCCCCCATGAGCGCTCCCACGTGTCCCCCCACAGCAAGGTGACCCTATCGATGTCAGTCCGCGCCTCCCCCTGCCTTACTGGCCCTGGGGAAAAGGGCTGGAGCCCAGCCCTGCCTCAGCATGGGGACTCTTTGGGGGCACCAGGACACGGCCACCCTCTTCCAAAGGGGCCAGACCCCCCCCAAACACCTTTCCATGAGGGACCCCTTATCCCAAAATCCCTTTGGGGTCCCCATTAAGGGACCAGGAAAGACTGGGATCCCCAGGAAGGAACTAGGGCTTCTCCATATGAGCCACCCAGTGAGGCATTGGGGTCCCCAAAGAGTGTCCAGAGCCCCCTCCAATAGAGGACTGTGCCCCCTGACAAGGGCCCAGAGCCCCCCCCCCCAGTAAAGAACTGGGGTCCCCCATGAGTGTTCTCAGCCCCCCAGTAAAGATCCGGGGTCCTCATCAACCCCAGACCCCCCCATACAGCGCTCGGGACCCGCACGAGGCCGCGGGCACTCACGTGGCAGCTTGTGGACGCGCCAGGGCACGGAGGCGGTGACGTGGCCGCGGCGGGCAGCGGTGACCAGCAGCCAGGAGCCCAGGCGGTAGGACACGGGCAGCGTGGCGCAGCCCTCGTGGTCGGTGGCACCCGCTGCCAGCGAGCTGCGGTTGCTCAGCACCTCCAGCGCAGCCTGAGCCAGCGGCACCAGTGTCCCGCTCTCGTACACCTGCACCCGCAGCACCACCTCTGCGGGACACGAGCACGTGTGGGCACGGGGCCCCCCGGAGCACAGCACCACCCCACCACCCATCCTGCTGGGCCACGGACATCGTTCCAGCACGTGGTAGGACCCGCTCCCAGCGCAATGGTATGACCCATCAGGGTGGACCATGGTCACCACCCCGGTTTCTGGGATAGGCATCATTCCAGCAGCATGGTAGGGCTCAGAATGGTGGGACCCATCTTCTTGGGTCATAGGCACCATCCCAGCAGGTGGTGGGACCTATTCCCAGCAGAATGGTGGGACTCATCCCAGCAAGTCATGGCCACCACCTTCGCGGGTCATGGGCACCATCCTGGCAGGGAGGTGTGACCTATCTCCCCAGAGATGGGTCCCACTATTCTGCTGATAGTCCCACCACCCTCCTGGGATGATGGCCATGACCCACCAGGGTGGCGGGACCTGTATCAGTGGAATACTGGGGTTCATCCTAGTGGGTCATGGCCACCGTGCTGGTGTGTCATGGGCTCTACCCCACTGAGGTCACTGGTGCCACCCCAGCAGGCAGCAGGCCCCTCGCTGGCAGGTTTGTGTCACCATCCTTGCAGGCATCACCTCTGGGCCCACCCTGTGCCCCCCCTTGAAGTAGGTGGACTCGGTCACTGCTGTGCCCACAAGTGGGTGCACCCAGTCATGTCCCCCCCACTCCCCCCCACCAGAGCCCACCCAGGCCCATTCCCCCCCCCACTCAGGGTACAACTCACACGTGTCACAAGCTCGGGGGGCCAGGTCCCCCAGGGCAGTTCTGGGCGCAGGGCGGGGGGGGGGGGCACTGCTGGGGGAGGGACCCTGCACCCCCCGTGCCCCCCCCCCCCCCGTGCTGGCACCATCCTGCGCATGATCCCAGCACATCCCTGGCATCTGGCCCAGCTCCGGCACCATCACCCTGGCAACGACCTCCTTCATCCCATGGCCCCAGGCACTTCCGGGACCCTGTGTCCCCCCAGCAGCATCCTGCACCCCCAAACCCCTCCACACAACTGGGCAACCCCACCCCTATCCTGCCCCCCTCAGCCCAGATGTTGCCCAGATGTGGTGATGGGTGAGGGGTGGAATTTGCAGCAGCTGCTTTGGCGATGCGCTGGGGGGGTTGGACATGGGGGTTGTCCCCACACAGCAGGGACAGCCGGGGGGCAGGAATGTCCTCATGACCACACGCAGCCACCCACAGCTGCCCAGGGACAGCCACCACCAGCGGCCACCCCACTGATGTTCCTTAGAGCATGGGGGGCACGGGCACAGCCTCTCCTCTCCCTGCTCTCTGTCCCCCCCCCCCCATTGCCAAGGGAACCCCAGAGGGTGGCACAGCCACCACGGGGCACTCTGGCCCCCCAGCACCTCCCAGTATGACCCCACGGTGCCATGATGGGGGGGGAGGGTGCCCTGCACCCTGTCACCGAGGCCACCCCATAGGGACGGGTGATGCCACCGGAGAGCTGAGCCAACACCGGCAGGATGGGGCCAGGGCCGTGCCGGGTCAGGGAGCTCCTGACCCCACTGACACTACCTCGCCCCCCAGCACACCTCGAGGAGGGTTTGGGGTGCAGGCGCGGGTCATGGGGAGCTACAGGGGCCCCAAAGAGCGATGCTGCATCCCCCGGCCCACCCTGCAATAGGGTAACACCCACACCCAGCCCCCCAGTCCTGCACCCCCGGGTGCTGCTCAGGACCCCCCCACACCCATCATCCTGCACTCCCAAGCCCTGTCCACACCCCCACCCACCATCATGCACCCCTTCACCCGGACCCCCACCCAATCTCCTGCACCCCCAAGCTCTGCCCAGCACTCCCACACACACCATGTTACACCCCTGGCATTGCTCAAGGACCTCCCCCCACCCTCCTGCACCCCTAATCTCTACTTATGCCCCCCCAGCCACCGTCATGCACCCCATGGCCTAAGACCCCCCCAACCCTCCTGCACCTCCAATCTCTGCCCACGACCCCCCCCACCATCATGCACCCCATCATCACGGTCCCCCCCCATCATGCACCCCATCACCAGCCCCCCCCACACACCCTCCTGCACCCCCAATCTCCATCCACGAGTCCCCCTCCCCATCTCTACGCCTGGCACTGCCCAACACCCCCCCCCACACCCCCTCCTGCACCCCTGCTCCCCCCCCCCCAGCCCTCCATATGCCGGTGGCCGGAACCGGGCGGGCAGCGGGGGGGCAGACAGACAGAGGGACAGACGGACGGACAGCGGGGGCCGGGGGGGGTCGGGCGGGCGGGGATGGGGCCGGGGCCGCCGCACACAAAGGCCGCTCTCACCGTGCGCTCCCGGCTCCGCCGCGCCCCGCGCCCGCCGCCCGCCCGCGGCCACCAGCAGCAGCAGCACCGGCAGCGGCGGCAGGAGGCGGCGGGGCCGCATGGTCGCTCCGCGCCGTTACCCCGCCATGCCCGGCCCGCCCGGCCCGGCCCGCTCCGCCCGCCGCCGCCGCCGCGGGGACCGGGCTCCACCTGCCGGAGCCGCCGGGCACGGCCGCAGCCCCGGTACCGGCACCGCCCCCGGCACCGCCCCGGACCCCCGCAGCATCCCCGGCACCGGCCCTCGGCACCGGCGTCGCGGCACTGACCCCGGTACCGGCACCGAGGGACTGACCCCGGGAGAAGCACAGGCACCGCAGGACTGACCCCAGTACCGGCACCGGCGTCGCGGCACTGACCCCGGTACCGGCACCGAGGGACTGACCCCGGGAGAAGCACAGGCACCGCAGGACTGACCCCAGTACCGGCACCGCTGTCGCGGGACTGACTCCGGTACCTGCACCGGCATCACGGGACTGATCCCGGTACTGTCACCAGCACCGCGGCACCGACCCCGGGAGAGGCACCGGCACCAGCACCACGGGACTGACCCTAGCACCGCCCTGAGCCCAGGACCAGGACTCGGTACCGCCATGGCCCCATCGAGGTTGTCCCTGGTACCGGCCCTCACCCGCCAGCTTCCCCTCCACCACAGCCCTGGCACCCACCCAGTATCAGCCCCTCCCACCCCATCGCACCCTATGCCAGGCCTGTGCAGGTTCACAGGAGCATCCCAGAGCACCCCACGGGAAGCCCCATGATGCCAGGCAGAGATTTATTGCCCGGGGGCAGTGTGGGGGTGCTGGGGACAGGTAGGAAGGGGGGGCCCGGGGTACCCCATTAGTCCTGGGCACCCCCTAACTCCTCAGCCTTGCTGGGCGCCAGCTCCTGCGTGTCCTCAGCAGGCGGCCGTGTTCTCTTGAAGAAACCCATCTGGAAGAGGGACATGGTGACAGCCACGGTGTTACCCCAGGGACCCCAGTGTCACACCCAGGGAACCCCACATCATCACCTCAGGGGACACCCAGTGTCACCCTCGGGGACCCCAGCCTCACACCCGGGATCCCTCCAGCACCATTGGGTCCCCACTGCCATGGAGGGGTGTCACCAGAGTCGGCAGCGTCCCTGCTGCCCACTCACCTTCCACATGAGGAGAATGAGGAGGGTGAGGAGCAGGAGCCCAGCAAGGACCCCCAGCACCACCCATGACACCGGCACCGTCCCCTCACCACCAGGGCTGGTGCGCATCACCTTGGTGACAGCCTGCAAAGGGACAGGGGGTGACACCGCTGCCACCTCCACCCGGCCCTGTGTCCCCTGTGCCTGTGCCAGCCCTACCATGGCCTCCCCGGAGGGCAGAATACGGGGCTGGACTCGGTAGGGCATGGCTAAGGTGTTGAACCAAGCCTGTGACTGGACGAGGAACTGCTTCAGAAGGTGCTCCCGCTGGGGACAGACATGGGACACATGGGGGACACATGGGGACACACTGGGACACGGCACAGGGGTGATAGCACCCATCAACCCTGCACCCAGCATCCCCTGGGCTGCTCTCATCAGGTCCCCGGGGACCACGGCGCAGGAGGGGACGTGGTGGGGACACCCCAGGACACAGTGCCTCCCCAGTCCCCTGCTGCAGACAATACCTGCTGCAGAGTGTCCATCCAGAGCAGCGCATGGATGCTCACCAGCGCCCGCTGGTCTTTGGCCAGGCCAGGCACCCAGCAGGTGATGTCCACACACGTGGCATTGCCGCAGTCCTATGGGACACAGCGGGTGTCACCCTGACCCCCACCCCAGAGTCACCCACCCCCAGCACCCATCCTGGGCTGCAGCCCCCCGGCAGTGCCCGCTCACCACCAGGATGGGCTTTTCCAGCCCCTCTCCCGGCGGCTGCTCCAGGTCCCGGCGCTCCCTCCGGTGTGAGCCATTCCGGGGTGCTGCGCCCGTGGGATGGGGGATCTCCAGCTGGAAGGAGATAAAGGGAACACGGACACCCCCCCACACACCTTGACACCCACCCAGCACCCAGTGGGAGACACTGGTCCCCACCCCGGGGCCATCCTACCTGCTCAGCATTGAGGCCGGGGGGGCTGGTGCAGTTCATGCCCCCCTCAGTGCCCAGCTCCAGCAGGTACATCAGGATGCGGCCCCCCAGCCGGATGGGGATGGCGAGGTGCAGGGTGACCCCACTGACAGTGCTGGGACCTTTGTTGTGGAGCTGTGGAGGACCGTGAGGTGGCACCGGGGAGGGGGCAGGTCCCAGGGGCCCATGGGTGCAGCACCTACCTGGTAGACGTGCTCCACCTTGATGCCATGGTCCTCGAGCCGCCGGCTGCCCTCGGCCCGGCGCCAGCTCACGGGCAGCACCGTGGTGGCCGGTAGGGAGTTGCTGGCAGAGGAAGGGGGTCAGTGTCCTTCTGTGTCACCCCCAGCCTCCCATGCCCCCCTCAACCCTCACCCTCGCAGCTCCATCTCTGCCTGTGCCTCCACAGGCACCATCACTGTCACCGATGTGTTGGTGGTGCTGGGGCTGTTCTTGCTGCAGGGATACAGTGGGGTGAGGGATGGAGCTTAGCTTGGGGACACGCTGAGGCCACCAAGTCCTGAGTGGCCAGGTCCCAGCAGTGGGCAGAGGAGAGGAGGACAAGGGGACAGGGGTACGGGGCACCATCATAGTGTCACCTCCGCAGCTGCAGCTGGAAGGTGATGGCATCCCCCATGTCCTCCAGCCCGGACACGCTCAGCTCCATGTCCACAGTTATCTGCAGGCAGCCGGGTGGTGTGTTGATGACCCAGCACCACCAGCTATGCCCAGCCCATGGGCTGAGTGATGGTCCGAGGGGGGGGGGGGGGTGGTGACCCCACAGCCCCTTACCTGGGCACCTGCTTTCATGGGGTTGCCCAACTCACAGAGCACCATGTGGGTCCCGTTCTCCTTCCTGAGGTTGCAGCTCAGTTTCTCTTGCCCCTGTGGGGTGGGCACATGGAGAAGTGACACTCACAGACTCCTTGCCATGCACCAACCAGCCTGGGGATATGCACGGTCCAGGGTGCCCACCCTCGGTACCCATCACCACCAGGCACCTGCAAGAAGGGTGGTGGCCACCCATGGCAGGGTGTGAGCCCCCATCCCGGGCCCCTCCTGGCACCCACCGGGATGCTGCTCCGGGCAGCCTGATAGTGGGTGCCGGGGGGCAGCAGCACCCGCAGCTCAGCCTCAAAGGCGCCTTCGCCCCTGTTGCTGGTGTTGGCGCGAAGCAGCAGCATGGCCTCGGCCCCGATGAGCAGGCGCCGGCTGGGCCTAGGGGGGGACACAGGGCTGCACACCCCGGGGCGATGCTGCACCCTCCCACCCACCCCAGCGCTCACGTCTCCGCAGCCAGAAGGAGGTCAGGGACGCAGAGGTTGTCCTCGCCACAGTCCTCCAGGATGATATGGGTCTGGGGAGGGGACAGGTGGGCAAGTGGGGGTCGTGGGATGGGGAGTCACTGGGGACTGACAAGGGTACAAAGAGGGCATCCCAGGGAACTGGGACAGTGCTGGGGATAGCAGAGGGTACTGGGGGACACCTCAAGGAAGGAACAGGGACAGGAGGGATTGGGAATGGTGAAGGGTAGAGAGGGGACAAGCTGGGGGGAATGTGTGTGACTGGGGATAGTGAGGAGTACAAAGGGGACATCCTGAGAGGGCCTGGGGACAGGGGAGGACACTGAATGGTACCCCAAAGAGGGAGCAGGGACGGAGGGGACATCCCAGGGAGGGCCTGAGGGCAGCAGGGTGAGCACGGAGGGCTGTGTCCCAGGGAGTGGTTGTCGACAGTGGGGGGGCCATGGGGACAACCCACAGAAGCACTGGGGACAGTGGGGAGGTCAGGGGCTGTGTCCCAGCCAGGGGCTGGGGACAGGTTGGGGGCTGGAGCATGGGGACGTGGCTCAGCTGTGTCCTCCCTACCTGTGCCTGCACCAGGGTGTCCCCATAGAGCACCAGCCCCGGGGCCCCCTCTGGCAGTGCCAGGCTCAGGCTCAGCACCACCGGGCTCAGCTTGTCCTTGAAGTCGGCCTCGTCCTGAGGGCACCCATGGGCACCCCAGTGAGCACCCAACACACCCTGCCCCGGGACCCCCACCTGGTCAGGCTGGGGACACCACTGCCCACATCCCTGTCCCAACCCTGTCCCCATCCTGCCTGGGGATGCTCCTGTTTCCATCCCTGCTCCAATCTCAGCTGGAGCCGCCGCTGTCCCCATCCCTGACCCTTGTGCTGGGGATGTCCCCATCACACCCCCCCCCCCCCCCCGCCGTCCCCGTACCCGCAGGTACGCGGTGAGGTTGCGGCACACGGGGGGTGCTCCCGTGTCCAGCTCCAGCTCCTCGTGCCAGGACGCCTGGTGACCCCGCAGCAGCAGCACCCTCCGGGACAGCCGGGGCTTCAGCCGGTCCAGCTGCAGCTCGGCCTCGAGGCCTGGCACAGCGGGCAGAGGGGACCATGGCACCGGTGACACCCGAGCTGTGCCCCTTGTCCCCCCCCGCTGGCGCCGGCACTCACGGATGTGCTGCGGGATGCTCTGGCCCGTCACGCTGACACAGAGCACCACGGGGAAGCTGCAAGGGGACAGCACCCAGGGGTGCTCAGGGACCTGCCCCGGGGCAATGTCCCCACAACAGCCGTGTCCCCACCGCGGTGTCCCCAGGGCTCGGCTCACCAGCTGACACCGGTGCCGAAACCGGGCAGGACACACGCCAGGACCTCGGGGTTCAGCCCATCAGGGACGCTCAGCTGGGTCCGGGCCACCACCACGGGCTGTCCCCTGGGACACAGGGACAGAGCTGAGGTGCTGGGGACCGGGGCAGCGTTCCCTTTGGGCTGTGCCAGCACCGGAGCCGGCGCCACGGGCACTCACCGGTACACGGCCACTTGGGCTGCGCCGTAAGCGCCCACCAGCAGATCTGTGGGGACGAGCGGGGGTCGGTGAAGGGGCAGATGGCAGCGGGGGGCACTGGGGGACACGGCGCTGGGGACGTACCTGAGTAGCCGTTGCCATCGAGGTCGGTGGCCCCGCGCAGGGCGAAGCCGAAGGCGGCCGGGCCGGGGAAGGGGCTGTCGAGGCGCTGGGTGGGCAGCGGCTCCAACCCCTCGCTCTGCCCGCGGAAGATGAAGACCTGCCCGCTGCCACCGTCACCCCCGAAGGGGGCACCCACGGCCACGTCTGCAGACACAGCGGCCATGAGCGCCCCCGGCTGCCGCAGCTCCTACCTCTGTTCCCCCACTGCTTTAGACCGGGCACCGCGGGGGTCCCCTCGCAGCGCCCCCATCCCAGCCCCGTGCCGGGTGTCGTTACCGCCGAAGCCGTCCTTGTCCTGGTCTCCGAGGCTGGCGATGGCGGCGGCGAAGCGGCCGTAGGGGTGGGTGCCCGTCAGGGTCTGGGGGGACTGGGAGAGGGGCCGCTGCAGCCCCCCCAGGTACAGGTAGAGGCGCCCCAGCTCGCTGCGCTGTCCGTCGGGGCGCCGGGCCATGAACAGGGGGGCACCCACCAGCACGTCGTCCTGCCTGCACCCAGTGCAAGGGTGAGGGGAGGGGGCCTCGGTTTGTGGTCTGGCGGCACCCAGGGGGTGCGAGGCAGGGGCAGCACCCATGGGTGCCCCTATGGAGGGGGGGGGCAGTCCCAGCTCTCACCCATCCCCATTGATGTCGGCCACGGCCACTGTGTGCCCGAAGTACGATGCCACCTAGAAAGGGTCTGGGTGAGGCGAGGCACTGGGTGGGGGGTGGGGGGCTCTCCACAGGCACTGCAGAGTGTGCTGGGTGATGGGAGGGGGGAATTCGGGTGCTGTGGGTACTAGGGTACCACAAGGTGCCTGGGCAGGGTGGCAGTGGGCAGCAGGGAGCCATGGGGTGCTGGTAGGGAGCAGCGATGCAAGACTGGGGGTCACTGGGGACAGGGTGCTGGGGGTGTCTGAGCTGTGGGGTGGGTGCAGGGTGTTTGGTACCTGCTCGCTGGTGATGCCCCGCAGCTGGCGCAGGGTCACTCCCACACTGAAGATCTCCACCTGCCCAGAGCAGTGTCAGGCCCTGGCCCCATTACAGGGGGGCACGTGGCGTGAATGGAACCATAGAAGCACAGAGTGGGGTGGAAGGGACCTGAAAGCTCCTCCAGTTCCAACCCCTGCCCACGGGCAGGGACACCTTGCACTGGAGCAGCTTTCTCTAAGCCCCCAGTGTTCAAGCCTGGCCTTGAACACTGCTAGGGATGGGGCATTTACCACTTCCTTGGGCATGGCCTTGGTGGTGTCCCCCTCACTGGGCACCCACACCTGGCCCCACTCACCTCACCCCTCGTGTTGCTCTTGTTGGGGACCCCCACCACGTACTCTGCAGGGACAAGAGCTCTGAGTGCCCCATGGCACTGGGGTGAGCACAGGGACACCCCTGGTACTTGGGTGAGGTTGTCCAGGGCCCATTTGTTCACCCCCCAAGCACTACCTTTGGTTTTGGGATTGCCATCGAACTCGCCCACAGCCACAGAGTACCCTGCAGGGAGACGGGCACCGGTGACACCCTGTGCCCCAGTTCTGGGGCTATGGGGCTGTCCCATGCTCACTGCTCACCCCGATACCCATCCTCGTAGTCAAAGGACACCGGCTCCTCTGTGGGGCGTCCTGGTTGCTCCAGCCACAGCAGGGACTTGCCGTGGAAGCGGGTGAGGATGGCATCAATTCCCACTGAGTACAGGAGCCCTGCGGGACATGGGGTGGCACCAGTGCTGATGGGGCACCTGCTGGCACTGGCCCTGGGCTCCCAGTGCTGCTGTGGATGGCACCTATTGGGGTGCCCCGTCCTGGGTGCCCTGATCTTGCTGTGCCCACCCAAAGGCAGGACTCACCCATGAAGTAATACCCGCCGGGGGCACCCAGAACCAGTGTCCCATCCTGCAGGAGGAGCTGGTGTCAGCAGCTACACTGGAGCACCCCACTGCATCACCTCCTGCAGCATCTTTCCCCCCACCCAGCATCCCCAACCCAGTATCCCCATCTCAACACCCCCATCCCAACATTCCCAACCCAGCATTCCCATCCCAGCATCCCAACCCAGGTACCATCCCAGCCTCACCCTCTGTGTCCCCATGAGCATCCCTTGATCATCCCCAGGGTCACCCCGAGACCCTCAGCACCCATCTCACCCGGGTGACGGCTGCGCTGAAGCCGATCTCGCAGTACCGCTTGTCATAGGCTGCGGGCACCGGGCAGGGTCAGACCGACCACCGGCGGGGGGTACCCACCGCCCGCAACCCCTGCCCCACGCACCGTAGTTGCTGTCCCGGTAGGCGCCGGCCATGAGGTGGTCGCGGCAGGGCGAGTACCAGGCGAGGCGCAGCGGGCCGGGAGCACTCACGAAGCAGGCGCCGGTCGGGGTGCGGAACGCCTCGTGCTGCCCGTCCAGCGCGTTCCAGTGCTGCAGCGGGGCGCAGGCCTGGCCGAGGGACGGCGATGCGCTGGGTGCCCGCCCTGCCGCCGGCACCCGCCGCCCGCCGCGGTACCCACCACGAGCCTGCCCTGCCAGCTGGTGACGGACGCGCCCAGCCACTGGTGCGATTTGTAGGTGCGCAGCTCCAGGGTGCCCTGCGCCTCGCTCTCGTCTCCTGCGGGAGCAGGGAGCGGGAGCGTGCCGGGTGCTGGTGCCCCCCCGAGGCCCCGTCACCCCGCGGCCCCCACTCACCCGTGGCGTCGATGGGGACGGGGTCGCAGGGGGTCCCGCTGGGGGGCCAGGGGCAGAGGAAAACGGCGCCGGGCTGCGCCACGCCGGGCTGGGAGGTGTTGGCGCGGGGGGCCCCCACCGCCACGCTGGAACTGCGGGGGGCAGCGGGCGGGTGTCGTTGGGGGTCGGGAGCTGTGCCCGGCCGCAGCACCCCGGGCTCCCCCCTACCTGCCCCGGGCCGTGTGGAAATCCAGGGAGAAGCCGAAATAGCTGCCGGGGGGTCCCTTGTACGTGGCGGGGGGGTCCTGCAGGAGGCTGAGGGCAGGGGCCGAGCGCAGCGCCCCGAGGAGCAGCAGGGCCCGCAGCAGCGCGGCAGCACCCGCGGCAGCGCCCATCGCCTCCCGAAGTGAGGCCCCGGCCCCAGCCCCAGCCCCGGCGCGGCCCGGCCCGGCCCGGCCCGGCCTTATCGGGGGGGATGCAGCCGGGCACGGGACAGCGGGGACAGGAAGGGGAACCCCCGCACACGGAACCACACGGGGAGGGGTGGGGGGGACACGGCGACGGTGGAAGCAGCACAAACCCGCACTCAGCACCCGCTGAGCCCCCCCGCCCGCGCTGTGGGAGCCATATCTCGGGGTGCAGGCCCGGCCGGAGGAAATGCGGTGGGAGGGGGGAGTGCTACGCGGTGGAGGGGCCCCATCCACTGTCCACAAGGTCCCCTCCGCAGCAGAGAGAGCAGTGAGGGGCTCCCACCTGCAGCAGCACCAGCACTGGGCATCGCCACCAAACTGCCCCGGGCAGGGGCACCCCGAAACCCCACCAGGGGAGAAGAGCGGGGCCGGGCAGCCCAGGGGCTCTGGGAAAGGGGCAGGCAAGGGCATGAGTGCCAAGGCTGGAGACAGCCATAGCCAGGCCAGCAAGAGGGCTCCTTGTCCTGGATGCAGGGAAAGGTGCCCAGAGACCAAGTCGGGCCTGGGCAGCGCTGGAGCGAGGCCAGAAGAGGGCACGGAGCTGCTGCGAGGGCTGGAGCAGCTCTGCTCTGGAGCCAGGCTGAGAGAGCTGGGCTGGGGCAGCCTGGAGAAGAGAAGGCTCCTGAAGGGGAGACCTGAGAGCAGCTCCAGTGCCTGAAGGGGCTGCAGGAAAGCTGGAGAGGGGCTTGGGACAAGGGCCTGTAGGGACAGGCCACGGGGAATGGCTTGAACCTGCCAGAGGGGAGACTGAGATGAGCTCTTAGGCAGAAGCTTTTCCCTGTGAGGGTGCTGAGGCGCTGGCACAGGGTGCCCAGAGAAGCTGTGGCTGCCCCATCCCTGGCAGTGTTCAAGGCCAGGTTGGACACAGGGGCTTGGAGCAAGCTGCTCCAGTGGAAGGGGTCCCTGCCCGTGGCAGGGGTTGGAGCTGGAGGTGCTTTAAGGTCCCTTCCAGCACAAACCAGGCTGGGATTCTGTGCCTCTTGCCTGGTTCCAGGCTCACCAGGCAGGTTGGTTGTGCCACTCGCTGTGCTGAGGGCTCCTGCCCAAACGCCACCCTTTAACCCCCCCAAATGACACAAATTAAAAGTACATTTTCTCTGCATCCAGCTCAGCGGCTGCCGAGCAAAGAATCCCAGTTCACAGTCGTTTTACTTGATGAACCAAGCATCCAATGCTGTTATTTTAGGAAGAAGCCCTGGGCTCCATCCCCATCAACTGCAGCAGCTCCTATTCATGTCATGCAACAACCACACACATTTTTTCATAAATCACGGGTTTATTAGAAAGGTTTTTTTCCCCTCATTTTACAGCATATATATATATATATATAATCTTATGTGACAAAGTTAAATACAGTCTGTTTATGCCTGGTAAGTAATGACAGGTTAATTATTTTTAGCACTATTCTGGAAGTCAACCCCCCCCTCCGGGCTGCAGCGTGAAGAGTGCCAGAATGTGGATGTGGGATCTAGAAGCTAAGGAAGCCCAGCATTGAGACACTAATACTGAATCTCTTCATTATTTACAGAGAAATTGAGTCCCTTTTAGTGACTGCTGGGGTTCAGACCTGTCCAAACACAACATTTCTCATTCCAAGAGTGAAGAAGCTCCAGAGGTTTTGATCCTTTCAGTCTCTGCCCACCCAGGAGGATGGGGAAGGGGATACCTTGCTGCCAGCTCCCAAACCAACCCCAGAAGGTGCCCTCAAACCGGTCTGATCCAAGGACCTGAATCCCAGAAGCCCAATGCGATGGGAGAGCTCGTGGCTGGAAGAGCCTCCCTGTGGTATCAGCTGGAAGAACTGAGCAATCCCTTAGGAACATCAGGGTTAGTCCTAAACCACCTCTCCCTGCGGGAGGATGGGTTCAAAGGCTCTTCCCTCACCAGAAGGCTGCTGGCGGCTGCAGTCACCCACTTGAGTCCAGGGGGGAAGAAGCAGAGACAAACCCCTCCCAAGGGTGCCTCCGGGGTCCAATTCCTACAGCAGGGACATGGAGCTGCTCCTGCTCCCAGCCTTTGTGTTATGCTGTAAAATGCTAAAGGAAGATTCAATTAATTTTTTGAGTTTTTTTTTACATTTTATGGTACATAAAAACTTCAAAAATATGTGAGCTCGATAAACTATACATGCTGAAGTTGTCCTGCAGCTAGCTGCAACTCCAAAGTGGAACCTTTCCAAGTGTCTTATTTCACCTACAGCAAACCTATTTACACAAAAGCCACCAGAACGAAGTACCACTAAAAGAACTGGCTGTAAAAAATATTATTGCAATATACTACAAATGTAACCTTTTTATAGGAGCTACAAAAAGCAGCATCTTTGTTTACAGAGTTCAGTGCAATTCTTTACATTGAAAAAAAAAAATAATCCTATAAATTAATAAGGAAACCATCAGTATTACAGAGGAAAGAGGAATTCACTTCACACACCCCAGCCACTCTCCCCAAGCCTCAGTATTGCTTTAATTCCCAAAGGGATTTTTCTCCTCTCTCCTAACACCATAGGAGCTGGAAGTCAGTGAGATGTTTTCCCTCCTCTCAGGAGAAGAGTGGTCAAACCCCAGACTGGAATCACCACCCCAGAGCCTCTCTGCAGCCCAGGACATGAGGCTCCGGGTACACGTGTAGCTCCTTTTTTCCTCTTTACAGTAAGATCTTAATTCCACCTTTGCTGCCCACCCCAAGGACAAATCCCCCCGAAATCAGCAGCCAGGAACCTCCTGTGATGCCTGAAGACTGGTGCTGGCCCAGCCAAAACCAGTGTGGGCCTGCCCTTCCCTTCACCTCCTCATCAGCATCCACAGCCGCCAGTTCCTCAGTGTTTTCTCACCCATTCCAAGCTGGATTCAATCATGCTGACTGTTTCAATTAGATGACCTCATTAAAAGGGTTTTTAAAGACCTATAAGCGTGTACGGGATCTCCTTCATGATGGACAAGGTGGCAGAAGGGAGATGGTCAAGAGTGAGAATTAGGGAAAAGAAAAAAAATACAGTCTTTCCAAGAATCTTGCTGGTCTACACGTGAAATGATTCTCCTAAGAGAGTGCTGCTACGTGCACAGAGGTGTTGGGGACATGAGACTGTCCCTGGTAGTGGATATACACAACGCTTACGACTGACCCACCGCCTGCTGCTCCCCAGCCCTCGAGCCTCTGGCTTCTTTGGCTGCTAAAGAGTGAAAAGAAATTCTCAGGCTTCACCTGCCAGCTGGATCAACTCCAAACCCCTTCCCAAAATGCACAAGATTCTCCTTCCTCCGAGGTTACTTAATTTTGTCCTTCATGTGCCATGACTGGGTGGATGCTGCAAGTCCTGTCCTGAGAAGATGGGGTGCAGCAGAGGGTGAAGGTGTAAGGCTGTGGCAGCTGCAGCCGCAGCGGGTCTTGGGGCAAGAAGGGTTGGATAAAGAGCATGAGGAACGGGATGGAAGGTGAAGGGGCCGGGATGAATGGCTGACGCCGGAATGATGTGGATGGGATGGCTGGCTAGAAACGTAGCAGGGTGCCCTGGAATAATGGAGTGGGTCAAGTGGGATAAGGAAATAGGCGTCAAGTGGGGCTGGGGTATGTGGTGAACCTGAGCAAGGGGTTGGGGATGGGGGTGTGGGTGGATGCCGATGGCGGCGGCGGCAGCGGCAGCGTGGTGCTGCAGGATGGCATGCTGCACCGTGGTGATGGATGTGGCTGAGGCTGCCGGCGGCTGCTGGATGTGGATGGGCTGCAGGGCAGGTGCTGCTGGAGCCAGGGCTGCTGAGGCTGGGAAGGCCTTGACCTGCTTTGCCATGAGCTGCTGCTGGATGTGCTGCTGTGCAGCTTGCTGCAGCTTACTGTACTTCTCCATCTCCTCAGGTGTAAAAGTGATGGGCTGGCTCTCAAGTGGTGCTAGAGAGGAATCTTCTTCACGGTCCCCTTCGATGCTTGGCTCGCCACCCTGAGGCACATAGCCAGGAAAGTGCTCGACATCTGGAACTAAGGACATCATACTGGTTTCCGCTGGGACTGCCTGGCTGCCCCCATCCATAGGTTCTAGCCCATTGCCATCGCCCGGCTCTGAGAGGAAGCTGTGTGGCATAACCAGATCTCCAGACCTGAAGCACTCAGGGAGCACCGGTGCCTCGAGGGGAATGGACTGCATTTCCACAGCAGGTTCATCCCGTTTCTTCTCATCCAGAGGCTTGTCCTGAATCACCATCACCACTTCTTCCAGGAGAGACTGGCCACCCAACTGAGCCTCCTCAATGCCCTGGGAAACCTCCTCAACATCCGACAGCTCTTGCTCCTCACCTCTCTCCAGCCCAGACTCCTCGTACCGCTTGGTATTTGGCTTCCGAACGGTTGGCAGTTTCCCAATTAAGGGGAGAACTGGTTTGTTGCCCAAGGAAGGAGGAAGTTTGGGGCCAAAGTAGCCCTGGGGAGGATCCTTGAGCTTTATTCCCACCTTGTTCGCCCCTGGGAGCATCTCATCAGGGACGCAGGGCTTCTTCTCAACCTTCTTTGACTGAATCTTCTCCAGGAGCAGCTTTGCAGTGACAGAGTTTCTCTCCTCGGGGCTGCCGTCCCCTTCCGAGGCCCTGCCTGTGCCAGAGCTACTGCTGTTTTGGGAGAGTGAGCCAGATCCTTTCAGATCCTCTCCTTTGCCATCCTCTTTCTTCAGCAAGGATCCTTCACCTCGGCCTGTACGGAAATAGTGTGGAGATTGCGAGCGGTAGATTTTGGACCTGATGAAGTCTCTTCTCCCAGGTCTCCTCTCCTTGGGGCTCTCGTGGCCTCGAGAGCCCTTCCGTGACAGGGACCTCTGGGAGTGGCTCCTGGCGCTGCGGCTGCGGTCCCTGCTGTAGCTGCGGCTCCGTTTCCAGCTGCGCTCCGTTGCGCTGCGGCTTCTCCTCTTGCTCCGGCTGCGGCTGCAGCTGCTGCTGCGTGTCCTGCCACGGCTCCTCGTTCGTGACCTGCCTCGAGGGTGCGTTGTGCTCCTGCTCCGGCTCCTCGACCTGCTCCGGCTCGAGCTGTAGTCGTCGTCTGAGGAGGAGTACTTGTACCGCTTGGATCTGTGACTTGAGCTGTTGTAGTCAGAGTCATCCTCTGAGTCATTGGACCGTTTTGAGTGGCACCTCGACCGGTCACTGTAATCGCTGTAGCTGTCGTCCGAGTAGCTCCGCCGGTGGCTGTAGCGGCTGTGGTCTGAGGAGGCGTCGGAGCTGGAGGAGTAGGACCCGCAGGAGGAGCGCCTGCGCTCCGAGCGGGAGCGGCTCCGGGACCGCTCGCTGCCGGAGTCATCGTCATCGCTGTAGTGCGAGGGGGACTTCTGCCGGCAGCACTTCCCGAGGGAGCCCTCCTCGCTGTCGTAGTCCCCGCTGCTCTGCCGGCTCCTGCGGGCGGCCCTGCCTGGAGCAGGACCTGAACACCGCCGCCTTGGAGCAGGGAACTGCGGCAGGTCAGCCCTGCGCTTCCTGCTGCAGTGCTCCAGACAGGAGTTACCTCCATCCTCTTTCTTACTGCTACTTCCCTCCTCTGCAGACAGAGACTTCCTCTGGGACTCCTGGGAGTACCGCTTTCTCCTTGGGCAGTGCCCGCGCTCCTCGGGCAGCTCTGTTTTCAGGGCCCGTTCCGATTCAGTTGAAAGACAGGACTTGCCTTTTTTGTGCCGGTGTCTTCTCCGTTTCTTGGGTTTCTCTTCCCCCACGTCAGTTTTCCGGCCCTTCTCAGCAGCCTCCTCCTTGTGTTTCCGTCTATGTTTGCTGGACTTTTTGTGCTTCTTTTTCTTTTTGTGTTTATGGGACCTGCCAGATTTGCTCTTCCCCATTATGCTTTTACCACCCTCTTCTCCCTCTCCCTTACTAACACTCACCAAGCTGGACTCCTGCTTGGTCTGGGAGCCACAGTGGGACAGAGATTTGGTTTCCATTTTCAGAGCAGAACTGTTGGCTACACTTTCTGCCTCCTTGGCTTTGCTCATCTCACCAGGTTCTGTGCTCTGACCACTTTCCTTACAAAGTCCCACCGGCTCCTTGGGTTTCTCTGCTCCTTTGCCTTTACCATCTTTATTGCGAGAGAGCTTGAAATCAAAATACAGGGGGTTACAACTGTATGAAACCGATGGTTCTGCTTTGGTAAATATGAGAAGCTCTGAAGGCCACTGGAGGGTCGTGCTCTCATCTTTACTTAGAACAGGGAAAAAAGGTCCTGTGGGATGCTTTGGTCCTCCAGAGACATTCTTACAGCCTGAGGCAGGCTGTGGGGATTCTTTAGCAGTGTCTGGCTCAGGGAGGTCACTCTCTGGCAGATGTTTGCTCTCCTGCACACTCGCATTTTCCAGGACTTCTCTTAGCTCAGTTTTGCTCTGCTGAGCTGTGCTTTCAGTAGTGCTCTGCTCCTTCTGCTGCCCTGTGCTCTCATCAGCCTTCTCTGTGTGCTTGCTGGGTTTGGGTTTTGGAGAACCACCCTTTTTCACTTCATGGGTGCCTTTTTTGTTCACATTTTCAGCTTCCATTTGCTCAGTAGACTTCATGAAAAGCAGGAATTGAAAGTTAGGCTTCACTTTACAATGGGCTGGGGGAATATAGTGGTAGTATTCTGGTTCAATTGCCATTGGTCCATCTTCTCGTCTCATCTTTTTTAGTTTTGACAAAGTAGTGGCTAGAGACCCGCTGTCTTTGTCATGTTGGTCATCTTCCTCTGCCTTGCCATCAGAGTTATTTGTGCTTTCACCCTCACCAGATTTCTGCAGGCTCCCTGCCTCTGAGGACCCTTTCTCATCAGCTTTTGCTCCATCTGCAGCATTTGATTCTTCCACATGGTCCTTGAAAACAGAAGCTATGGTCTCAAGCTTTACTGGAGTCTTCTTTGCAAAGGAAAAAGACACACCTATCTTCTGCAGGGGAGTTCCCAAAGTACTCTTGATGCCAAAGCTGATTGCTTGCGCTCCCTGGATGGGCATTTGGCTTGGTGTAACAGTGCCAGCAACTTGTCCAGTGTTTAAGAAACCTCTGTCCATACTCATCTCTGTAGCTTGGCCAGAAGTTGACTGGATGAAAGAGCTGCTGTTGGCTGCAGAATCATCACCATCATCTCCACCTTCCTCATCCACAGCCACTGTGGTGGTTCTGAACATGGGTCCACTTCCAGGAGCACTGTATGAACAAGTTAAAACAGAGGAAACAGCTGACTGCCATTTGTATACCCCTGCAGATGGATTCATGTCTCATTTAAGCCTTCTACACAAAGCTGTGGCTGCCCCATCCCTGGCAGTGTTCAAGCCCCGGTTGGACAGAGGGGCTTGGAGCAACCTGCTCTAGTGGAAGGTGTCCCTGCCCCTGGCAGGGGCTGGAAATGGAAGAGCTTTAAGGTCCCTTCAACCCAAACCAGTCTGGGATTCTAGGATTTCATGTACTCTGGTATCCAAAACTACACATTAAAATAGCATCACACAGCCATTTGTTAATAAAAATAACTGAAGAAAACATACTGCTGGATAAAGGCATTTGGGGATGCTCTGGACTATGGCTTCAGGGAATTCACTCCCACCAAAAACACAGCACGGGGTGTGGCTTGCCCTCCACACTTGTGTGTGATTACAGGAACCAGAATGGCAGCACAGCCCAGGGCTGCAGCCCCAGGCAGGGCTCACACACAGATGCCCTGAGGGTGCTCAGGATCACCCCACTCACCATTCAGGCTGCCTCCTCTGCTCAGCCAGCTCATGAAGGCGCCGCAGGGCCTTCTCCTGCTTCCTTTCATCTTTACGTGATCTGGAAGAGACATTTCGAGCGAACTCCCTCTGCTTGAGATCTTTCAACCTCTGAGGCAAAAGAAAGCAGGAACGGATTAGATCGAAGTGGGCTTGGGGTAAAGTGTCCAAAAGCAGCTCTGCTGTCACACTGGAAGTCCACTGTCAAGCCCCTCCCCAGGAACATTTATTGAGCTAGGATGGAGCAACAGCATCATAGCTCAACAAACCACATGGAGCACATTGCCATCCTCCCAGTAGCTAAATGAAAAGACAACTGTTGATCACGTTCCGTTATTTCAAGTCTGTGTATCTGCATATCCAATCAACACTACTGGTTTTCTTTAGCATGTACAATAAAGCTGATTTCAAAGCAACAACAAGCAAATTCTGGAAGGAAAAGGGGAAAATAAAGGAATGGTTTTGCTGCTCTTGCAGGGTGCAGATGTACTTGACAAACAGCACATGACGGAAGTCTGAACAGCATGGACAGAGAGGGATTAGCTGGTGCAAGAGTTACCCAAGTATTCCATCTTCCAAAAGCAATGTACAAATTACATTGGAGAAGGTGCCAAAAATCCCATGCAGATGATTCCAGTAAGCAAAAAAACAATACAACATACACCACAAACAGTTACTTGCTTTCCTGACAGTAGTTCCGAGATGGGCTCTCAAGAAACAAAATGCTCTAAAATGCTCTTTTGGGTTTGGATACTTGAGAGAGCAGAACCACCAGATGCCCAGGAATTCTGGCATAGGAGGAAGTCAATCAAGCCCAAGGGATTCCAAATATCATAATGTTAAGAGGAAATCTAGAGATCCAGTTCTAATAGAAATGGAACATCCAAGACTATAGGAAATGTTTGAAAGCCTTGTCTCAAAGCACTAGGAAAGAGGCTGCTGTTTCTTCTCTGCATACATGGCAAAATTCATAAGGTTCTTTTAGAGCACTGTGCAGAAGTTCAAGTGATAGAAAGCAGCAAGGAAAGACCTTTCCCATCCAAACAGATTTACTTTTCTTTTTTGGTGCACTATATGAAACCCTTCCAAAAGGCCCAATTCCAGAACGGATCATGGACCCAGCTTCTGAGGAAGTTTCATGTTTTCAGGCACTTCATGGAAGGCCTGAAAGACTAAAGGGATCAAAGCAGTAGTCACTTGAGAAAGCTTCTTGTACAAGATGTACAAATCTCTGGTGATTTGTAAATACACCTGTGACTGCCTCTTGGATGGAGCAAAGTCAGCACAGAATGGTTTGTGTTGGAAGGAACCTTAAAGCTCACCCAGTTCCAACCGCCAGCCCAGGCAGGGACAACTTCCACTAGACCAAATTGCTCCCAGCCGCATCCAAGTCAGGCTGGACCACACAGAAACAGTGGATCTGAAAACTAACCCAAAGCTCAAATGAGAGGCATTAAGTCGTCCCAATGTAAAGAGAACATTGCTTTGTGAAAAAGG
Organism: Pezoporus occidentalis; assembly: GCF_034315485.1. Classification (NCBI taxonomy): domain Eukaryota; kingdom Metazoa; phylum Chordata; class Aves; order Psittaciformes; family Psittacidae; genus Pezoporus; species Pezoporus occidentalis. The sequence continues at coordinate 320,904 of NW_026915073.1, read as the reverse complement.
GGGAAGATTTGACAAGACAGGATTTTCTTACCTAATGGTATTTACTAAATATGGTTGAGCATTGCCGAATTCAGAGGGGAAGACACATAGAAAAAGCTACAGCTATAGACACTTGCAGAAAGAAACTCACTCTTGTGATCTGGCCTCCAAAATTAGAAGGGTTTGCTTTCAATACATCAGCTGAAAACATCACATCACAAAGAAGAAAAGAAAGTAAAAATGTAACAAGAGTGAAAGAGAGGAAAAAAACCAACAAGCAAGGGTTAGGGCCCAGGCTGCCGCTGGGGTGTGAGCTACTCTACAGAGCAGGAATGAGCCAGTGAAGCTACAGGACGGAGCTCAGGGAGTCTGGAGCAAGAGCGGGGACACACATACACATACACGCTCAGACACAGCAATGATCCCACCTGGAACAACAGAGCTACTTTCACCAGGACAAGTAAAGGGCTCCAGGGTTTTGTGGTGTATGTTCAGTGGTGAATAGTGATTTTTTTTCCGAGAGGGAGGAAAAAAAAAAAAGACAAAAAAGAAGTGGGCTAAGCAATGCTATCAGCTTTTTCATGCTGATTCAAAGAGCAGCTCTAAATGCTCCAGGAAGTTAAAGTTACCAACAGCTGACAGAACTACTGCACTGGGGTTTGATGCCAAGTCTCTCAACCACTCATCCCTTTGGAAAACACATGGCCTGGCTATTTACCACAGAGCGAACTGTGACCTTTTCCTTTGGAGAGGAAGGTGCAGTGGTGCACTGGGAAACCCAACCCCAGCCATGGCCATAAATATCTCCCAGGAAAGCAAACAGGCTCCAAGCCTGTTGGTAATACTGTAGCTGCCCATGATGCCTTCATTACAACAGACAGTTTTAATGGAAACAGAATTAAATGCCCATTTCCTTAGATGCTGATCTTTGTGTGTCTCTGCTCCACAGACCTCCTACTCTCTCCATTTATCAACTAGAAGTGATGCAGCAAATCACTATCCTGGTGCACTGTGACTCCAGCACAGGCGATACAGCAACACCCGGCCACACCAGTAACAGAGCCCTTCTGGGTGACAGACCATCAACCCTGCTTTCAAGGCTGCCAAGAGTTTACTACTCCCCAAACGAGGGAGAAGCTGGTCTGATTTTGGGAAGCTGACTTTGCAAAGGACTAAGATCTCAAGGCTGAGTTTCTTTTTGTTGTACACCAGAAGGAAGAAGGGTCTTGTTGGGGACAGAAAAGCTCCACAACTGCACTAGGCCATCCCCCTGGGAATGTAAAATCATAGAATCCCAGAACGGTTTGGGTTGAAGGAACTGTAAACCTCATCCAGTTCCAACTCCCTGCCACAGACCAACACTGAACTTATAGCCAGAACTTTTCAAGATACCCTGTCAGTGACTGTCACCTCACTCACTGTTTCAAGTGCATCACTGAGTCCAGTCATTTACCCATGCAGAGAACAACGGATAACCAGGTAAGCACAGCTTTGCCCACCCTATGCCCCAAACCTAACTGGGGTGAAGCAATTAAAAGCCTGAAGTACAATGTCACAGCAGTAAAAGCGGCATGTGGAAGCACTGAAATATTTTTTGCTCTACTCCAGGGCTCAGCCTTCCCACAAAGCTATTTCAAGTGAATCGATATTTAAGCTTGGCTTGCACTAAAGAAATTTCCATCTAATCCTTAGGCAAAGGTTCATGATTTTAATCCTCCAGAATCTCTGAATTACTTTTTGGACCACACCACATGTATGGGTGCTCCTCCTCCTACACCACCACCGCCCCCCCCCCCCCCAACAAAGACACTTAGCCAAGGATTTCATGTAGCCACTGTATCGTCCTCAGAGGGCTTCTCACTAACTCAGGAACAGGAGCCCTGGGAACCCATCTCAGGGTGAAAGCAGCCTTTTCAGGTCTTCCCACAGTGCTCAGCAAAGCTATCATTTCTGCAAGAGGATTAAAGCCACCAGCCTGTAGTAAATTAAACACACAGCCCTGGTGTTACTAGAGGACTTCCACATTAGGAAGCTTTTTTTCTTCATAGGCAGTGTGTTTTCTGAGGAAGCAGCAACACACTTCCAAACTGTAGGATGAGAGTGACCATGAAGCCAAGAAATCCTATTCTGCTGGGTTATTATTTCAGCTTGAAGGGCCACATCAGCACCCACAAACAAGGACACAGATCACCAGCACTTCAACAGGCTGCTCAAATTCTTGCCTGCTAGCAGCAGTACTTCAGTGCCTTAAGCCTTTCTTCAGCTTGGAATTGTGTTTCCAATTAATAGCTGCCACCCACCTCAGCTTGGTAACAAAGAAGAGTATTTTAAGTTTTCAGCCTTGTTTCTAACAAAATTACTCGGAAGTCTCCAAATTTCCATGGGAATGCAAACTGAGCTCCTCAACAACAGGTTTTCTGTAAGATCTGCAGCTACCTCAGTGCTCCAGCACAAAGGGGTCCTTGATCATCTCTCGGTCACCGCATAGCTCAGGAGTGGCCAAACTGGCAAACGCCACCATCATCTTATGATTCCCTTCAAACTGACCTCAATGAGCTGCACTCAGGCATCACTGAAAAGCTCCAGAGACAGCCCATCAAGGACATGTGAAAGGGGTGAAATGAAAAGGGAACAATGAGGATCCAGGACCTGTTGTAACAGGGAACCCCTCAGCACATGCTGTGGCAACCGTGCCGGAGGTTTTGCTGGTGGGATGGTGTGGAGGGAAGACCTGCCCGGTACCCAGCTGGAATGCATGGCTTTCCAGGTTCTGATAAAGGGGGATTTCCTATGCCTAAGTTGACAAAGCCATGCAGTTTCACCGAACTGAGGCCCACTCAAAAGGCATTCTTTGCCTAAAACTGCAGAACAGAAGGTGATATTCTCAGAATAAAGCCCTCTGCTACGCTGCTTTGCTAGACCTGCAGATCCTAGACTTCCATGAGAAACCTTCGTTCAGGAGAGCAGGACAGACTTTATGGGATCCATGTACCATGAGATTTCAGAGTTGGTTTGAGGCAGGAGACAGCTTGTGGAACAGCACAAGGGTGTCAGAGCCTGCTCCTCCCCTGCTATTGCTGCTGAGTCTCTCTGCCAATCCCTATTAAAGGATAATGCACTTTCCATTACATGCCAGCACATCTCTGCCTTCCTGAACTTTTGACATGTGCTTGATTCTCTGCCACAAAAGCTTATAGGAGCAAACTACACTATTAGCTAAAGAAGAGCTCAAAGAATGGCAACCTTTACAGTTTCACAGGAGTGAGAACACAAGCCCTGCTTATTTCTGGTAATCAACATTCTCTGCATGCTCAGAAATGAAGTGGAAAGAGCAGAGGGGAAATGGCGTAAAACTGCAGCTTCATTTCATCTTCATTTCTTCCCCGACACCTTGGTTTCAACTTAGGAAAACATATCCTGTGTTAATGGCACACGGATACCCCAGTGCCACTGATCACAGTGTCCAGGCCCCACAGAGAGTCATAGAATGGTTTGAGTTGGAAGGGACCTTAAAGACCATCCAGTTCCAACCTGGAAACCAGCTTCCCAGAGAAGCATCTGGAGGTCTTGGTGGACAGCAAACCACCATAAGCCCTTGCAGCAAAGACGGCCACCAGTTCTATCACCAGAGCATTGCCAGCAGGTCAAGAGAGGTAATCTTTCCTTTACTCAGTACTGGTGAGGGGTATTGGTGCTGAATACTGATTTTATGGAGCATTCTCCCTGCAGCAGGGCTCTTCTCCAAATGCATTTACCATGAGCAAGCAAGCAGCTCAACAACTAAAACTGGGCTGAGAAAAACACCATGAGGTTTTCTGAGGGTAGAAAAGCCTCCCATGTAGCACCCACTGCCTTGGAGATTCTCTCTCCAATTTCCTACATCCAAGCTGTGCTTGAAGACATTTATTACTGGAAAGCACAAGTGCAAATCTCCCCAAATCAGGAAGTTTAGCGTTTGGATTTAGACGACTCATCAGCCACAGCAGGGACTGTGCTGGTAATTTTACTGTGCTTTAATAGATTCCTCCAAATAAATGAGGGCATGAAGAGAACTGCAGATCTACACTCTCAGTTCTTGGGTTCCATCCTTTTTCCCAAAGAACTTCTTTATGGAAATACATTTGTCCTTTTATAAAGAGAATCTATGGAGAATTCAGCTATGGAGAATTCAGCTACATGAAAGCCTGCATTTCAGTCCTGGTCAGAGCTCTCACAGTGAACCTGGCAGAGGCTTATAAAGGACCACATTTGGTGTTCACAGAGAGTGTGGAAGGAGAATGTTTTTATCCTGTTGGCTCAGTGACTGAGGAAACAGCTCAACCCTTCACTAGGATGTGAGGAGGGAAGAGGTGAAGCTCTGTGACTCTGTATAAAAATTCTTGATGAAGTAAACTAAGAGTAAGAGCTGGCTGCAAACACCACATTACTTACATGTGAGGTATTTCCAACTGTAAGGACTTCCGCAACATCCCAGGCAGGGGTCCTTCATAAGCTACCAGTCCTTCTACTTGGCAGGGCCACCTTCCACTAGAGCAGGTAGCTCTAAGCCCCATCCAACCTGGCCTTGAACACTGCCAGGGGTGGGGCAGCCACAGCTTCCCTGGGCACCCTGTGCCAGCACCTCAGCACCCTCACAGGGAAGAGGTGAGTCCATTTTCTCTTTTGCAGGGCCACCTCCATGAACCCAAGTCACCTTCATTCCTCTGGCCTCCCCGAGGAAGGACTGACCATTTGGTGACTAGAGAGAGTCACTGTTCTTTCAACCATCTGTACTTCTCATTCCAAGAAATAACCTCATTTAAGAAAACCTAGGGCACAACACTGCACCCCTCCAGCAGGACGTTTACAATGACTTCAACAGGCCAATGCTTTGTGATGAGAAACTGAAGATGACTTTCCCTGTTAAAATAATCAGGAAATGCTGCCTTTTGGACAGAAAGGTGTTGAGGTCGATTCAGATAAATCCAAATGCTACATGAAACCAATGTAGTCAGGAAATTATAATAATAAAACCTCCCCTTTAATTGTTTGGTGTTAACAAGTTGGTCCAGAATTTATCCGGTAGGGATCAAGCCACTTACCTATCATCCCTGTTTCGCAATAATCCTGAGTTCCTTCCTGGAATACAAGACAGTGTCTTTATAACTGGGGAGTGGAAAGGGATCTGAGGATGGAACAGCTATTTCCAGGGACAGCCTAATGCTCACTGAGCTGCAGAAGGAACAGGCAAACACTTCCATGGCATGTAGATGTGTAGTTAAAAATACTTAAAAGCAAAAATGATCCTGTGGAAATCTGTCCAACAAGCTGAGGAAAAGGCAAAAGGAAGCACTGATGCCTCAAGAATTACCACCAAGACAAAACACTGCAGATAATATACACCAAGCTGGTTTCCTGCGGTCAGCTACTGCAACATCTTTCTAAGAGCCCCCGATCAGCCCACTTTGAAGAGAAGTTGATGGTTTTCCTCAAAACGCTTATGTTAGCCTTTATGGAACATTGCCTTCTTCTCTAAAGAGGCAAAAATCTGAAACTTCATGCGCCACATCTTATTAAAAAGCATTTTTTCTTTAAACTACCTTAGAATTTAGAGTAGACTGTTGGAAATGAGCCTTCCTTGAGCAGCAGTGGCCAGCAGCGGAGGGCTGGTGTTACTGACCAAATTCACCTTCACCATTTCTAGGTAAGTTTCAATCTCACTCACTGAACACTGACCCAAGGGGGTGACACACATTTCATGGCATAAAGCTGGACCAGCGATTTTTTTCCCTAAGCAAAGCATGATTGATGCTTTGTATAAATCCCTGTGTGTCTAGAAATTTATGCTGGGTGACAGAGTGAGAGTTTGAGGGCTCATTTTCTCCAAAGCATGCCTGAAGTTACTGCAGTGTATGAATATTATCCAAGAACATCAGTTCCTTCAAAATAACCACCACCCTGTGTGCTCCCATGACATTTTTCTTGTAGGTCACTCTTCTTGTGCTCCTGCTGATGACTCCTTTCATATCAGTGAGGGGTGGTTGCTTTTCACAGGTTTACTGTTTCTCCCTCCACAGCATCTCTAGATGCTAGAAAAACTCTGGACCTTGCCAACCTCATGGAATCCCAGACTGGTTTGTGTTGGAAGGGACCTTAAAGCTCATCCAGCTCCAACCCCTGCCACGGGCAGGGACGCCTTCCACTAGAGCAGCTTGTTCCAAGCCGCATCCAACCTGGTCCTGAACACTGCCAGGGATGGGGCAGCCACAGCTTCTCTGGGCACCCTGTGCCAGCGCCTCAGCACCCTCACAGGGAAGAACTTCTGCCTAAGAGCTCATCTCAGTCTCCCCTCTGGCAGGTTAAAGCCATTCCCCTTGTCCTGTCCCTACAGGCCCTTGTCCAAAGCCCCTCTCCAAGTTTCCTGGAGCTCCTTTAGGCACTTGAGCTGCTCTAGGGTCTTCCCTTAAGAAGCCTTCTCTTCTCCAGGCTGAACCAGCCCTCACCATCAGTCTCCCTATTAATCACCCAAGGGATTTAAACAGGAGCTAACACAGTCATACTGCATCACCACCTGGTAAAAATGTGACACAAACAAGTCCTTCAACCTCCTAAATAGATGCATGTCATTGCACTCAAGTTTCAAGCCAGTTGATGGAAAGCTGCAGGTGAAGTTCACTGCTATTGGGTAGCACAACTGTGCCACCAGCTCAGCCAAAGCAGCCCCTTTTCCCAGCCCAAAGTAAAGGAATGACTTTCTCCTCTTAATTCTATTAAACCACAGTTCATCACAGTACTAAAATAGGAATTACCCTGCCAGGAGAATTCCTGTTAACACTGTTTGAGTTATCACATTCTATACTAAATACATGGGGGGAAAAAAACGCAACTCATACTCTAATGCCATAATCTTGGTTTTAATCTGTTGCTTTACTGCTATTTTGCAAGATATAGTACTCGACAGCACATCCTCCTGAAGTTATCAGCATATGAATGATTGTATCCTTAGAATTTATCACTAGGAACGTCCAAAATCCTCCTCTGAGTTTTCATCCTGAGAGGAGCACAACACTGCTACCTGCTGTATAGCTGCCTCAAACGGTTAGATCAGGCTAACAACATGAACTTGCAGTGTTTACTGTGCAGTCTGAAGTACCATGTAGATACCATGGTACATCCCTACCTTGGGAGCAAAGCCAGCTCCACAGGGATTCTGAATCCTCCTTCTCCCAAAGGTTACAGAATTTGGGAAGTGCTCCTTTTTTACAGTTCCTTTGCCACAGCCCATGATTTCCCAGTCTGTTTCCAGCAGCTTTACAGAACACAGACTGAAGTAATGAACAGGTACATGTGCCACATCAGCAGCAGCTGCCAAAGCTGCACTACGTTAAAAGCTGATGCAAACTGGAAGCCCTCCCTCCCCACAGGTCCGCTCCTCAGTTTAACAGCAGCCAATCTGCTGGGTCATTCAAGATCAGGTTCCTTGATGCCAACCATGGGCTGGCTTTTGTGTTTGCTGGGTTTTTAAATACACGATGGCCATAAGAATCTGAACCAGTGACATAAATCACCTATTTCTGGGGCTGTAAGGAAAATAGATACACTGGGGAAGTTCAAAGTGTTAACTACAAACAAGACCACTGCAGTGAATATCAAACTGATGAACTGTGTTATCAACGCTTGTTTACCTGCTTGTGAGCGTGATCATAAGAGTTGATGTGGTTGTCAAACTCTTGATGCTTTTGGTACTGCTTGTCACAGAGTTCACAGTAGAAGTTTGCTCTGAGGTCTTCCAGTGCCTTGGCAATTGCCTTTTCTTTATCAACATAATCCTGCAAAATTCAGACACACAAACAAAGCTTCTGTTAAACTTCCTGGAAAACAAATGGGAAGATGATCTTCTCCTGAGGTACCAGCACATGTGGTGCTGATGGCAGTTTTGTGGCTGCAGGAGGAGAGCTGCTCGATTGTCAGAGATGAAAAGCGAGGTTCAAAGCCTCAAGCTCCCACACAAACAAACTGGCAGCTGCCTGCTCACAGAAGATGTGCAAAATACTCATCAAACCAAGCAAGATCGTTACTTTTGGTACAAAATCTTTGAATTTCAAGGCTGATACCTCCTCCATTTTGAGTGCTAACAGATGTCTGCTTCATCTCAGCTTGTCTGCAGTTCAACAGGGAGGAACACAGGTCTGGGGCTGGCAAAGCACAGCACAGAAACCGTGGAGATTAACTCACTCCAGTGTAGTTTTACAGTCAGAGAAATCCCCCCAGGAGCAATGCTGTCATTAAGCTGAGCTCAAACACAGTGGTTACACTGGGAGGAGGTACAGGGAGTTGACAGTTAGTAAAAGAAGGGAAGTCCACTTTAGAGGTTGCTGACAGTACTTTTTTTCCTTGTGTAATTCACCATTAGGTGCAAACCAAAGCTCCAAGCACAGGAGGTGTCTCAGTTGGCAGTGGTCACATCCTCCCCTCTTCAATTACAATCCCATCAGCAAAGTTAATATAACACCACCCAAACCCCAAGCCAGGGCAGGTTTATTTGATGCACACAAAAGCAAAGCTAGAAATGCTGCATTAAAGTGTGCTGTGCTACCAACAGCATAGCCCATATGACCAGTTAGCACAGCTGGGATAGGGAGAAATTATACAATTCAAAATAGCCTAGGATGTGAGAAAAATCACTGAAGAGTTTAAGAGATTCCATCTTCAACACAAACTTCTTATGAGGAGTTTCCTCACATGAGCAAGAGCCGGTAGCCAACATTTAAGAATGATCTACTATGAAAGCTCTTGTCCTTTTCAAGATCTTGTTCAAGGCAGTATGATTGATCCCCCATATTGCTACCTCAGCAAAGTGACATTCAAGTACTGCTGAGCATGTTTTCTATCATGCAAAACTCAGGTAAAAAGTTTCAACAGGGGAAAAGATCTGAAAAATTCTAGCGCTAAAAAGCTGTTAACCTTCTAACTAAGAAAATCTATTCCAGGTTCCTGCCTCTATCTATGATCAGAGCCCCTTGTTGAGAAATAATCAACACAACTTCATAGAGGTTTGAGCCTGAGGTAGGTCCCTAGGAAGACAAGAAAGGGAAACAGAGCAGCGTGAGCTCCCCAGAACAATGACATGTAAAGTCCCTCTGAAATGCTGACCAAGCTTCTTGCGGCTCAACAATGCAAACATAGCCAGTTGAAAGCTCAGGATCCCTACAAAAGGAGGGAATTAAAGAGCATTTCTTGCTTGCTTCTTGGTTGTAGAGTTCTCTGAGTTTCCTTTGAGACTCACTGAATGGCTCATCAGGATGCGGCCACAGTTGGCAGTTGCATAATGGACTCCTGCTGAGCAGTGGAAAAATGAGGCTGGCAGAGATTTCCCGCAGATGAAACCAGAAAGGCAAGAGCCTGAAGTTAAAGCCCACTGATGATAACACAGCAGAGCTAGGAGAGGCTGCCACCAAGCTCCTGAGGGGAAAAAAGCCTGGGCTGAATAGCAGCAGGGAGACAAAAGAGTCTTGGAGAGCAACACACCTTCAACTGTGTTTGAAAGACAAATGCAAAAGCCAGGGACTTCCCCACAAATCACACTGCAGACCCGAGCTAAAGCATCGTGCTATGCAGCTCACACACCAACCAACCACTCTGAAACCAAGGAATGCTTCCCACTTGACAGCTGCTGTCTGATGGGAGCTGGGGGGATGCTGCAGGAGGGACGCAGGCTTTGGGCCACTTGCTGATGAGAAGGGTCCATGTCACAGCCAAACCTTCCCTCTGCAGCCTGCCCATGCCCTCAGCCAGCCCATGAGAACTCTGACATCAATGCCCTGGGTCAGTACCTTGTATTTCTGCCTCAGCTCCTCGGTGTCCTCCTTCTCCACCTCAAGCACTCGCCTCCGCTCGGTAGCATCTTCGGCGTAATCAAGCTTAAAAACAAATGAGAAGCTGTGACTTGTCCCAGGAGCACTCTGCAGAGCTGACACTGCCTGGGTGGGCAATTTCAACAAGATGAGGTTTGAAACAGGACCTTTGCCTGTGCTGCTTCACTTTTCCTGTCGTGTCATCCCACAGTGGAACCAGCATGGGAAGCGGTTCATCAACCTGTGGGGTGGATGCTCCTGGCAGCCCATGAACTGCCAGAAGTAGCCTCAGCTTTACAGAGGTGAATTCCAAAGCCCAGGAGTGCCAGATGCAGAACCTGGATACCCACAAGTCAACAGAGGATGTGTTTTAGAAGTGTTTGCTACTGTGTTGATTTAAGAGTGAGTTTTGTTTTACCGGTGATGCACAAATCCTCACTTTAGGTTTCTTCCCTATCCCTGAGAGCCAGGCAAGGAAGCTGGGTGACATGTCAGGAGGTGGGTGACTTACCTCCATTTCCATTCGCCCCATGCCCATGACATCATACTTGACAACGATAGGGATGGGGTCTGTCCTCCCTGGAAGAGAAACACACAGAGAGGTGGGTCAGTGGCTGCTCTGTCATTGCAGTTCGCTTTAGACATTGGGTTTGGGTGGTTAGAGATCTTGCCTTGGAGTGCAGAGACCAGAAAGCTACAGTGAACCAAACACAAGCCATTCTCACAGCTTACAGCCAAACTGCTTCTTAGCTCCAAACCAGTTAAGAGTGAGATGCACCCCAAGTACTGATCAATGGTATTTTCTGAACATTAACTGCTCATATAAATTACTGGTGTGGTCAATGTTCAGCTGTGACAAGTCCTAGGGCAGGACTTGAGAAATGCACCTTCCCCTCAATGCTTCCATATCAGGCAGTGAGTACTCATCTGCTGATATGAGCAAAAAAGCTATTAAATACCTTTTCCTGCTCTCCCACATTCATAACTGACCAGGACTTTCCCGTCCAGGATGTGGAAGCCTCTCTCCCTCCCTCCCACCAGCTCTATCCGGCTCCAGGAGTCAGGGAAGCTGACTCAGAAGTGTGGCTCGGAAGCCAAACTTCCTCCAGCCCCAAGGCCCACCGGCCATGTAGGCCAGGCTCTGCTTGCCCTGCTCTGCAGAGCTGCTCCCATGCCCACTGCTCCCCTGTAAGCTGTGAAAAGGACGAGTTGCGAAGAAAATTGACTTTGAACTAATCAAACTATGCTGGAGATTTCTTTTTGGCTTTTTAAATAAAACATATCTTTAATCCACTCATAACCAGCCAAACAAAGCAAAATGGGGCAGACAAGCACTTTACTACCACAGCTTTTGGGGTTTGTTTTGGTTTCAATTCTTATTCTCTTTCTTTTTACATCACAACTGGCGCTGGGTTGTGATGTAAGCCCACAGAACAAGTACTTACCTTCTCCGGAGCATACCTTGAGTGAGAAAACAGAACGTTTACTGCCCTTATCATTGCATTGCTCTTGGTTTGGTGTAAACAACTGGTTTGTTATACACACATACACAGATATTATACCTTTGGGCTAAAAAGATTAACAGGTTTTAATTGTGCCAAAAATAGTCCTTAGAGCTACCTGCACAGCAGGTTCAAGTCTTTGAGACTGCTCTGAGAAGCCAGAGAGGCATCAAACATCAACTTCCCTCTTCTCCAATATATCTCTAGCTCCAGTATGGCTCTGGCTCCTCCAAAGAGTGAAGACCCCAGAGGGAACCTGCTCAGATTCGGGTCTTTCAAACTCTTCAAGTCCAGAGACTTGTGGTTTTCTATCAGAAACAAGTCAATTTAATCAATTGCTTTAAGCTTTTGTTGGTACAACCAGGAATGTGACTGGCAGAGCCACCAGGGCCACAACCTGATCCAAGATGAGAGTCTGACTGGAGCATTCGCTCAGCTCTTTGCCATGTTCTCGGATTGAGGAGGTTTCTCTTCTGCCCAATGGTATAATAAATCAAGCAGTGACTGCAATTTTTAGCAAAAGGACCAAATTAAAGACAGGTTATAAAAATGACTTCCTAAGTGCAGTATCACTTTCATAACGTCTCAGCCAGGGATTTACTGGGAAGTGGGAACCCAAATGGAAGGGCTGGCGCAAGCACCAGCAACACAGTCAGGTTTTTATCCAAGCTTTTGTCTTTTTGGTTTGGGTCTTTTTTTGGTTGTTTCTCCAGCAATTGAGATGTTTGGAAGCAGCCTCATTGCCCTGGTAAACCCCTGTACACAAGCAATGCATCAGTACTTTTGCCTTCTAAGGCAGTCAAAGTTTTCTTTTTGGGTTGTTTTGGTTTGATTTTACAAATCTCGTTGGAAATTGCAGTAGCAAGTGCTAGTGCCCATCATGGTGGTGGTGGGGGGAATCACGTTTGGACAGTATTAGAAATTTATGTTTAAACTGATTTTGACAGTTCTAACACAAACAGAAACATCCCTTCTTAGCAATACCCTTTTAATGAACAAGGATCAGACAAGTGTGCATAAAGAAAGGAAAGGAAAATGAAAGACCAAGCAGAAGGATGATGGCTACAACAGAGAAAGTAAGCCTAACATATTGGTGCACTGATGACAAAAGGAGTAATTCAGTCTGAAAATAAAAAATTACCACTGCTAAGTTTACCATCACCACAACAAGTCCAGGATCATAACGCTGTAAAAAAGAAACACCATTTGTTAGGCAGAAACCATCAGGGGCAGAAATAGGCCGTTTGCAGGTAGGATGGGTTAAAAAGATAATCAATAACAACACAAGGCTTCTTCCTCACCCTCCACCCCATCACCGTGCTTCGCCCTGTGGAACCAGGGAGCGATTTTGAGCCATGGTGACTTGATTCCAGAGCTGCAACCTGGAAGCTTTGGGTGTTGGAAGAGGCTGAGCTGCTGGTGACGGCTCGATTTCAGAGGCACATTTAAGCCGGCAGTTTAAAAAAGGAGACAAAACAGAATCTTAAGGCAATTACAAACACTTTGGGTCAAAAGGAGCTGTGTTTTCAGGCAGGAGGAGAATATTCAATGGGAAAAGCAACATTTTTTTTCAACTTAACCATCATTTTGTTATGAATGAACCACCTCAGAGCACGGAACATGGCTCCCAGCAGCAGCACTGGTCCCCACCACTGAAACCAACTCCCTCCATGTCCCAGGAAAGCCACTGCAGGAAGGGAACGGGCTCTGTGCTGCCCCACTGGCTGCCAGGGAGATGGACAACAACCAAAAGGGAAAAGAGGATTTTTCAAGTTAAGCTTTTTACGTGCTCAATTAAAGGACCCCCTCAAACAGATTTACTCCAGAGCTACTGCATGGGACAGGGGGGATCTTCACAGGCATGGAACCACGGGTCTCGGGCGCTGCGGGACTCCTAGCTTTAGGGTTCTGCTGACTTTTTCAGGTACACCACCATGATCTGAAGGGAAGAAGAGCTTCCAAGGCAAGGCAAGAATTCCCGTATTTCACACCACTGTGCAGGGCTGCAAGTGCTGCCCCACAGACAATGAACCCCCCATGGTAAATCACACAGACCACATAAAGCTGTGTCCGTCATCCCATGCCCCAGACAACTTCTTTTAGAGAAAAAAAAAGCAGGTTACAACTCTTGTTCACAGACCCACGCAGGCTACAAACGCCAGAATGGAAAGGGCTGTTGTATAAAGACAGTTCTACACAAGGGGAAAAACCTCTGTGGAGAGGACAAAGCACAAACCTCCAATGGGATGGGAAAACCAACAGCTTACACAAGTCACAGCTTAGGAAACCCAGTCTCTTCAAGTAAATTCAGTTTAACTTAATTCAGACACAGAATGAGAGTTCAAAACTGAGCAGATACACTTGTGTTGCTTTCCTCTTCCCAAAGAGTTGGGGAAAACTTGTTCCCAGCTTGTGAAAAAGCACTTGTCCCCAAAATACGCCCCAACAGCCACCCCATTCCTAGAGCCCATTCCAGAGGGGAGCTGGGCAGGGACGAAGCTCCTCCAAATTCACTCCTTTCCACCTGCAAAAAGTGAAAGGATCTGAGCAAATCCTCTGCCAACAGTGCTATAAATTAATAGATAATTGGGAAAAGAGTTAATCCCAATGCTCCAGGGTGTCAGTCCCAGTCCCTGGGTTGTGCTGTACAGGAGCATTATCACTGTTCAGCTGCAGGATGCGTGCTCCTGCTCTGGACACAGAGATGCTGTGCTCTTCCAAAGGGAATGAAGCACCAGATGGATCTGCCATCTGAGCCCCTCCAGGAATGCTGGTGTTCTCAGCATGAGAGCAGAGGTTTTGTTTTAAACAGTTAAAGCAGAAAACAGTTTTCATGGCAATGTGCAGACTGAGAAGAGCAGCTGCCTCCCTCAATATTAGGTACAAGCTGCTTTTGAAGGGCTGGCTAATGACAAAGAACAGGATGCTCCAACTGAAAGAAGATGTACCCCCCAAAATGAGTTAATGTCATTCAATTAACTATATTTCTGTGTATCATTCAGGTACAGCATGTGAGCACCAGAGAGGGGAAAGAACACCCCAAGTCCTGCTACGTTGACATCTTCATAGAAATTCCTCTCAGGTACAAGCTTTGTGGGATATAATCCTTTAGGATGACTGACATGACACTCTTCACTGGAGGAGAACTGAGAGTCTTGGGACACAATCACACTGAGCTCTGAGGATTTTTACTCGCTATCTTTCTGCTACAACCAATAACAAAACCACAAGAGGAAACAGCCTCATGTTGTGCCAGGGGAGGTTTAGCATTGTCAAGCATTGGAATAAGCTGCCCAGGGACATGGTGGAGTCACCGGTCCCGAAGGCGTTTAGAAGACGTGTAGATGTGCTTGGGAACATGGGTTAGTGGTGGACTTGGCAGTGCCAGGTTAATGGTTGGACTTCATGAACTTAAAGGTCTTTTCCAACCTTGTTGATTCGATGACAGCCATCACAATGAAAACTCAAACTCCTCATTCAGCACACCAAAAGGCAGGAGATGAGGAAATCACCGATTTTCACTGGTGACAAGCCCTGGCACGCTCTGTGGTGCTCCTTGCTGTCTAAACCCCACGCTACGTTTTGAGCTCATTCCGATTGCTGCAAGCAGCAAACAAATAAGGGCAACCTTTTATCCCGGTCTCCTTTGGGAATGAGACTTGTGAGCTCATCCTGTTTATGTCAGGCTTCTGGAAGGGGTCACAAACAAGAGATTCAAAGGAAGCCTGAAGTGTCTGTCGCCCACAGCAACAAACAAAGCCCCAGTGAGCAGAAACTCTTTTTCAAGTACACAAGAACTGCACTGGGGACTTCAGCCTTGCTAAGCAGGAGAGAAAAGACAACTGAATGACAAATTGCAAACACCCCAATCACATGGAAAACTCCAGAGAGGAGCTCAAAGCTTCTTGGACAGATAAGCCCAGGGTGAGAATATTAGTTCTCTGGGTAAGTGGAAAGAGCTGAAGAGTCCTGTCCGACCTAGGGCCCTGCTGCAAGGGTGGGGACAGGCTGGGCATGGCTGGGACTACTCACCTCTCACACACTCAGCCTTCAGTTTAACAAGGCTACTTTAACACCATGTGAACACACAGGGCAATAAAGCCCAGCACTAAGCAAGAAAAAGTCATCTCTGTCACAGAGAGAATAATGATTTCACTGGCTACATGCACTCAAATAACCCACAACATAACACCCACAATCAAAGGCAGGATCTCGCACACTCAAAAGCAAATCTTCCTCTATGTCTGTGGTCTTGACATGGTAATGAAGATTTGGGTGATGATAGCAGGCTTTCAAAGCCACATTACCCCAGCTTCTCAAAGCTAGCTTCACATGAAAATATTGGGCTTTAAACTATTGCAATGATTTATGTTGCAAACAAGTGTGGAAGTTAAGTCTACACCAGAACTCAGGTTCCCGCGAGGACATGTTAAGATACAAGATTACATTTTGTGATCTATGGCCTGGGTAAGGCTGCTAAATCATCTACATGTAATGAATAAAGGCATTGTTACACATTTTTATCTTTCTCTTCCATATTTTATTGTATTTATCACAAAGTTTCGAAGCCCAGAAAGCGCTGTGACATTCCTCACCTCCTTGTGGTGTTTCTCTCAGACGCTCATTGTTCATGTTCTCAAGGCCTGACAAACATCTACTCTGTCTGCTTTTGTGAGATCAGAGGGTTCAACAGATGGAAAAATATATTAATATATTAGTTACGAACCATTTGGTGAACTGGTGACAGAGCCAGGATTCCAGCCCTCTGCAATTCAAGCCCTGAGCTTATTGCTCTGAGCCACAGCTGCCAAGAGATCACATTTGTGCCTATCTCAGTTGTTGGAGTG
Source organism: Pezoporus occidentalis (assembly GCF_034315485.1). Classification (NCBI taxonomy): domain Eukaryota; kingdom Metazoa; phylum Chordata; class Aves; order Psittaciformes; family Psittacidae; genus Pezoporus; species Pezoporus occidentalis. The sequence goes on along the minus strand of NW_026915073.1, from coordinate 304,743 downwards.
CTCAAAGCTCCACTTACTGCTCCCCACACATGCAACAAACCCGGCATCCAGGAAACACAGCCCAGATAACCACAGCCCCTGACACAGCCTTGGAACAGGGACTCCTGCTGGGCTGGAGCTCCCACAGAGGCCGCCAGGGAAGGGCTGGTTCCTGCCTTCACCACAGGCTCTCTCTGCACGTCCTCCAGTGCTTACTTCAAACAGATCTGTCCTTTCCCTCTCCTCATCCTTTGTGTGTCAGGAAAACAAGAGCTTGTCTGACCAGATTTAGGGAAGAACGTGCCAAGTGAGAACCATGCTGTGGTGTAACCGAGGGGGGGCAGTGGTAACTCCATTTATCACCACAGCATTTGCAAGGCAGAGCAGAACCCACTTGTGTTTTTTTAACTGAAAGCCACACAATAAAAACTACAGTTAGAGGAAGTGAATTCAAGCATTTTCTATCAAATTTGATAGACCTTACCTGCTATACCTTTCTTGATCATTTCTGTGCTTATGAAAGGATAAAATAACCCCAAGGTTCTGTTCCACACACCTGTAACTGCTGCTCTGTGTCACCAGTACCACTTACATCATAACCCTGCCGCACACCTTGGTCAATAGGAACAACAGCCTTAGTCCCCTACAGGCAGCTGAGGAGCAACTTTACACATGAAGTTCCAAGGCTCAGTTCCAGTTCTACACTAAACCATGTTATTATCTAAACTACTTGGTTCAACAACGTAAATACTTAAAGAGTAGCTATGACGTGACAAAACCATGTCATCTGTTACCACAGCAAAATACTACATTCTGATTCACCTCTCAGGGCTACCACAAAAGACCAGGATAATCCCAGCCTTGGGAATACTGTGGGAACATGAATTAAATCAATGCTTTTAAACCTATCAGATTAATCATACACTACACACAGTCTGTGGTATAGGGAAACCGAACACAACTGCTTTCTGGGTGGGGTTGGAGCAATGTTTCGAGCTTCAAGGTTTTAGTCAAGCACTTTTCCTTAAGAGAGGATGTTAAAAAGGCAAATCTAGGAAAGAGTGGGTTTAACCACATCTTTTGCTGGGTTTCTTTTCTCAGTAGACCACAGAATCCTAGATTCCCACTTTGAGGTGTTCACCCCTACAACCACCCTCTTCTCATTTGGTAGAGTACAACCATCACTCAGTTTCTACTGAGAAGCAGTTCCCCAAGCCATGCTTTCCAGATTATAAGAGATCCCTGTCAACTGGCCACCCCCTCTCCTGCTCTTTCATGCTCACTGGCTGGGAGCAAGCTGAAGCATCAGCTCCAAATATAACACACGTTTTTTGTGGGAAAAAACATGAAAACCATCAGGAGAAGAGATGAGCAGAAGAAGGACTCAGCTGAATTCATGGTGGGCTGCTCTGACCCACTATTCTAGCCCTTGCACGGTTGGACAACAGCACTATCCCTGTCTGATCCTCTGCTCAGTACACAGCAAAAGCAAAGCAGAAGATGCCCATGTGTTAAGAGTACAGCTGTGTCATTACAGACACAGATTATGGGCTTCCTGCTCCAAGTGGCTCAGCTCTTCCACCAGCTTGATGGCCCAAACAGGAGTTACAACACAAGGCAGCTTCCAAATGACTCTGCTTCTGTGCTTCTGCAAAGAAGGAGCCAGCCTGCGGTGAATCTCTGTACCACAACAGCAGATTTTTACCACCAGCAATTAGCAAGTGTGAACTTGAGGCTATTCCAGCTCCAGAGAAACAGTTCAGCACTCTCACCACTGGTTTACACCCACAGTGGGCAGTTAACATGAAGGAAGCCGCAACAGTGCAGTCCTGCAGTGTCAAGTTCTTCTTGAACAACATAATGGCCTTACTAGAAGAAATAAGCATTTCTGACCAGCAAGGATAATGTAAAGTAACTCTGAGATTCACCAAAACTGAAGAGGGAGCCCCAGTTCAGACAAACATCTAGAATGAAAAGCTACAGCACAGAACAAGCACACTGAACTCAATCAACTTCCTCTGATATTAAGCCAACTGCATGGAACAAAGATGACTGCAGTATCAATTCCATACGTGTAACCCAAAATCTAGGTTTCTGAGGGTTTTTGCAAGGGCCTCCTGAAGGAGGTCAGATCCCATATCCAAAGACTACCTGAAGTGGTTCTACTTCATGTAGAAGCTGCATGTCTAAACCAGAAGCTCTTGAACATCTTAGGCTCAACCACAGAACAAAGTAAGTTAACAACTATGACACTCCTCATCTGCTCTTCTTGCAGCTCTTTACAAAAATCTCCTTGTCTTTCCTGAGCAAGAAGAGGGTGTGGAAGAGGGGAAGAACCTTTCTGCTTTGCTCTTCCATTCTAGGAGCACATCAAGTGACTTGAACTCTTCAAACTCCTAGAATAAGATTAAAATCGGATGCAAACGTTTCCGTCCTGCAGTTTGTGTTTAGATTTTGGGATGATCCAAGAGTTATTTAAAAAGGTCACCGGATAATGAATTAAAAATTCCCAACATGATCATCGTCAATGCCACAAGCTCTAGCTGCTCATAACTAACTTGATAGCTTTATGTGGAGCAGAACTCCACATCCTCTGCCAGAGAGGACAGGCTTGTCTGTCTGTTGGATGGGTTAAACTAGACAGGTTATTTTGACTCCTGCACATCTACTGTGATGCAGGAGGTGCAGAAAAACCCTCACAGCCCATACCCACGATTTGCCTGGAGCTTCCAGGCAGTTCAAATCACCAGAGTGTCAATAATACAGAAGAGATATGGTACAAAAATGCACAGTGGGAAGATCTAAATCTGGACAAGTACCAAATGCAAATGCCTGACTAAGCCCATGGGCAGCCCTGGCTCTCATCCCCATGACACAGTGATGCCACCCCAAGCTCCAGACTGCACAGTAATGGGCTGTTTGCTTTGTCACATTGTGCCTGCCACACCACACGGCCCCGTGGGGCTGTGCTTTTGAGTCCATCTGGGGCTGGGAGAAGGCTTGAGTTTCTTTCAAACTCTCCATGTTTCCACGTTGGTGATGTACAGTGCAATACGGGGCACCCAAAAGAGAAAAGGGACCAAGTTACACATCCAGTGAATGCCATGCCAAAGCAGAAGCCCAAGAGATGACAGCTACAACCACATCCTGAGCTTTGGCACCAGCACGGGACACAAGAAGACTGCAAGAGTGCCATGCATTCACCAGAGAATTTCACAGGAAACCGTGTTAGAGCGAGCAGGAAGCATTAACCACCAAGGCAGTCCTGTCTGAGGAGTTAGAGTGCCCTAGTCCAAGGGATTAATCAGCATTCCCAGAGTCCAGAGGACTTGTTACCTCGTGACAGGCCTCCAGAGCACAGAAATACTTATCTCTAATGGGCTCACTGTAGCAGCATGTAAGTCCAATTATGAGCTCCCAGGTCTTCAGACTAAGGGTATGGGAACACAAGTAAGTTACTCTGAGGAACTCAGGGTGCTCTTGAGTTTCAATCACTGTAAGGTGTTTCTACAGAAACCACCTGGGCAGATCCTTGTGCCAGTGTTAAGTGCTGAGCACCTTACTCACAGCAGCACAGACTCTATACACTGGCAGTTCTGAAGGAGCAACTGACAGGAAGCACTACCATCAGTTTTTCCTCAACACAACATGGTTGCATGCTTCTATCCTGGCTAGGACTGCTGCAGAGCAGGAGCCACTGGCCAGGGGAATGGCTGGAGCCACCCACAGGAGGTGTGGGCAGTACTGGCTCAAATTAATTCCTGGGATTTGTGCCATGGGAAGACTTGAGGCTCAAGACAGGAGAACTCGGTGCAATGGGTCAACCAGCACTACAGCGCCACTAAATCCCCAACAGAAATATGTCAAACCATGAAAGCTTCTGGAAAAGAAGTTAGGAATGAGCCTCTCCCATCCAGGAAAGCTCTGCCACCACCTTCAGTCTTCTGTGGGCCCTTTCACTCACCTTCCAATGGCTTCTGACACCGTGGTGAAACATGCAGAGAGGCCACTGTAACTAGATTGTATTCTTAATTCTTTTAATATCAAAGCATCCAGCCAGCAGATCATCATTACAGTTTTAGAAGCTGCACCACTACCTGTTAGTGAGCAGGCAGTTAATCCAGCTCCCCCCCAAAAGGCCAAACATGGCGATTCTCACACATACATGACACACACATATCATGTCTAACCTGTGCCAATAAGTGAGGCAGCAGCTTCCACTTGCACACTGCTAAATATGAGACTCAACAGCGCACTTGTTTGGCTATATTAATAATGGAAAGGGGAAAAAAAAATCTAACGTAGGAACAAAAAGCAGAAATCATTTTGTTAAAGACTGGAGCTGGTATTGAACGTTTCAGGCACAAACTACTGACTTACCCTGCAGCGACTTCCCCAATCCCTGGCCCAGCTTCCAGCCATGTTTCTGGAGTAAGCGGTGTCCAATATTATCCTGACAGACAGAACAGAGAAAACAAACCAAAAATATTCCAATAATAAATTCTTCCCTTCCCACTGACATTTAAACATGTGATGAGCAAGAGATTTTTCTACAGATATATGCATGCAAAAAAAATGCTACTGAAAAGGCGCTAAATGCCCAAGAAAAGGGAATGACAAATGTCAAAAACTGCTGGCTAGAATTGTTCCGGGGGCTAGGATTGGGAGGGTCACTTTCTGATGGTGTGCTGGGCAACTTTTGTGCATCATGTTTAACATAAAGGGAAAAATCAACTGAAATAAAAAAGCAATGTGGGAGGAAATCAAGTGTATCAATAAAAATTGACAGGAAAAGGCAGAAAATCCAGCTATTTATACAATCAGCTCCATCACCTAGACAGCACCACTTAAAGATTTATGTTTTCTTTTGTAAAGAAAATCTACAATGTGTTTAGTCATTTTGTTTGTGTGTCAGGCTTTGAGAATACTGAGTAAGTTGTAAGTGCAAGACTGCCCCACCACTAGAAACCAAAACACAATCAGAGCAAAATCCAGGCTAGACTTGATTGGGGTTTTATATATGTATATATATATAAACTAGCATGCAGCCAATATTAAACTGAAAAAACAGTGAGGTTAGTAAAACAAAAAAAAGAAAATCCATCAAATAAAATGAGCTCAAGCACAGACTGGGTGATGCATTTCACATGTAAACTAACAAAAATACTAAGATGTTAGAATGAAACAGGCCTAGCAATAAGTTAACAGCAAGGAACCATTAGTGCATGTAGGGGAAACAATAAGCATAATGTCTCATCTTCTGGAAAAAAAAAAAAAAAAAAAGGAGAGGAAAAAAAAAGAAAAAGGCTATTTTGGACTGAATAGAAAGTCCTGACGCAGCAATTCAGTGTCAGCTTTGGAACAGGAGCTGAGCAGGGCTCCGAGGGGAACTGATGTGGGATTGGGCAACATTTCCTCCCTCAAAGAAGGGCCACAAGTGCTACCAGCATGCTTGTCACCATCCACAGCTGATGTCCCTCAGCCATCAGTTTAGCAGCAGTGACCAACTGCCATCTCCAAAAGAAGGACTCTGGGTTGGGACTGTGTCCAACTTCTCATGGTAAGAATCAGATATGGATTTGCTGGTACTTAAGCGTCCAAAGGAACCACAACTCAAAATATCCCTGAAATATCCTGAGTTCTAGCAGGCTGCGAGTCCATCGAATTGACTGGGACATGGGATCTTAAATCAAAATGAATTAATAGATTAGATGTTGCATGTTGCTTTAACTAAATAACCAAGTTGTCCACAGCAATGGAACAGCAGTGGAGTTTGCACTCCCTCCACATGGAAGAAATCTGGTCCATCACATTGACAGACACAATCTTCCCAAAGATATTGGCTGTATGGATATGTTTTGCCTCAGAAAGATTGGATCAAGTATAAGTTTCATTTTGTTTAATGCTATGCCAGAAAAGTAAGACACTGTGTCTCGCTGTTTGTCAAGCATACATCTCTCCCACACTACCAGTCCTCCCCCAGGACAGAGTTAGGGCTACATGGAAAGAAAAATTAAAAGAGAAGTAAGGAAATGTCTGGGTCTAAAAGCTTAAATCAGTATATTCAAAAAAGGGAAAATGAGCAAATATGGATTCTAACCACAAACATCATGGAGCATTTTGGAAGCAGAGGAAAACTTACCTGGGAGTACATGCGCTGCAGACTGTCCCCACCAGCCACAGAGGCTGCAGGGTCAGGCAAAGGGGCTGAGGCTGAAAGGGTTGTGGGCGACACTGATTGTGCTACCATTAGTCAGCTCGCCTGGCACAGGGTTATTGGCTCTGGTTTGGAAAGCTGGTGCTGACAAAAATGGCTGCGCTTTCCCCACGGAAAACCAAAAACTAGGCCAAGGAAGACTTGCAATCTTTTGCTAAGTGGAGATGAGACATTGTGCTGACTGTGTTGTGTTATGAATGCACTAAAATAAAGACAGATGAAGCAGTATGCTATTTCCAAAAGCAGTGCAAGTGGAGTGAAAGCATTTCCATACGAACCTGGCTTTAAAAACTGGGCTGTCAAAAGAACAGTTAAATGTAACACAAAGTAAGAAACTGTCCAATCACTAATGGTAGGTTTTTTTTCTTTTGCTTTGTTTTCAATTCACTGCTTGCAAGTAATGTATTTATTAAAGAAGAGTGAAAAGCATAAAAGAAACTCAACAAGTCAAGACCAGCTGGGAGATTCAAGAGCGGCATGTTGTGACTGACACAGTGACGGGGAAAACAAATGTTAAAGGGGAAAAAAAAAGGAAAATTTAGAAGGGTTATACACATTAGCACCACTTTTACAAACCCACTCAAGAGGATGGCCACAAGTTGCATGACAGGAATTGGAACTGCACTTGATGATCCTGGCTCAGTTCCCAGGAAGGGTTTTTTTTCCCCCGCCTCCCCAGTCAATTCCATTTGTTTGTCTAAGCAGTGACTTTTCCTAAATTCAGGAAACTTCCTAATTTGAAATAGGACTGGACTGAAATGGAGCATCTTCTGGTTCACTAAATAACAAGAACAGCCCCAGGAGTTTAATGTTAACATCTGAGTTAAGACCTAGTCATTGCCCTGCTCATTTCTAGTGGTGTTCAACCTTCTTCCTCCACTCCAAATGCCTAGCACAGACCTTGCAGCCAGGCAGAGCCTCAGAACTGCTCTGCAGTGTAAATGCTGCCCTAAAAAATAAGTGATGGAAGGCCAGGCTTGCTGGGCTCCCACATGAGAGCCACTCCACAAGCCATGGGGCAGCAAGTATTGCTTTAGTAAGTGAACTTTCTGTAAAAGTGTGGCCTCTTTCACATAGGAAATGTCTTTTTGTGCACCAGATTTCCCATCCATGTCAAGAATGGTCACTGTTTTGGACTAAACTATCCCCACTTCATACCAATTTGCTTATGGGCAGAGTTGTAGCTATCTACAAAGATGCCAACAGCCACACAAGGAAATCCTTTGCTTCCCAGACTGGTACCAGGCTCCTCACTTCCTTACACTGTTGTTTTGGAGCTCCTGGGGCTACAGCCATCATCAGACTTACTGAGGCAGCCAAAACAAGTCCCCCAGTAGGTGGAGTGAGCAGGTGAGCTCCCATTTACCATCCAAAGTACTCATCCTGGCCTTGAACACTGCCAGGGGTGGGGCAGCCACAGCTTCTCTGGGCACCCTGTGCCACCACCTCAGCACCCTCACAGGGAAGAGCTTCTGCCTAAGACCTCATCTCAGTCTCCCCTTTGGCAGGTTAAAGCCATTCCCCTTGGGCTGTCCCTATAGGCCCCTGTCCAAAGCCCCTCTCCAGGTTTCCTGGAGCCCCTTTAGGCACTGGAACTGCTCTAAGCTCTCCCCTTCAGAAGCCTTCTCTTCTCCAGGCTGAACTGGCCCAGTGCTCTGAAAAAAAAAAAAAAAAAAATCTGCCTACAATGGAAAGACGTGCGCAAGAACTGGAAGGTTCTGATGATGTTGTAGAGTGGGATAGAACCCACAGTCAATGGACTGAGCTGTGTTACAGCTAAACCAAAACACCAGTTTTGCCTGATCCAGGTTTTCCGTGGGATTCCCTTGTCACTCACATGTTGTGTTCACACTGTTCATCTCAACACTGCAGGGCCATGCATCTCTTGAGTGGATTGTAAGCTGTGCTGACTGTGTATTGAGGAATCTATAAGCAAGGATCAGATGCTACTGGGTGAACCCATGCAAACAAGAGGTTGAAAAGATTCCCAAAACAAAACCTATAGCTCACTACAGATGACACAATGAAGACTAGAGAGAAAAGCCAAATAGTAATGCTACACCATTCAGCTTCAAGAAGCACAGTATTTATAGCGCTGTCCACATATGGCTACTGCTAAATGTCAAATCAGCAGCCTCATCAAATGACACTTTGGAACTAGTGGAGTCCACAGATCTGTACAGATATACAGTGCAACAAACCCAGCTTCAACTCGTACAGTCATCTACAACAGCCTGTGAGCATCAAAGTACTACGTCCTGAAACCTGGGGCAGCTCAAGCTCCTCCCTGTGTAACTGAGCAGGATGGGGGGGGGGGAAGTTGTTTGTTAGCTATGACAAGAACAAACTAACAAGCTCCAGAGTAAGTGGGTGATTCGCAATCTGGCCTCCAACCTGCACTGGTGACAGCTTGGGCGGCCCCCTGCCACTGCACACTGCCTGCATGGGGATGGGCTGCTCTAAGGGAGAGCTGTACTGCTGGGACAGAAAACCAGGCACTCACAGCAACAAGGTTCAATAACAAGTATAAATCAGGAATTAACATGAAGAAAATCTGGTTTCCCTTAAAGCTGCAATAGTTTGTGACTTCCCACTCAGGCTCAGTGCACTTCAAATACTTTAAAACAGATGCATGCAGCTTCTTGAATTTGAAAAGGGTTCAGTGCTCTGATGTGCCAAGGCCACTAGTGGCTCCGCTGATGTGAAAAGCCAGTGGGAGCGCAGCATCTTCAAACCAGAACAAAAAATGGTTATTGGGAGTGGGGGGAATATCAGTATTTGCAGCTGTGAAGAGCCCATTGAGAGGAAATATGTTCTTCAATTTAGTATTGGCAAATAGCTGGCTTCTGGTCTGGGCTATGCACACCCACTACCTCCTGTCAGCTCTGTTTTCCGTGTACTTTGGTTCTATCGCATGTTTCAGTCCAGCCATCTTTGGCCTAAACAAGCTGTCCAAAGCAGGATTTCCACGGGAACACCACCACTAGAACACTAACCGAGGACATGTTTCAACATTGTAATGATCTGTAGACTCCCAAACCTATTTTTCCAGCCACCTTTGAGTTGCATGCTGTAGCAGTACAGTCAGCACCTCTCAATAGATAATGCTGCAGAGATGGACCTCACTTCAGTGGTGATTGTCAAGTGTAGGCTCCAAGTGACACCCTCTGCCCCCAGGATTTCCAGATGCAAGCTACCTTTAGTCTTGAAAGCATTTCCATGTGACTAAGATGTGAGAAGCTGCAAGAAGCACATTTAGAATATGCTTAATCCACTCTCAGCCTGCAGGATAACCAAACTTTAAACTTTTAACTGGGAAGCACTTTCATCTGCCATTGTTATAAACACCCTCCCTCGCACAAAGACATTTGTCATCCAAACTATTTCCATAATGTGAAGCACAGGCTCTTACTCATTCCTCCGAGTAGATTCCTTTTTAAAGGTCAGCTGAATTGCTAACAGAGAACTGGGTAAGGATTATAAAACAATTTGGCAATATTGCAAATATTTAGATGTGTGGTATTTGCAAATTACAGACTTGCCCTTACTCCTTCCCTCTCTTTGCAGCTCAAGCATGTCACCCACTTGGGGGGGAGCAAACAGCAAAAAATACAAGGCAGAAAAAGCAGCACAAACACTGTTTTCCTGGTGCAAAAACTTGCAGAAGGGGTGCACCCCTGAGCTCTGACATGAAACCCCTTATGCTAACGTGTGCCATTTGTCCATTCTAAAAGCATGTCGGTCATGAACAGTGTGGAAGCAAAATTGTTTTCACAGCATTAGGAAACATGACAAAGTAACTTGTGCTTCCAGCTCCAGAATCAAAAATCTATTTAGTGAAGACCATATGAAGATTAAACTTCGAAGTGACCAGGTTGTGTCTGCCTGCAGTTTGACACTGGGCTGTTCATGAGACCAAAAACCTCCTTGTGCAGCAGTCACAGCTTTTCGGTTGCGGGAATAGCACACAAAGCCAGCACAAGTGTGCTCCAACATGGAGCACAGCTGCTGTGACAAGGCAGAACATACATTTACTCAGTTCTGCAGCTCTTTCCGAGAGCTTCATGTCCTGAAAAACTTCAGACAAAAGAAGAGTAGAAAAAAAATGGATTTACAGTAAGACCAATTTAAGGTTTTAACTCTTTCTCCTGGCAAGCTTGTCCTCCCCACCCAAACTGCTCTCACATGGAACCCTTAGGCTGAACTATACATATTAAACCTACCAAAAACTTGTAAAGATTAATAATGTCCTGAGAGTTGAATGGTGAGATATATATTAATAAAATATTAAAGCCTTCACTGAATTTAATTCTTGAGCTGCAGTTCAACATTAATCAAGCTGCAACCAGTGCCACACCTGCAGATTCTGTGTGGGTAATGTTTTACATACAGTCGTGGGCATCTCGCTCTTCAAATCACCAGAGAGATGGAACCTGGGACGTCTTCTACGCCTCTGGGAAAACACTGTTAGAAATCATTCAGTCTGGACATTTCTGAATGACTTTGAAATGCTCATTCCAGGGAGTGGGCTCCAAACTAGCGTTTCCCATTATCTTTACACAAGGAAACAAGCTTGGCATTTTAATGAAAATCCCCATATCACAAGGTTAAGATTGAAGTATTCAGGAGAACACTGAATACAAATTCCCATCTCTGCAGCATTATCTCATGCGTCATCAATTACTGCCATGCCTAGATCTAGCATCATGCCAGCACATTTAGACAGTAGGTACTATATGCAGTGTTCACTGGACCAGAAGAACAGAAATAAGAAGGGGGGGAAAGGAAACCCTAGAGAAGAAATTAAAAAGGCAGACCGTGCAATACAAACCAGATCATGGCTGCTTAGCTAATATGGGCCAACTGCTGCGGAAGAAAAACGTCGAACACCCCAAGTTGTGTAAGTTTTTTTTTTGGTAAACATCTAACACGCACACAAACACACACAACACCAACCTACACACAAATGAAAAGCATCTATCCACCTTTAGCTAAAGCTAAGTTTCTTCTAAGTGCGGGCTAACGTGAAGAAACTTAAACAGAGAACTTCAATTATTAACAGGGAAAAGAAACACTTCATACTTTCTTAACATAAATCAAGTCTTAAGCAGGACACCACTAAGTGACCCTCGAGTATTCACTGTGAGTTTTCTTGCTCTCATATTGAAACTGCAAAAGAAACTTGGCTTGAGCTAAGTGCCAAACTTAGGTCCAGTTTAGGCTGAACAAGCTACTGTGCCTAAGACTGCAGAGGGTGCTTTGCAAAGAGAGAAATTAAAAAGCTTAAAAAGGTAAGACTAAAGAGAACTTTGGTTTTCCCAATCTTATGGCTGTGCTCTCCACACCTCCAAGTGGTACTTTACAGAAACTCTGGAGCAGTTTCAGACTCGTGGGGAAGGACCACTACAGCTCCACTGCTGCGCACCCATGCTTCCATCCTGCAGGTGACATTCTAACACTTGAACACACCAGTTTCCCAAAAATAGAAACTAAAAGGGGATCAAACTACATTTTGCTACACTGCTCTATCAGGTTCACTTACAAACTGAAATGATTCTTCAAAGCAAAGTATAAAAACTTAAAAAGAAATCTCTATGAATGTATGCGTTATTTTAAATAACTTCCAATACTGTGTTGAACTAAAATTTAGTCACCTATAGTTTTATGAGAACTACTTAAAGATTAAATCCCAGGCCCACTGCAGCTCTGCATGCAATTTACCACACACAGTTAACCCTGTACTGCCAGACAGATGCCCACACCTATCCCATTTGACTGCATTCACATCAAGTACCATCCGATCACTGCCTAACTGCTGGTGGTTGCTGATGTTGTAAGTCTGTGTCTTACCGATTCGATCGGCTTGTCCAGGGATGCCTGCTCTATCTCCAGGTGCCCTTCTTCATACTGGTCAAAGTGGTTGCCCTGAAACAGAACAGGAGGGTTAGATCTACAGTAGAGAACACACTTCCAACAGTCTCGTCTCAAGATTCATGTTTGCATATGGTCAGATTTATATAACACTATATACATATCATTTTGCTAATGAATGAACATGTTAAATACAGCCCAATCCAGCATATAGGCTATAAGAAAAAGAAACATTCTAAAAACTAAGCCAATTTGATGATAATCATAACATGGAATTCGGCAAAATATCAAGCACTTAGAATGACAATCCTTTTGGCTTTTTTAGTCTATGAAGTCTATGCAAACACTGACCATAAACACCAGCGCCAACCTTAAAAGCACACAGGACAAGAAGCAGAAGGAATTGACCCCACCACCACTACAAAGAAGTTTCTTGTTGTCTTTTCTCCTCTAAAGAGGACCAAGGCTATTCTTGCAGCCTCAAATGCAAACTGTTTGAGGCATACCTGTAATTTCACACACCTTAAACCAACAAAACCCCAGAGTGGTACCAAACAAAACCTCTGCCAGTGCCCACAGCACTTGTTTATGGTCTGGAACAGCCCTTTCCTTGATTCTAGGCAGCAAACCATGAGTGGAAGTGATGCTCCAGCACACACAAAGCTGTTAGTTTATACCCCAGGCAGGTGACCCCAAGACCACCCAAGCATGAACACTGACACAGGGAATACCAGCATGCACACTCAGAACTGCTCATTCCCCATGTTCCAGCTTCAAGCATTTGTGAGCACCTAAAACTGCTACACCACAAATAACAGGACTGAGGAACACATTTGAGGAAAGAGAGATGGATCAAGAGGCACACAGGGTGTGCTGATACAAGTGCAAGTGTACTAATAGTATGCAGACGCTCACACAGTGAGTGCTACAAACAATGACAAATGCAGGCCAGGTTGGATGGGGCTTGGAGCAGCCTGCTCCAGTGAAAGGTGTCCCTGCCCATGCAGGGGGTTGGGACTGGATGAAACTCAAGGTCCCTTCCAACCCAAACCATTCCAAGATTCTATGAAATCCAAGCACCTTGCTTCCTTACACTCTTGGAGCAGCTCCATCAAACATCTTTAGTTCTATAGACTGGCCATGTCTAATAATTACAGCGGATGGGAAGATCCATAAGGACTAGACTGATGAGTTTTGAACAGGGAAACCTCTGCCCACCCCAACAGTGTAACACTGCCAGCAGCGGCGGGAGCAGAGCCTGGAGTTGAGCGATCCTTTGCTATGGCAAAATCTCACCTTTCCATGCTCTTGCTCGGACATTAAACACAGAGGGCTCATGAGCCAGGAAGGCAAATGCCAGCCTCTGCCCTCCAGAAGAACCACTGGGGCTGGAACACCATCAGTGGGAATGGTCATTTCAGGAAAAGATAACATCCCTGTTGTAGCTGTGTTGTGGTGGTGAACCGTTTCTGGCCATTTTGTAGGTCTGTGATGCAGCTCTAACATCCACCACAGACCTGGAAAGCTGTGAACTCAAGAGCAAGCAGGGGAGCTGCTGCAGCTCCACAAGCCCTTTCAAGGGGTGACCTCGTGGGCTCTCCTGTGTCCCGTGGGCGCTGCTCGGTGTCACAGCCCTACAGAACCCTGGGAAGTGCCACGGCCTTGGCTGCTGACCCCATTCCTCTCCTTCTGGCTGTTCCATATGCACCAAGCACCTGGCAGATTTCCTTTGCATCCCGCCTCTGCAAGCACTTAGAGCAGGAACATACAGCACCACTGCCAAGAGAAACATGTTGTCACCCTCCTCACTTCTACCAACACCAACTCCTTCTACAAGAATTTTAATGAAAGCCAGCATGTGAAAGAGCAAATTCCAGCTGTAAGGCACTGCCTGTTGGAACTCTACAGGCCAGACATCAGCCTCCAAAAATCCTCTGGAACAAGTGTTTGTATCCAGTGATGCGAATCTGCAAGAGCCCATCCTGACAAAAACCTGTTGCCAAGAGAACGTGCTTCACTGCTGGTGCACCAGGACCAGCCTGTCCATCACCCACAGCAGTAAATCCACCCAGGCCGCACTCTTCTCCCAGAGGCTTCTTTCCCACGGCCTCTTCAGAGCAAGCCTGGGGCTTAATCCACAGGTAGCAATCCACTCCCATTCGCTGTTTTTGGACAGCCTTCAAGGAGCAAGCTGAAGGCAAACTTGCCATGCACATGCAGTTGAGCTGCTCAAAAAAGGCATCGATTCTTGGAGCCAGGCAGAGTGCTGATGGACAGGCTGGATGTGTGTGTGCTGGAAGTCAGGGAGCACAGGAGGGAGAAGACAAGGGAAAACCTGCCCCAAAGGCAGGAGGACATGGCCCAGCCTCCCAAAATGCAGTGCTCAAGAGAACAAAAGCAGTCAAGAGCACACATGCTGCTGAATGCAGGCAAAACCATCTCAATAAAACTTCATATATATTAAAAAATAATAAATAAACCCACATGAAACCTTCCAGTGCCTAAAGGGACCAATAAGAAAGCTGGAGAGGGACTCTTTGTCAGGGCCTGTAGGGACAGGCCAAGGGGAATGGCTTTAACCTGCCAGAGGGGAGACTGAGATGAGCTCTTAGGCAGAAGTTGCTCACTGTGAGGGTGCTGAGGCGCTGGCACAGGGGGCCCAGAGAAGCTGTGGCTGCCCCATCCCTGGCAGTGTTCAAGGCCAGGTTGGACACAGGGGCTTGGAGCAAGCTGCTCTAATGGAAGGTGTCCCTGCTCATGGCAGAAGGCTGGGACTGGATGAGCTTTAAGGTCCCTTCCAACCCAAACCAGTCTGTGGTTCTATGATAACATTTAGTTAACACACACTGGAAACACTCTCAGCAAAACTAAAGCTATGCTTCCTCCCCTGCCCCCCAATTTCACAACATGATTCGCTGCCTGCAGATAGCTCCGAATATGCCAACTGAGTTACCTGGAACTGGCAAAATACTTCTACCTCCTCACTGTCTCCTCCAGCATACTGCCTGCCAAGGCATTTGAAACTGCTTTTACAAAGGCCAGGGTCAGTTCCAGTTTGAAAGCTGGAATTTGCTTTGCTGAGGTGAGGCTTTACAACTCCATTTTGCTGTGCTTAAAACCAACTCCCCCTCCCAGAAACCACAAAGGGACTCTGAGCACTCACTGTGCCAGAGTCAGGAAGTGAATCAAGCCACCTACCCAGGTTCCAGTGATTCCACTGTTATCCACCTTACATATTCTGGGGGTTACTTTATGTATGTATATACTTTGGGGGTTATTATCTACTTTATATCTACTTCGGGGGTTTGCTGTTAGTAAGGGGAGTGGGGATGGGTTACTGGTTTTTCCAAACAGCAGCAATACCAATACTAGAGGTTTTAGGAGAGGCAGAGTGCTTCCCATCACTCTGAACCCCAGGATACACCAAAGCAATGGGATGCTCATGAGCTCACTCACTGTACAGGGACTGACTGTTCCAGGCTTGGTCATTTCAGGCAGAATAACAAAGTGCCCAAACTGAACTGAAATCGATACTCACCACCCAGACTGCACTTCAGTTATCAATACTTAAAACAAATGATAAAGGAAAAACTGCCCTTCCACCATCAAGGAGCTGTCATGGAAAAGAGCCAGCAGACAATTCAGCAGCACCCTGAGGTCAGGTTTATGAGCCTGTTCAGCATGATGGCACCTAAAGCAGGGGAAAATGGTTCTCACTTCTAGGGCCATGGCAAACAGCTTAAGATGCTGCTGCCTGTAACCACAGGGCTCCCAGAAGTGGGACTTCAGGCAGCCCAGCTTCCTCACCCCTGGAGCTTGCCAAGGAGTGAGTTGGGGGAAATTTCATCTGGCTTCCTTCTTTTCCAGTCCTTCAACCTGGCCCATCGAATGGATCCATTTCTGTTTTGCTGAATCTTAAGCCAATGGATCAGAGGAAGACAAAGTACTGAATGTAACATTTAAATCTAACAATTCATTAAATCCTAGATGTTGAATCTGTTGAGAATAAATTACACTTCTGTGGAACTCGAGCCATAAGCACAGACCGCATTTTAATAGGATTTTAATCCGCATCTTCTGCAGAGTCCAAGTGATGTTTTGCTCTTCAGAGGAAACCTCTGGGTGAAAAAAAAGAGTTAAATCCCTACAAAACTGATACCAAGCCATAAAATAAGAGCTGTGTTAAACGCAGCACTAACCAAAACCTATTTCCAAACCTTCTTCCCCATGACTATTACAGAGACACAGTAAAACCGTGGCCCTGCTACCTAATGACAGTTTCCTCCTACTGCTACAGACCAGGATTTCAGGATTGAACAAAGCACCTTTCTCCCAGCCATCCTCTGCCCCTCCATTTCCAAGCTGACTGCATCAGGCTTTCTCACTTCTGCTTTGTAAAACAAGAAGTGTTGCACTACCCATATCACTTTCTTACAGATGCCACCTCCATCCTAGAATAATAGAGCAAATAAGATGAGAGACTTCCTTTCACTTGAGCATCATGTAGTGCCATCACTCAGTGCGACAGCAAGTGCTCCAGCGCTGGGTGCTTCATGACAAAAGTCAATATATTTCACTACTCAGATGAGAAGCAAGGACAAGCCTTCACCATCCAAACACTCCCTATCCACCGTTTCCTTGCTGCATTCACCACCAGGAGCCAACTGTCTGCATCCTGTAATTGTTTTTATGTAAAATCAGCTGAGCTTTGGCTAAGTACCCATTCTGGTTACTCACAGTCACATGCCCTCTCCTCTCTCCTCCACTTTCCCACTGCTAGATCTTTGCATGAAGCTCTTTGCCAAACCTTAAGTCTTGGAGCCCTCACACGTTTAACCAGGGTTTTAAACACAGCATGTGAAAACTAACAAAAGCTGCCTCCGTGCAGGGCTTCAGACCTTCTTCTCCCTTACTTGGGTTGTAAATACTTCAGAGCTCTGGCCCAACAAATGCCATTTGGTCCAAGTGGAGTCAATGCATTTTCTGAAGTAATTCATACTAAATAGGCAAGGGGGAAGGGAACTGCTGCTGCTGTCTCACTTGCAAGGTCCCAAACACTGCAGCAGTGAGACCCAGTCAGTATAATTTAATATAAAAAGAACTTCATCACTATTTCATCCCAAAATCTTTAGTGGAAAGAACTGTTGCCAATAAATTACTCCCTGCAACTAAAATGAATTGTTAATTTCAGCCCATTTATCATCAGAGTAAGTTTACTATCACAAAATTAATCCTCTCCTCTACAGGAGGCAACTTTTCATGAAGGTGAGCAAAGACAAAGCATCTAATGACATAGATATTACAGTGGGGTGGGGGGAAACAACACCCTTTAAAAGCACCTTCACATCCCTGGCAGAGTTCAAGGCCAGGCTGGACCAGGCTTGGAACAACCTGCTCTAGCAGAAGGTGTCCCTGCCCGTGGCAGGGGTTTGGAACTGGATGGCCTCTAAGGTCCCCGCCAACCAAAACCAGTCATGGTTCTACAATGATTCTGTAAACTGCAAGGCGGAAGGAAAATGTGCCCTCTCGTTCCCTTCTGCTCCCCAGAAGGGTGTATTGAAACCCAGACCTGAGCACTGCAGTTTCTAAGTCACCTACAGCATCATCAACACAAGGAGGGAAGAACCATGAGCCTCTTCAACTGCATCAAGGCCATTAGACCTCCCTGGGTATTAATTACCAGACTGTTCTTTGCAGTCTCTCCAAGTGCAGAGGATATTAAGATGTCATCATGCAGGATACATGCCATATAGTGCACATTCCTGATGGGAATTAGTGGTTTCTTTTATGAACAGCCCAAAGTTATGTGTGTATTATTTCACAAGAACAGTCAGACTGCATTTCAGGAGCCAGACCAAACCCTGAAACACAGCTCTCATGTGGAGATGGGAGAAAACTACAACAAAGGAGTAGCATAATGGAGATGTGAAAGCAACGGTTTCCTTTCAGAATGCCTTCATTCAGCTGTCCTTTCAGCTACTGCTCAACAAGAGAGCTCAGTTACACCAACAGGATTATTAATATGAAAGAAGATGATGTTAAGTTACAAAACCCAACAGAAGGCAGATGTGAAGAGCCAGAATGAGGATACATGGGGAAATGCTGCCTGCTTCACAAGTCACAGGGATGGGCGACACTTTCACTGGTGTGAATGAAGTAAAATAGACAAAGCCTCTGGCATAAACCCCTGTGCCTCAGAGCACAAACGCCAGTGATGACTGGGAGGGAACATGCAGAACGCAGCTGGTGAGATACCAAAGCAGAAACAATCTGGTTATGTCCACACTGAGGTTCAAGCCCAGCTTAGGAAGGCGTACAGCAACACTGGCTCCTGTGGCCACACAGAAAGTCATTCTGCAAAACAGCCTCACTGTGCTCCCCAATTCTTTAACTGCACTGGAAAAGAGCACAGCATGCTCATGACTGCTTAACTGCACTTGAGAAGAACATTGCGTGCTCCCTAGATATTAAAAAATTAGTTTTACACTGACAGAAAATCAGAAAAAGACTCAAAGAAAAAAAAAATCATATTGAATTTACTTTAGAAAATGGAAACCCCTAAACAAAATCAGCACTCTTGTGCATCTTCTATTTATCCATCAATGCAATCAATAAATCTTCAACTTCCCAAAAGATTAAGTCAAGCCATAAAATCTGGGGTTGTTACCCACAAGTGCCACTTTAGAACATTTAACCAAACCCACTCCCAGCCCAGAAAGCTCTGAAGGCATTTGGCTGCACACCAGCAGCTGAGACACTCGCAACATCTACAAAGAAGAATGAGCACCCACCAGAAAGGCCATTTTCTGGCGCAGATGAAGCCAGGGAAGACACATTGGCTACAATACATGGCCTGTTTCCCAGTGTCTGCTCTGACATTCCCTGCAGCCAGCCCAGGATGGATGAGCAGATCCAAGGTCTCACCAGTCCAGCATAGGAAACCAAAGCAGCACCTGAACCCAAGTGAGCAGATGCTACCTCGCCAAACTCCTCACTGCCTGCACACATACGGCAGGATAAAAGGAAAAAACCCTCAGTGATTCCAGAAATAAATATCCCATTAAATGTGACATCTTCTTTTCTAAAGGAGATTGTGCAGTTCCAAGACCTCTGGGAAGACCAGGCACATCAACATCCATCAGCTTTTCCTGAACATGGCTCCTAGGACAACTCCGCAAGTGCCCTGCACCCAGGAACCTGTGCAAGCGCTGCTAGTCCAGCACCAGCGCAGTGGCCCAGGCAGACAGACACAGGAATCACTCCACAAGGATCTGACAGAGCACCAGGCTCTTGCCTAACCCAGAGATCAGGAATTTCAACAAACCACAATCAGTACTCATCTCATGTTGCATTCTGCACCTATTTCTCTTTAAAACCTTCCTGGCTCAGTCAGCAGTTACCAGAGCTGCCAGTTTTGCAGAGCCCTGAGCTTGACTGATGCAGCCCCCCCCCCCCCCCCCCGATGGTGATACAGGCCACTAAGTGCAGCTACAGTTACACATGGGACAGAGGCAAGGAGAAGAAAAGCCAACACCAGGCAAAGATCAAGTATGAAAGGTCTAAGTAACGAGGTCTGCTAGAACTACCTCTTATTTTGTTTATTTGTGGGGCTCCATCAACGACATCCTCAGTAACCCCACCTGTAAATTCCAGCCAGAGATGGGAGAGGGAAGGGGTTAACCCGAAATGCAGCTCACCATCACTAATCAACTGTTTGTTACACACAATCAAAACATAAGGGGTTTATCTTTTCTCTGCAGGATCCACACTGCACTGTGTGCACTGACTGCAAATCTCCAGCAGTAATTTATGCTGCCCTTTTCAGCTAAGCAGGACCTAATGACTCCATAGGATGGAAGATCTCTAAAGCGTAACAGATGCAGACAACCATGCTGATGGTTAGAAATCCATCCAGAGAATTCAAAAACAAGCCCAGGAGAGTGTAGCTTGGGAGTGTTTCCTGAATATTCATTATGCACCCAGAAGAAAACACATTTTAAGACCAAGATGTACTTTAAAATGCCTCCATCCAACCCTGCTCAAACTGGAAGCACTCTTGAGTCAGTTTAAAGGATGTGTGGTTTCTTGAAACTATAAAAAGCAGCTTTGTACTAGTACCTGAAAGCCTTTGTTAATGCTTCCCAGAATAAAGTCATCCCTTTTCCTGTTGTTCCCTGCAGTGACTGTAAAGATGAAAAAAAAACACCCAGTTATCCTTTCCTAGGAACGCAGAGGCAAAGCAAACCAGGGGGAGCTCACAGCCTGCCATCTGCTCTAAATTCCCATCCTAGTGCCTTCCCGTAAATAAGCCATCCCATAAATAAGCCACACAGGTGGAGGAGCAGGGACACTGCACATCTGCACCCCCTCCAAAACAGCTTCATGTTTACAGTCAACACCTCAGGAAAGCTGCCTCATTGCAGGCAAACACACACAGCAATTATTCTGAGAATACCTAACCTGGAAATCCTCTCCAGTCAATACAACAGAAACAATCACTCACCTTTGGGTCTGAATTTAACCTGGCACCTTTTGAAAGCAGCACCTTGTAACTGCCATCCCTTGAGAAGTTGACAGCACCTTTTGTTTACCAAACTGGAAGTTAATTTTGAGGGCAAAATTCTACTGTCAAGCCCAAAAACACTGAAAAACCCCATGCCAGACCACATGCAAAACTACTTGTCAAGAGCTTGAAACTAGGAAAATGTCCACAGAAATACCCAGAGCTGTCCAACTAAAACCATGCTCTCCAGTTGAGACATAAACAGCTCGTACAAAGCAGTGGAAGCCAGAGGCAGGGCCCTCCTTCGCTGTGCTTTGCATACTTTGGCACCAAACGAGAACAATTTAAATGTCTTTCAGATTCCTTCTGCTGTTACCAGCGCCAGCAAGAAACTGTTCCAGCACACGAGGGACTGCTCAGTTCTTCAGCACTTCCAGCAGCCCCACCAAAGAGCTCTAGTATTGCTCTCAAGCTCCTAGTTTTCTCTCAGCCATTTCTTAACATACCTCGCTAGAGAAGATGCTGCAGCTTCCAGCACACGTATCCTCATGACTAACAAAGACTTTCAACCTCAGAATCACAGACTGGGCACAGTCCTTCTCCTCAGGGCTGCTCCATCAGTCTCCACCAGCCTGTGTTTGTGCTGAGGATTGCCACGACCCAAGCGCAGGCCCTTGGATTTGGCTTTGTTAAACCCCATGAGTTTCACACAGTCCCACCTCTCCAGCCTGTCCAGGCCCCTCTAGATCCCATCCCTTCCCTCCAGTGCATCAACCACAGACAGGAGCTACGGAGAAAACACCCTGCTGGGGCATCAATCATTTTATATCCTTGATAGCATTTACATACCACCACAAACTTCCAAGCTTTCATTGTCCAGTCTTCCTTTTTTTTTTTTCTTTAATATGGCATTTACTTGATAAAGGACTGTTTCTAAGCCAAAATGTCACAGAAAACCTCCCTCAGGAGCACACTGACCGATCCAAACAAACTCATTCCACCAGCCTTGGTACCACTCAACATTTTTATCAATGACCAAAAGGGAAACAGAGCAACTGCTGTTTGCAGATCATGAAGCCCAACAAACAGTAAGCAACAACGTGGGCAACCTGTTTGTACAGAGCAACCTGACCCTGCCAGGTGGCCTGAACTCACTAGCACAGAGTCTGTTTTCCTCCCAGCGCCTGTACAAATAGCCCAGCAGCACAGGCTGCACCCAAGCAGGCAGGAGGAATCCCAGTTAAAAGCTCTTCCAGCAATATAGTAGCGAAAAGGATAAAAACCAGCAGTCCAAGGGCGTGTAACGAAGGAACAGCAAGTAAGAATAAAGCAGTAAAAGAGATCTTTACATTGTACATTATACAGGCTATTCCAGACTCCTCTATGCAAGTCTTCCAGTCACAAATGTCATTTAAAATGACTCTATGCAGTCTCTGGCAGCACAGAGGAAAGCCACCAACTTCCTCTGCTGCATACCCCATGAGCAGGCCCAGCCTGCTGAAGGATATAAAAATCAAATACATGTGCCTGAGGCAGCACCTAAGAAACAAAGTGAAGTTGAAGCCACCAACAGTACACATCATTGAAAACACAGATGTGGAAGCTCCAGATGCCTGGTACTCTAAGCTGCTTGGGAACAAACCTAAGCCCTGCCATTCTGCCAGTTAAAAGCATCAAATCCCTATGCCAGCAGCAGTCAACTCAACCTGCTGGCAGCAGCTGGTCTGTGCTGGAAGCATAGACCATCCAGGACCAGCAACGTGCTCGCTGTGCTCTTCAGATCCTTTGGAGTTAAGAAACAAACACCTATCTTCTTGGCATAAGCAAAACCCCCAAAACTGAGTGGTTTTTCAACCCAGTTTAGAAACCCCAGCACTGGGCTTGATGGAAGTGTTCTTCTGTTATAGACTATACAACAAACTAAAAAAACAAGAGAGAACAGTTTGTGTTATGTATGGCTAATGATACAAGGAAGTGCATTCATGGAGGAGGAGGAAATTATCGTACATGTATACACATATGGCTGGTAATATTTCTGCTTCAACAACGAAAAAAGAAAAAGAAAAAAGAGAAAGCTAGAGCAAGAAAACATGCTCTCAACATCTGTGAGTAGCTGGGAGCTCCACTGGATTTCCGTGCTATGGAGACACCCACAGTGTTCATTCCTGGAGTTCAGTACAGTTAATCTAGAGACTAAAATCACTGCAATTACAAAAATAACACTAAAAAGTCGTATTACTTATTGCAGCAGTCTCATGTATTCACACAGCTTTCAGTAACGCTTCTAAAACACTGTGAGCACAGTCGACAGCTATCGTTCATCCCTGCTGGATGTTACAGTGGTTCCCAAGTCTGCGCCATGGGGAAGCCAGTCAGTCAATCACAGAGACAGCAGAGGCACCCAGTGACAGACACCCTCAACAGTAAGCACTACACTCCTGTAACTGAAGGATGAGGCTTGTCAGCAGCCCACTCCAAAATAACCCCTCTTTGCAATGGAAAATGGAAAAAGATTGGGATATATCTGGATAAGGCAGCCAGCAGACTTAACTTGCCATTTCAGGGCCTAGAGAGGAAAAAAAAGGAAGGTCACCAATATCCTACCTCCTTTGGTAACTCATCTCAGTGCCTGAAGCCTCCCAGGCAAACTGCTGTGCTACCTGGGTCAGGGAAGATAAAGTATTAATGGACAGAGCAAAGCAAAACGCCTTTCACTGAAGCTGCCCTCAAGCTCAGCACATGCAGAAAACAGTCAAAATCAGGGGCTTGCCCCTGAGTTCTTCTAAGATTTGAGGATCTTCAACTTCTGTGCAGCTTCTAAAGCTACACAGCAAAAAACAAGGCACTCTTATAAAAACCCCCAAAAGCTGCTTGACCACCTCACTGCAGTGATATCCTCCAATGCCATTTCCTGCTCCTCTGGCACTTCCAACTTTCAAACCATCCGTAGCTCTGAGGCTCCTTCCACCCTACCAGAGAGGACTTGGAATCATTTCAGAGTAAGTAATCTTCCTCTCCCTCCACAGCATGATCTTTAAATCCTCCAGATAAATGATCTTCTTACCCTTGCACTAGCTGCTCTTTTCCATAGGGTTACTTGCAACTCCCTGAGAGCGTCTCCATTCCCTCTGCTGCTTTCATTACACCCAGAACACTGCTTCAGCTGCAGCCCAAGGTCCCCCACTCCCCCTTATTCCACCAATCCTCAGCTGATCCCTCTGCTCAACAACCTTTCTCCCCATCGCCATTTTATGCACCTCAGACCATTCACACCTCCTTTTTTCTTGGCTGGTTTAGGTCCCTTCCTTCCTTCCCTCCAGTGCTGTACAGTTTCCACTCCTGCCTTTGCCAATCACCCTGAGCTTCCTTTAGTCCATCACAGGGGAGGAGAGAAAAGCCCTCAGCAGCTCTCGTGCCTTTAATCCCTTTCCCTCCAGCATTTCAGAAGCTCAGAAACCCAACTATCACCTCTGCTAACCCTGCCCTGCTAACCTCACCTCTGCCCTGCCCACACCAACGCTCCACTCATGCTTCTGCCAAACTAATCCTCCCAAACACAGAATCTTTCCCATTTCTTTCCAAAAAGAAGGCTGACAACAATATAGAGCACTCTAAACCACTGTATTTTCATCCAGTGACTCTTTCATTAACCACATCACTAATCCCAAGGTATCTGCCTTTCTTCCAAACAGCTAAAAGTTCCCTGACCTTTGCTTCTCTTCCTCTCACACATCCTTTTATTCCATCAAGAAGATCACAAGGAAAGAATCCAAGAAGGAAATCTGAGGGATCTCTGCAGCCTCCCTCACCACATCCATCCCTGCTTTGAGCAGTGTAATTTTAAATCTCCCATTTGCCATGCCTACCTGGGGCTCTCCAGACCAGCAGCAGCACAGGGGCATGTTCAGTCATACTCAATCAAAGGATGGAAATTTCACCTGCTGAAGCTTACATTACACCTGCTGTTAGGAACTGCATGAGGAAGGTGCCATAACACTGACAGAAACACTCCCACAAAGGGAGCCTGCATTTAAATTTGTGACTTCACACTAACACAGTGTCTTATTTTTGCTGTAGTTTTGAGAGCAGGATTTCAGAGGGATGAGCAAAAGCTGCATGCTGAAGGCATATTTTTACCTACACTTAGCAACGGTCAGAGAACAGCTTTCACAGCGGACCTGCAAGCACTGGCCATATCCAACCCATTGCTTTATTCCACACCAGTGTTCTATCTCAAGTGACCTCCATCTCAGTATAAAGGCAAAAATCTTCTCTGAAAGTGATTTTTATGAAGAGGGAAAAATAAGGTTGAAAAAGCCTTCCTCCAGCAATATACTTCAGAAAAAACTGCCAGCCCAACCAATTGCCAGGGATATGTGCACAGGCTCTTGGGCTCCCACCAATTCACTGCAACCTTGGCCAAGACAGTTGGGCCCAGTCTCCCTCTAATCAGTTCTTTCCTAACTCATGATTTCACATTCAGTCCTCTGCAACCCTTAAGCAACTCCAAGCTGCTCTTCCCAGAGGACAGATTCCACTTTTCCTTCAAACAAAGCTTTAGCATACAAAATAAAATGTCTTCTGCCTGGCAAATGTTCAGGGAGGAGAGAAAGGAGAAGTTACCCTGCTGCAAAAACAAACCCTACCTTTTCCTTTGGTACTCTACTCTGTGGGAAAGCCAGTGAAACCCTGGTATGGGGCACAAAGTCCCAATTAAAAACAGTGCCCTTTCCTATAGTCAAAGGAAAACAGGATCTTGACAGGGCTGTTGTTTTAGAGCATGCTCGAGAGCTTTTAAGATTGGAGCCCTGTTTCCTCTCTGACATCACTACACATTCTCCCTGCATGACCAATGCAGTGACACAGTAACAGGTTTTGCCGCTACAATCATTTATTTTCTTGCAAAGAGGTTGCCCACAAAGGGAGAAGGAAGACAAGGAGCAAAAGGTGAAGGAGCTGTGCAATGCACAGAGCTCACTGGTTGCTTGGCTATACCCTGCAGTACCTGACCTGGTTTGGGTTCTTCATTCTCTCTCCTCCTCTCCCAAAGCAAAGTATTATGAGAAACATACTTTCAAACCCAGGATCTGGCTCCACTTCCTGAAACAGGAACTTCAAAAGCAAATCAGACCAGTTCCATAGTAATTACGACTCATTTCTTCATTTAAGAAAAAGCACAATGCAAACCAACCCCGGTGGTTAGGGCTGCTTTAGGAAGCTGTACCTAGATAAAGTAATGCAAACAGGGCAGCCAACCACAGATAGCTGTGTCCTCATTCTAACACAGCTGAATGACGACTTATGAAGCTTACACCCCCAGACATCCCCAAGGAACAACGTAAGTGAACGACTACTGGATGTCCTAGCTGCTTTCAAGATCACAACTTAATACCACATTAAGTATAATTACACAAGCGCTGCAACTATCAGGAACCCTCCCGCATCTCTGGATGGAAAGCAGGAGTTGGAGTGCAAAGCACTGTTCTAACTTCGGGCTGCTGAAAAAAGGACGACACAGAATAGCTCATCAATAGCTCTTCTCGAGCTGCGCCTGTTCTTTTGTTTTGCTTTCTGACCTCGAGACTCTCTCGGGCTGAAGTCAGAAAACAAAATGTCATTGTTCAGCCTTAATGAGACAACGTTCATTTTCCCGTTGTTTATTTAAATCCCCTGTAAAACACCAACAGCGGCGCTGATTACGGCGAAACACTCATGTTTTCTTCCGGGGGGGCGGAGAAGGGTTTAGAAGAAAAACGCGTTTTCCATTACGAAGGAGCCGCTGGTGGGACAGCCCTGGTGGGGCGCAGGCTCGGCTCGGCTCGGCGAACTCCGCCGTTCCCACACAGCCCCCGGCCTAAGGCACCGCAAAGCCCTCAAACCCGCGATCCCGCGGTGAGGGTCACCTCAGCGGGGACACCTCCCGCGGGTCACCTTGACAGCCGGTACCGGCCCCCTCGCTCGCCCCTTTGTGCCGCTACCCGCCCCGGCGGAGCGCCGGGCCCGCGCACAAAGCCCCGGCGAGGGGAGCGGAGGGGCCGTGTGCGTGGATGGAACCGGCCTGAAGGGACCGCAGCCAAGGCGGGAGGCGCGGGGTCCCGCCCGCCGCAGCGCGGCCGTTACCTGGAAGTCCCTGTCCTCGTTGAAGCGAGAGAACCTGTCCGCCATTTTGCGCCGCCGCCGCCGCCTCGCCTCAGCCCGGGCCGACCCCGCGCCTCCGGCCACCTCCCCTCAGCACCAGCACCGCCCCCGCCCCGCCGGGCGGCCGCGCGCATGCGCCGGCCTGCAGCGGAGCCAGGCGGAGAGGGGGGTGGCTGCTCGGGGCCCGGCGGGGCGGGGGAGCAGGACGGGACGGATCGGGACGGATCGGGACGGATCGGATCAGATCAGATCAGCTCCCGCACCGCCGTCCGCACTGCCGCCCGCACCGTTAAACCTCCGCAGCGGCTCCCGCTGCGGTTCGGTGCACGCCACACACTGCGCAGGCGTCAACACCCCCCCCCCGCCCCCTCGTCTGCGCGCGCATCGTGGCTGCGCATGAGCAGAGGCACCAAGGGATGAAGGAGGAGGAGCTCGACCCCGGGGACTGGAGGGCGCGAACCCCGCTTCAGGCTTCCCGCCCTCCCTGCACGAGCCAATAGGATTGTCCCGGCTTCTTGAGTGATGGCGATGCCAACCAATAGGAGCACTGGTGGAGCTGGTGCCGGTTGACGGCTGGACAGGAGCCAGCGTGTGCGCGGGCGGATGGGTGCTAAGGCGCGGGCTGGTGCCAGCGGCAGCAGGGCCAGGGCAGTGACTGTGCCCCTGCACTGGGCACTGGTGAGGCCGCACCTTGGATCCTGTGCTCAGCTCTGGGCACCTCGCTACAAGAGGGACATGGAGGTGCTGGAGCGGAGCCAGAGAAGGGCACCGGAGCTGGTGCGGGGCCTGGAGCACAGGGGTGATGGGGAATGGCTGCGGGACCTGGGGGGTTGTCTGGAGAAGAGCAGGCTCAGGAGGGACCTGATCGCTGCCTACAGCTGCCTGACAGGAGGATGGAGCCAGGAGGGGCTGGGCTCTGCCCAAGGAACAAGGGATGGGACAAGAGGAAACGGTCTCAAGCTGCACCAGGGCAGGTTTAGATGGAGCTGAGGAACAATTCCTGCCCCAGAGGGTGCTCAGGCATTGGAACAGGCTGCCCAGGGCAGGGCTGCAGTCATCATCCCTGCAAGTGCTGGCACACCATAGGCGAGGCCTCCATGCCATGGGTTAGTGGTGGCCTTGGCAGTGCTGGGGAATGGTTGGACTTGATGAGCTTAAAAGGTCTTTCCCAACCTGGTTGACTGCATGATTCTCTGACTCTTCACCCTGCACAGGAGCCGTGTGCCCGCTGGCACAGGCATGGCCATGTCCCAGTGCGTGGTGCAGGGAAGCAGCGTGCAGCAGGCAATATGCGGGGTCTCCATCTCACAGCAGCCCTTCGAGCACAGGGGCTGGGCAGGCGAGCTCTTTCCCACCCACCGCCGCAGCTGTCACCACCTGTCTCGGAGCGTGCTGGTCTCTATTCCCGTCTCCCCGCATCCCTGACAGCCGGACAACGGGATTCCATCTGCCTCTCCATTCATTCCTTCCCTTTCCCCTGCCGGGAGCCTCACTCCCCGGATCCCTCTTGCGTGCTGCCCTCTGCCGCCTAGTCAAGGCAGGATGAGGAGAAAGATGCTGGCAACGGACTTGCCTGAAGCGTGTTCGCAGATCGAGCTCCATGTGCCCCCGAACCTGCCCCTGAGCTGCTCCCCTGGCACAGTGAGCGCTGCCCTGCTGGTCGGTGCAGGGGGGCCGAAGCCGTGGTTGTGCTCTGCAGCCCGCAGCAGAGCTCTCTCGATGTGTCCCTGCAGTGTTCCCGGCTGAGCTGCCCTGCTGGAACTCCTTCACGGAGCTCCTTCGTACACCGTCTAACTTGCTAGAAGGGATGCTGCTTCCATCCTTCCCCCCCACCTCAGCATCCCTGTGAAACCCCCCTAATCCTGGCTCTGTCCCAGGACCAGTCAGCCCTGTGTACTGAGGAGGGCCTCATGGTTGAAAGCTGGGACCCCTGCATCACACAGTGGCTCTGAGAGCTTTTGCTGGGTGGAAGAATGCTCGAATTTGCTCCTCATTGCCCTAAGAAAACCCTCAAGTGCCTGCCTGTGCTTTGCTCAGCTTCCCACAAAAACCTCAGCACCGGGGTCACCCACCTCGTCCTGCATCAGGTTTGCGCAGCAACCGGGTGAGGAGCAGCTGCCACAACCTCTCCCCTTTATGGGTCGTGGTCTCTCTCCTGCTGACATCCCTGCGGCTCCTCGTACCTTGAGCACTTGGCCCCATGGAGGGTGGAGGAGCTGAGACGCTGAGGGAGCAGCCTTCCTCCTCCTGGGAATTACCACTGTGCTTTCCGAGGGGACTGTCCCCTCCTCGTCCTCCCGAAGCACGCAGACAGGTCCAGGTGGGCAGGTTGGAGCCGGGATCCCTGCCCAGGGCACGCCCCACATAGGAGCAGCAGTCGAGGGGACGCTCGAGCCCTGCAGCCCCCAAACGTGGGGTGTCAGCGCCGGGGCTGTGCCCACGAGAGGGAGCTCCTGCTCCATCAGGTGGGCAGTGGGACCTCCAACCACCCACGGGCCCCCACCCTCCACGGGGTGGCCCGCAGGGAGATGGAGCCCTTCTGACCTGGGGTGGGATGAGCCGCGCCTGTGCCTCCTTGCTCCTCTGAAGCAGTTTTGTGAGGGGGCTGCGGCCCCGGCCCCGGCCCCGCTCTGCGGCTGCGGGAGGGGCCGGGGGGGGGGCTCAGAATGAATGTGCCCCCCTCAGCTTCTCCTCATGCTGAGGGCTGGTCCCAGTGGGGACGTGTGGCTGCCAGGGACAAACCTGCCCCACTCTGCCCCCTCCATGCCCCCTACACTGGAGGGACTGGGCACGGGGACAGCTCAGTGTCCTTGCTGGGCACAGCTTCCTGCCACGATCAGGTACAGTGACAGATCAATGCCACCCTTGGGCACGGACCTCAGTCCAGTCCTCTGCTGGGCTTGGGGACAGCTCAATGTCCCCATCGGGCACAGTTCTGTGCCCTCCCTGGGCACAGGGGTGGCTCAATGTCCCCACTGGATGTGGGGACGGGTCAGTGTCCCCATCGGGCATGGCTCAATGTCCCTGCTGAGCACAGGGACAGCTCAGTGTCCTTCTTGGGCACAACTTCATGCTGCTGTCAGGGACAAGCACAGTTCAGTGACACCCCCAAGGGTGACACAGGGATCAGTCCACGCCTGTGATGGACACGGAGACAGTTTGATGTCCCCATCAGGCATAGCTCTGTGTCCCTGCTGGGCACAGGGGTGTCACAGTGTCCCCGGTGGGCTGGGGACATTTGAAATGGTTGTGAGACACCGTGGAGGCCGGAACAAGCCTCATGGCCCCACTGCAGCCCCACTACAGGGGCAGCTGGGTGGTGCCAGGGGACAGGCAGGGGACCCTAAGGCCCACCTTGGCCCCATGGCATGGGCTCACCAGTGCCCCCTCACTCGGCCCTGACAGGGGCTGGATATAAATAGCAGCCAGCTCTGTCACCTCCTTTCACATGCCCGGTGCTGGCAGGGCCACCCCCACCCGTGGGGACACAGCTGTTCCCAGGACAGGGAGGGGTGGCCATGGGGGCACCCCCACCGTGGGGAGCCCCTCTCCAGACACGGGGAGCAGTGCTGGGGGCACGGAGCACCCAGGCTGCCCACACGGGGCATCGCTGCCACTCAGGAATGCAGAGCCCTGCCCGGGGTGCTAGCACAGACCCCCAGCACCCATTGCCAGCACCAGGGGTATTTCCAACCCCAAACCAGAGGAGAAAGGGGGTGCCTCGCCCCCCCCCCCCCCCCCCACCCCCCATGGGCACAAACTGCCCCTGCTCGACCTGCAGCTCTAAAAATACCCCGAGCTCCTGACAGCAACAGCTGGGTGCGGGGGGACCCGCGGGGGGATGGGGACACTGGTGCAGCCAGCCCCGGGTGCCCTGGCCCTGCACCCACCCCCTCTGAGCCCAGAACTCCATAAGGGGACTCCCCACACCCCTCGGCTGGGCCTGCCCAGTGCCCTCTTCTGCCAGTGGGATGCAGCAGGATGGTAGAATTCCAGCTTGGTTTGGGTTGGAAGGGACCTTACAGCTCCTCCAGTTTCAACCCCCTGCCAGAGGCAGGAACACCTTCCAATGGAGCAGCTTTCTCCAAGCCCCTGTGTCCCGCCTGGCCTTGAACACTGCCAGGGATGGGGCAGCCACAGCTTGCCTGGGCACCTTGTGCCAGTGCCTCAGCACCCTCATAGGGAAGAGCTTCTGCCTTAGATCTAACCTGAACTTCCCCTGTTTCAGGGTGAACCCATCACCCTTGTCGTATCGCTGCAGTCCCAGATGAAAAGCCTCTCTCCGCATCCCATCCCGGCAGCCACCACCGTGCCCGGCCTTGCCCCCTGTAGCCAAGCAGCCACCGGCACGGAGCCTGCCCCGCTTGCCGCGGCGGCTGCGCCTCTCGCTAGTCCCCGACCCTCCCCGCAGCCCCTAATCCATCTCTCGCAGCAGGAGATGCCTAAGCTGCCTTTTCATGCCGGCTCCTCCGCGCGCGAGCTGCCGCGCTCTCAATGCCGGCCCTGGCAGGAGATGTGTCCGACAAGCTGAGGGGCTGCGTCCCCCGCCAGCAAGGTCAAGGTGTGCTTAAGCCAACTTCCCCCTCCCTGCACCCGCCCGGCCCCGCGAGGGGTTTGTCCGGGCCACACCATGGCACCGGCTGTCCCCACACCTGGGGCCCCGCAGGCTGACCCTCACCTCAGTGGGGCTCGTACCCAGGGCTCAGCTCACCTGACTGGGGCAGCCTACAGACCAGTCCCACCCCCACATCCGTTGCAGACAATCAGACCGGTTTAGACCAGTACAAACCAGTCCTGAGGACAGCAGGCACTGGTCTCTGCCCTCCCCAGCCCATAGGACAGTGCGTGTGCAGCGGCTCTGGGCACAGGCGTGCAAACACCCACCAGTGGCAGCAGGAGCACCCCGACCTGCTCCCATGTCACACTGCTGCGGGCTCTGTGTGTGCATGTGCACTCGTGTGCCCACTCACGCACGGAGGGGGACCCATCCCTCTGTTCCCGTGGTGACAGCCCCCTTCCTCCACTGGCACCTTGAGCCAGCGCTTTTGTGGCTGGTTTTAATTAGAGGACCTTAAGTGTCAAACAAAGCCAGGGCCTGGGGCCGGGGGGGTGGCCTTCCCCTGAGCTCCTGGGGGACCCCCAGGGGTCCCCATCCTGCCAGGCACAACCGCTCTGTCCCCTGATTCACTCTCCTTCCCAGCCCCAAGGGATGGGGAGGTGGGAGCTGGTGCTGTCAGGAGCCCCCCTCAAAATATTGCCCTCCGGATGGCGCTGGCTTCCAGCCCAGGAGTGGGGCCATGAGTGGGGCTGGTGCCAGCGGCTGTGCCAGCCCCAGTCTCACCCTGAGTGTGCACCGGGGCTCCTGGCCCCAGAGAGGGAGCTCAGAGAGGGGCCAGACCTGCGCTTTGTGCCCATGGCTGGGCTGGGGGTGCTGGGACAGGACCTGGGGGGGTTCCAGAGGTGCTCCAATCCCTGGTCCTCCCATGGACCCCACAGCACTGGAGGAGTCCTGCGGACTGGGACTCCATAGGGACCACGCCCTGCTCCAGCAGGAACATGGAAGCCACCAACCTCTCTGGAGGTGGTGGCACCCATGGGCCACCTGGGGACCCCAGGGTGCTGCGGGCAGGGGACTGGCAGCATCGGGTCACCAGTGTTCCCCAGTGCTGTACTGGGATGCAAAGACAGTGGAACAGAGGGGGATCAGGACTCCTGTGTCTCTCTCACTGCGCAGCTCCTGGGGGGGGGGGGGGGGCTGCAAGGGGGAGCTGGGCTGGTCCTATACTCCCAGTCATGCCCTGCCTGGCCTGTGGGCAGCACTCACCCTCTCCTGTGGGTGCCAGGATGGGTCCTTGTCCTTTGCCCAGGCCCCCGCAGGGAAGCCTTTGGAGATGGGGGCAGGACACCGCACTCCTGGATGATGGGACCAAAGGGATTCCCCAGCCACCCTGCATGTCCCTACAAGGTGACACCCCTGGGCAGCACCCCCAGCCCACCCTGGGATCCCTCCTGGGGCTGGCTGACACGTCTGCTGCCATTCCCCCCTCCCCAGGAGGCCCCAGCACCTGCTCCGGATGGAACCATGTCCCTGCATGTCCCCAGTGCCCAGAGGTCTTGGGCACCCCTTGTCCACCAGCACCCCACAGCACCCAGGAGGATGGATGAGGAGCGTGGGGCCAGCCCCTGCCACCCCCTCTGGAGGTGACATCCCCTCTCCCCTGGAAAAAGCCAAAATCCAAAGCTTTTAGGAAACCAAAATCCACGTGGCTGCACAGACACCCCCGATCCCCCTCCATCCCCGGGATGGGACGAAAGCCCCCCCGAGGCTGGGGACACCGCGTGGGGGTGGCGGGGCTGCGTCACAGGAGCTAGACCGTGCACCCATGGGCCCGAGGGGAGCTGGGGTTTGTGGCCGTGGGCTGGGTGCCATCCATCCCACCCTGCTTCACCCACAGCTCCCCCATTCCTGCCTCATCCAGGGCCATGGGGACCCCCTCATTCCATCCCGGCCCCCCGTGTCCTGCCAAGCGCCGCGATGACAGGAGGGGGGGGAGAGCAGGGGGTGATGGGGGCCGGGAGTGGGTGCGCATCGAGTGGTCCCGTTCTCCCCCCCCCGGCTTTGATTCCTGAGCCCCCCCTGCCCTTCCCCCTCGGCCCGGAGCCGCGCAATGGTTTCAATTACGCTCTGAAAGGCGGTGGGGCCTCTTTTCACGGGAGCCCGGGCTTCTCCCGCTCACAACAAAAGCTTAAGTTACAGGAAAGGCAGAGAAAGGGAGGGCGGGCGGGGGGCAGGGAGGCAGCACAAGGGCCCCAGCACCCCCCCGGACCGAGCGGTCCCCGCCGGGCGCCCCCCAAGGCCCCTTCCCTGGGATGGTGCTCGGGGAAGGGCAGCCCCCCCCCCCCAACCGCTGCCAAACCTGCCCCAACGTGGGTGAGTGCCCGCGGGTGCTTCCGCAGATGGGGGTCCCTGGGTGTCCCAGTCACTCCCAGTGTGTCCCAGTCCCCCCCCTCAGTGTATCCTGATTCCCCCCAGTGTGTCCCACATCTTCCCCGTGTGTCCCAGTGCCCCCTCCAGTGTGTTGATCACTCCCCGTGTGTCCAGTTCCCCTTCCTCGGTGTGTGTTGGCCCACGCCAGTGTGCCCCCGCTCCCCCCAGATGTGCCCCAGATCCCTCCAGTGTGTCCCAGTCCCCCCAGTACATTTTGGCCTCACCCCTCTTGTGTCCCCCCTCCGGCAGCACCCCGGGGTGGCCTCAGGAACCCTATGGGGCCAAGGCCTGGGAGGGGGGAACGACCGGACCTGAGTGGGTGCCGGGGCGCCCGCGGGGGGGAATCCCCCCCGGTGCACACTAAAGCGGGGACTGGTGCAGGGTGTCGGGGGGGGGTCAGCCCGGGAGGGGTCAGCCCGGGGGGGGGGGGGTCAGCCCCGGGGGTTCCGTCGTGGCCCCGTCCCGACCCCACGCCGCGGGGGGGAGTTTTCACGGCAAGAAAAAGTCGTTGGGGGGGGTCCGATGGGGGGGGGGGGGGGGCCGCTGGGGGCGGGGCCTGGGGCGGCGGGGGGCGGGGCGGCCGCGCCGTTTGAATGTGATTGGCGGAGCGGGGGGGGCGGGGCGCGGGGGGGCGGCTCCGCCCGGTGGGGACGCGGCGCTGCCCCGCACAAAGGCGGCGGGAGTGTCCGGTGTGGCCGCTGCGCTGCCCCGGCGTCCCGCACCCCGTCGGGACCCCCCCTCCGCACATCCCCCACCGACACCCGCACGGGTCTCCGCCACCGGGCACCGCGTCGGGGCAGCAGGACACCGGGACCGCCACGTCCGAGCATCGGGAGCCGTCCCGCCGCGCACGGTAGAGCGGGACACCGGGAGTCATCCAGGCGGGACTTGAGCGTATCCAGTCACCGGGAGCCGTCCAGGCAGCAGGGGACCAGCAGTTCCGGACACGAGGAGGCGTAGAGGCAGCACCGGGCACGGCAGAGCCGGGCAGGAGGAGCGGCCGGCTGGGCACCGGGCACAGTAAACCCGGGCGCAGCAGCTCGGGGCACCATGGGCCGCCCCAGCGCGCTGCCTGCCCTGGCCTGGCTGCTGGTGGGGCTGAGCGCGCCTGCCCCGTGCTGCAGCCAGCTGCACGGTGAGAAGGGCATCTCGATCCCCGACCACGGCTTCTGCCAACCCATCTCCATCCCACTCTGCACCGACATCGCCTACAACCAGACCATCATGCCCAACCTGCTGGGTCACACCAACCAGGAGGACGCGGGGCTGGAGGTCCACCAGTTCTACCCCTTGGTGAAGGTGCAGTGCTCGTTGGAGCTCAAGTTCTTCCTGTGCTCCATGTATGCGCCGGTGTGCACGGTGCTGGAGCAGGCCATTCCACCGTGCCGCTCCATCTGTGAGCGCGCGCGCCAGGGCTGTGAGGCCCTCATGAATAAATTTGGGTTCCAATGGCCGGAGCGGTTACGCTGTGAGAACTTTCCCCGCCATGGCGCCGAGCAGATCTGTGTGGGGCAGAACCATTCCGAGGATGGCAGCTCACCGGCGCTGCTCACCAGTGCCACCCCCTTGGCCGGCCAGGGTACTCCAGGAGCCCCTCGTTATGCCACCCTCGACCACCCCTTCCACTGCCCACGGGCACTGAAGGTGCCCAGCTATCTCAACTACAAGTTCTTGGGTGAGAAGGACTGTGCAGCGCCCTGCGAGCCCACCCGTCCCGATGGCCACATGTTCTTCAATGAGGATGAGATCCGTTTTGCCCGTATCTGGATCCTCATCTGGTCCGTCTTGTGTTGTGCCTCCACCTTCTTCACTGTCACCACCTACCTGGTGGACATGCAGCGTTTCCGCTACCCGGAGCGACCCATCATCTTCCTTTCAGGGTGTTACACCATGGTGTCGGTGGCCTACATCGCTGGCTTTGTGCTGGAGGAAAGGGTGGTCTGCAACGAGCGTTTCCAGGAGGATGGCTACCGCACGGTGGTACAGGGCACCAAGAAGGAAGGTTGCACCATCCTCTTCATGATGCTCTACTTCTTCAGCATGGCCAGCTCGATCTGGTGGGTCATCCTGTCCCTCACCTGGTTCCTGGCTGCTGGCATGAAGTGGGGCCACGAGGCCATCGAGGCCAACTCCCAGTACTTCCACTTGGCCGCCTGGGCTGTGCCGGCTGTCAAGACCATCACCATCCTGGCCATGGGGCAGATCGATGGGGACCTGCTGAGCGGCGTCTGCTTCGTGGGCCTCAACAACATCGACCCTCTCCGGGGCTTTGTGTTGGCCCCACTCTTTGTCTACCTTTTCATCGGTACCTCCTTCCTCCTGGCTGGCTTTGTCTCCCTCTTCCGCATCCGCACCATCATGAAACATGGAGGGACCAAAACAGAGAAGTTGGAGCGATTGATGGTTCGCATCGGGGTCTTCAGCGTCCTCTACACAGTCCCAGCCACCATCGTCATCGCGTGTTACTTCTACGAGCAGGCTTTCCGTGAGCACTGGGAGCGCAGCTGGATCAGTCAGAACTGCAAGAGCTTGGCCATCCCCTGCCCGCTCCACTTCACCCCCCGCATGACCCCTGACTTCACCGTCTACATGATCAAGTATCTCATGACTCTCATCGTGGGCATCACCTCCGGCTTTTGGATATGGTCGGGTAAAACCCTGCACTCGTGGAGGAAGTTCTACACGCGGCTCACCAACAGCAAGCAAGGCGAGACCACGGTGTGACCCCCCTGTGCCAGCCACCTCCACTGCCCTTTGCTTTTCATTGGGTTTTTTTTGGGGGGGTTATTATATATTTTTTATTTTTAGATTATTAACATCTGAGGGGTGTCTCTTTCTCTTTGATTTTTTTTTTTTTGTAATTAAACCTGTAAATAGCATTTGTAAAATTAATTATATATTTCTATTTAAAACATGGTAAAATAGGAGGGGGAAAAAAACGAGAAAAACGAGGGGGAAAGAGAAAAGAGAAGGGGGGAAGAGCAAAAGGAGAGGAAAAAGAAAAGGGGGAGAAAAGGTGAAAATATAAAAAAAATTAGGAAAAAACAGGGAGAGGCAAAAAGGAGAGGAAAAAGAGAAAAAGGAGAGGAAAACTGAGCAGGAGGAAAGGGAGGGAGAAAGGAGGAGAAAAAAGCAGGGGAAAGAGAAAAAATACCCTTCTGAGCCTGGGCAAGGGTCCTAACTTCGTCTCCCAATCGATGCTGTCGGGTTCCCCCTCCCCGCGGTGCCGCAATGGCCGAGGAACGGGAAAGGCAACGGGATCGGGAATGGCTCCTGCCCACTCCGGCCCTTCCCTGCCCTGCCAGCCCCCGAAAAAGGGGGGAAAAAGACAAAACCCCAATTGGAAACTCCCCAAGGAAAGTTGATTTCCCCCGCCCCTTTGCTGGCTCCCGCAGGACCGGGCTGTGTTTGTGTGTGTCCCTGGCTGGGGTCCCCGCCTGTCCCCTGCTCGGCCACAGACTTATCCCTTTTTAAGCCGTCCTGCAAATACAAACGAGTAAAACCAACCGGTAACTTCTTCCCTAGGGCTGCTTTATTTCCCTCCCAAAAAAGTAAGAAATTAAACTGGGGGGGTCCCATGGGCGCTGCCGGGCCCCCCGCTTCCATCGCACTGCGGGGATGAGCCAGCGGCTCCCTCCAGCTGGAACAAAGCGCTTTGCAGCGGGAAAAGGATCTATTTAACCCCAAAGTAAGGAACTTTTGGGTTGTAGAGGGAGGGGGGGACCCCTCCTGTGCCCCCTCTGGAGAAAAGAGCTGACATTTCCTACAGGATCAGGGGGTTTGGGCTGTGCGTGGTCCCCTGATTCCGAATCTCTGGAGGGAAGTGGGTCCCAGCTTCAGTTGGGCTTGTTGGGATCTGGGCGATGCTGGGGCTGGGCTATGGGACGTTCGCAGCTGGAGAGGCCTGAGCGGGTCTCTGGGAGGGGAAGGATGGATTTAATCAGCTGCATTGCACTGAAATCAACCAAAAATACTCTTCCCAAAATGGAGAGGGAGACCCGGGAAGCGTCGACCCAGGACCAGCTCCAGGAAGCCTCAGCTCCTGTCGCCAGCATTTCAGGGTGTTGGATCCTCCGGCAACAAAGACGCATTGGGATGGGGGGAGGGGGGGGGGGATTGAGTCATTCCCCTTTCCCCAGCAACACCCCGGGATAATTCCGAAACCACATTAAAAATCCCAATTCTCCAGCAAAGGGAAGCAGGAGCCGAAGGGGTTAAGGCAGCGCCTCTCCAGCACATTTTGGAAAGGAAAAACTCTTTGGATCCGGTTTAATTTTCCAGTGATGACTTGGAAAGGGGGAGAGGAGAGGGGGGGAACCATATCAAGGGTTTTTCCCCCATCCCATGGTTTGGAGAAGCTGTTTGAGGGCCGGGACAGGCCCCCCTGGCCCCAACCCGCCTTCACCTTCCAAAATGGGAATGAAAAGAGGAAAATGGGGGTGATTTTCTCGGTGATGATGTTTTTGCTCCTTCCCAGGGGGGAAAACCGCGTTGGTGGGGACATTGGCAGGACGATGGAGCCAAGGGGATGGGGATCACCCCCCTCGCAGCCCTCAACTCTCTGCACCCAAAGGTGCCATCACATGGGGGATGCACCCTTGCCATGGGGATTGCTCCGCCCTTGGGCTGGTTCGTGTTATCCGGGTGGAGGATCCCACTCCCCAGCAGGCAGATCCCACCCAAGGCTGCTTTGTTTTCCAGAGGCGAAGAGCAGATCGCTGGGGGACGAGGGGGAATGTAAACTCTCCACCCAGGAATGCAGGAGCTGGAAAATGGTTTTGCTTTTCAAGGTTTCTGTGTCCCAGCTTATGGAAAACAGAGCTGGGATTACAGCAGCTGAGGCTGGGTGCTGGGAGTGCTGAGCACCCCATGGGTGCTGCTGGCACCCACCTGTGGGGTTGTGTCCATGTCACCTCTTACCGGCCTCACAGACTCCTGTGATGTTTGGATTTAGAATTGGAGAGTTGGGCTGGATCCTGCCCCAGCAGCATCCATGTGGCTCAGCCCAGGGCTTCTCAGAGGTGGTTTTGGTGCGAGTTGGAGGTTTTTGGAGGGTTTTGGCTCTTGGAGCTATTTGCAGCCCAAGTGGGGAAGGAGCTGGAGGGTGTCTGTGAGACACAGTCATTGTGTGTCCTCTCTGTCCCCTGGGCTGTCACCCCAGCTGTGGGTCACCCTGCACCAGGTTAACCCCAGGGACAGGTCACCCTGCACCAGGTTAACCTCAGAGACAGGTCACCCCAAAGATGGAGCTCCTTGGGGATGGGTCACCCTGGAGACAGGTTATCCCTGGTGTGGGTCACCCACAGAACAGATCGCCGCATGCCCAACTAACCCCAGGGACAGGGGACAGGGACCTTGCGGCTGCACACCAGCCCTCCCAGGCTACTGACTCCCATCCTGCTCTTCCTCTCTTAAGCCAAGCAGAGGGAGCAAACGCCAGTGGCGGGTCCTGCCGTATTCCCTGAGCGGCCATGCTGGGGGTCCTTTGATGTCCCCTGATGAGCACCGCTCTGTTTTCACAGCTGCCCGAGGCAGCAGAACTCAACTGAAGGGCAGCCTGGCCCCAGAGCACATGCAACTCATCACACCAGTGCCTGGAAGCTCACAGGGCTCCCTGGTGCGGATGGGGACAGGGGGGTCCCCAGGAGGAGCCGCCGTGGGGTGATGGGGCTGAGCTCCACCCCATCAGGGACACAGCCCCAGGGGTGAAACCAGTGCAAGAAGTGGGTGCTGGAGGGGGGGACTGGTCTCACTGAGGGAAGAATGGGTCATGGGATGCCCCCAGAATTGGCTGTCTCAGTGCTTCTGTCCCCCAGGCTGGGGTCACTCCTGTTCCCT
The DNA here is from genome assembly GCF_034315485.1 of Pezoporus occidentalis. Classification (NCBI taxonomy): domain Eukaryota; kingdom Metazoa; phylum Chordata; class Aves; order Psittaciformes; family Psittacidae; genus Pezoporus; species Pezoporus occidentalis. The sequence continues at coordinate 265,209 of NW_026915073.1, read as the reverse complement.
GGCTGTCCTATCCTCCAAACCATAGGTTCCTGTCCCCACATCCATGGGCTCTCCTGTCCCCCTGGGGGCTCGTCCCATTGGCTGTCCTGTCCCCATGGCCCTCAGGCTCCCCTGTCCCCTGGTTTGATCCATCCCCTGTCTCCTGGGGTCCCCCCTCTGTCCATGGGGACTGTCCCACCAGCTCAGCACCGGGTGACAATGCCCTCGGGGCACAGGGGTCCCTGTCCCTTCTTGTCCTGTGTCCCCAGCAGTGATGTGGAGGGGTGGCAGCAGGAGGTGACAAGGAGCAGGGATATGATGAGGGACAGCTCCCGGTGACCCACCGCTCACTGCTATTACCCGTTAACGGTGTGACATCCCCCAGGGTCCCATTGAGGACACAGCTGCCTGCGCACGGCTCGATGCACCTCAACCTCCAGGAAGACGAAGCCAGCAGGACTCGAGGCCACGGGGACGGTCCCCCCTGGTCCGAGAGCCCCCCGGGGTGCCCCCGGCCCGCCCCGGCCCCGCTGTACCCCCCCAGCCGCGGGCGCTGGGGCGGGATCTGGCCGGGGCCGGCAGCGCCTGGCCCGGCTCCAGCGGGGACAGGCGGCGGCGGGGCTAAATCGGGCTCCCGGCGGCGCCGCTCTTAAAGGAGCCGGAGGGGCCCGAGCGCAGGACGTGTCCCCCGGCAGCCGGGATGGCTCCGGCCAAGGGTGGGCTTCCCGCGGCAGAGGGAAGGATCCCGCCTCTCTCCCGACGTCCTGCCCTGGCCATGCGCTATGTGGGACCCCATCTCCGTGCAGGGGTCATGCCTGAAGGGGGGGGAGGATGTGGGGCCACCACCCCATCCCAGGGGCCCCCTGGAGAGCTTGGGACTAGGAGATGAGATGTGCTGTATCATTCCCAGCATCCTTCTTGGAAAACACGGGACACAGAGATGTGTTTCCCCATATCCATCCCAATATCCCTCTTGGAGGATGGAGGATGGATGGAGGTGGGATGGGTGGGCATGGGACCCCTCTCCATCCTGGTGTACCTCCTGAAGGACATAGGATGGATGGACATGGTTCCTCACTTCTGTCCAGCACCCAATCCAGAGAAACGGATGGACAAGGGATGGGTGAACAAGGGATCCATCCCTGTCCTGCTGCACCTCCTGGAGAACAGCCGTCTCCCAACATCCCTCTTGAAGATGGTGGATGGATGGAAGGCGGATGGGGTGGGCATGGGACCCCATCTCCATCCCGGAGAACATGGGACAGATGGACACTGTTCCCCACCTCCCTCCAACAGCTCACCCAGAGGATGGGATGGGGCGGGATGGGGATAGGATGTGCCCGGTCGGGGGCGGCTCCGGAGGCGGTGTCGCCGCTGGATGCGGGAATGTTTTTGCAGCTGGAGCCGATCAGGGGCGGGAGGGGCCCGGCGGGGGGAGGGGAGCGAGGGGGGAGGTGCGAAGGGGAGTGCGTCGTTGTGTGTGGGGGAACGTGTGTAAGGGGGTGTGCAAGGGGACGGGGCTGTGCGTGCACAAGGGGTGTGCAAGGGGCGGTGCGGAGGGGGAGGGTGCGTGTCACAAGGGAGCTTGTCCTCGAGCAGGAACACACGGGTCTGTGCACACGTGTGCAATGAGGGGACACACGTGTTGCCCATGATGGAGCATCCCCCAAAACTCAGGATTCCCCATTGCAGGGATGCTCCGTGCACGTTTACAGCAGCATGCCATGGTGCACACATGCACATGGACTGCGTGTGTGTATGTTACCCAGCCATGCATGCACACCCCACATGTATGCACATCTCCCCACGTTGGCGGCACTCCCCGTACACATGCTCACACCCCAGGCTCACCTTCCCGTGTGCACGCACACGCCATGCACAGACCATGGATGGATGGACGGGGGGATGGAGGGAGGGATGGATGGATGGAGGGATGGATGGACAGGGTGATGGAGGAATGCGGTGAGGAATGGATCTCAGGCAGCGTCGCAGGGCCGTGCCTTTGCCTGCATCACCCTCTGCTGCCCGCTGTGGCACCCGCCCGCGCCCGCGGGGTTCGGAGGCGAACGGGGGTTGTTGGTTTTATCTTCTGCAAACCGTGGTTCAAAACCCATTTAATGCTCTTTGGTCTTGGGGGGGGGAGGGATTCATTAAATCCGGTGTCTGGTTTAAGAACCCAAAATGAGTCGTCCCTCCAGTTTTGAGGTGTTTCTTTAGCCGCAGTTCTGAGAACAGGGGATGGATCTATGCCGGTGCTGTGGGATCGGGCTGCCATCGGTGGGATGAGCTGTGCGGTGGGTCTGGTCTCAGCGCCAGCCCCATGGTTGAGGTGCAAAGCCTTGCTCACCGCAGGGATAAGTCCCTGCGTCTGTTGCCATCTCCCCACACCGAACGCTGCCTGTCCTCGAGCTGTCACCCCCAGGTGGGTGCGATGGCACGGGGGTGGGGGCTCCCTGAATCCTGGGGGGCTGCTGCTGCTCCCTGTTTGAGATCAAACTGAACCTTCACGGTGTTAAATCTGCTTTTGCAGTGGTGGGCAGGCGCCGATCCGCGGGGGTGCTCACCCCAGCTCGTCTGGGGCAGGGTCAGGGACGGGGGTAGCCACGGGTGGGTTTCGGGGGGTGATTTTGGGGTCTTTCTGCCGAATCGCGGGAATTCCCGCAGCCCCACTCCCTGCTCCCGGCGTGGGAAGGGGCGGTGCGAACGGCGGGGGTGGCGGGGAAACGCACCAAGGCCTCTGCCACCGTGTGCTGCTCACCAGGAGCGGTGCCGGGATGGGGGCTCACCCTGTCCCGCCGCGCCCCTCCACTCGAGGGTCCCCGCCTTCATCCCCGGGGTCCCGCAGCGGCGGGGGGGGAGCATTCACTGCAGCCCCCTCCGGCGCCGCGTGGGGGAGTTCGGACCCGGGTGCCGGTGTCCTGGTGGGACGCCCCCCCTCCCCGCGGCTCAGCGGGGCCCCGGGGCTCGGGATCTGCCCAAACCGCGCCGGGGGCTCCCCGGCCACGCCCCATCAGAGGCCACGCCCATTCATCGCATGGCCACGCCCCCTCCGTCCCGAGCTCTCCGCCGCCGGGACTACAACTCCCGTCATGCCTCGGAACCCTTCCCCGGAAGCGGCTTCTTCTCTCTGGCTGCTTCCGGTGTGGCGCTGAGGAGGGAGTGAGGGAGCGGTAAGATGGCGGCAGCGGCGGTGCTGGAGTTCCAGCGCGCCCAGTCCCTGCTCTCCACCGACCGCGAGGCCTCCATCGGCATCCTGCACTCCATAGGTGAGCGCCGCCGCCGCTGCTGCCCCGCCGCCCGCCGCCACCGCCCGCCAGCCGCTTCCTGCTGCCCGCCGCTGCTGCCGGCTGCTGACTCACCGTGCGAGCCGGACGGGAGCGAGGCCTGGGCCCGGCTCCACCGGCACCGGCCTGGCCCAGCGCGCTCCACCGACGCGGGGCCTGCACTCGCACCACGGGGCCGGGCCGCTGCCCGCCGCCGGTGGGGGCTCCCCGGTCCAGGAGCTGCCGGGTGGAGCGGACGGCCGAGCCCGGAGCCTGTCAGCGGAGCCCCGCGGCTCGGGCCGGCTTCTGCTCCCCGTTGAGCGCGGTGTGTCCCCGGCGCAGCGGTGTGTGGGCTTGTCTGCCCTGAGACCCGGGGAGCGGCGGGTACCGGGGCTGCGGCGGAGCGGTGCAGGCAGGAGATCGCCGGTGCCGGCTCTTTGCTTCTCGGGTTGTGTGCCAGCGTCTGGGGTTTGCGGCGGGCCCTCAGCGTGCTGGAGGAGGAGAAGGCTCTGCTGGGAGCGATATTCGCTCTGGTAACGCTAAAATTCACCCGGTATTTAAATTACCTTCTCGGCGCCCTGCAGGAAGTTTTGGGGAGTTTCTGTTGGGCTGTGTCTGGAGTTTTAACCTGTGCTTGTTTCAAGACCGATGCTGTTGACATCAGTCACCTTGTTGGGCTGTCTCGGACATTCAGTGGTGCCAAGATGTTGGTGCTGTCAAGTGGTTTGTAGGCACGTTGTGGACATTATCAGTGTGTACAGGGCAGGGAGAGGGGCTGTGTTTGAAACTGATGCTTGAAAGAGTAATTCTTGCTTCTCCTAACGTGGTGACTTTGCTGAAAAGGTGCTGTGACCTGCTGTCACCCCGCTGCAGTGGGCAAATGAGTGTTTCCTAATGTCTGTGCTACACCTTGCATGGTCCGTGCAAGTTGCTCACCCCTCTCGGTGTTTGGCTGCTTAATTAGTAGTTGATGTTCTTGAGCCTGTCAACACACCTATAACCAGTCAGGCTCAGGAGTGAATCAGCTTGTGCTGCTGGACGATGTGAGTTGGAGCAGGCCCGAGAACCCCCCAGTGCTGGGGTGCTTCTCTTGAGAGCAAAGTTATTTTGCTGTTGACACCTCGTGTTTGGTTACGGGGGCTGAAAGCTGCAGCCTGCACTCGGGGGCTGCTCAGAGGATCCCAGCTCCCTTTGCAGAGCAGGGCAGCAGTTGGGCGTTGTTTGTGTACAGGTTGGATAGTGGAGATGAATTTTTCCGTGGTAGTAGGTGGCAGGGAAGAAAGTGTTGTTTTGTGGCTGACTTACATGAAAATCCTGTTGTGTAAACACAGGTTTGGTGCTGCTGTATGTCATTTGGGCCTTCTGTGTACTTCAGAGGCAGTTACTCATGTTGGTACACAGTGCTGATCAGATCGTTGGAGTTCAGTGTGGGAAGGAGTGCTGCCTCCTGCCGCAGTTGTAACACACGATCTGCTCCTGAGCGAGGAGCAGACTCACCCTGCTCACAGAGCCGATGCTGTTCTTGTGCTGCATTTGCACCACGGGATCACACCTTGGTACGCAAAGCAGAAACATAAGGAATGGCCAAACCAGCACACCCAGCCCTGGAAATTCCATTGCATTTCTTCCACTGGGTTTTGTGCCTTCAGCAGGGACAGTCTGTTCCGTGGTGATGCTTTTAAAATGAAACTTGAATAGCTGGACAAGCTTAATGAGAATACTTCAAAACTTAAGTTATATTCAGGTTGGAGCTTGCAGCTGTATCTGTCAGCTGGATTAAAGCTTTTGTGCAGTACAGATGAAGCACTTGGAGTTACACCTTTAAACTTTCCACATAATCTGCTTTCCAGATCTCACTGTAGCCTGTTGTAAGTTACTTTTGCTGGTGCCTTTCCATGGGCTGAGGAGTAATGATTGTCCTCTAACTGAAACAGCATTAAAGGTAGCTTCTCAACTCTTTTCCTAGTGAAACGTGATGTCCAGGAGAATGATGAAGAAGCGGTGCAAGTCAAGGAGCAGAGCATCCTGGAGCTGGGCTCGCTTCTGGCCAAGACTGGGCAGGCAGAAGGTGAGCGTGAAATAAGTAACTGAGGTAATGGGTGAGAGACACATACATTTGGATTAATGTAGTCTCCTTATTTGATGAGATGGAAATAAAAGCAGGTTTTGGCAGGGAATGTTCCCTTGGAGACAGGACTAGATAAACAACATAAAATACTAATTGCATGTTACTTGTCCTGGTATTCCAAAAGATTGCTGATGCATTGGGCAGTGTAGTTCCTGATTCTTTAATGTGTGGCCATTTTAATACAGGTGGATAAAGTTTTGTTAAGTTATGTTTGAGATGAGAAGTTTTTCAAGGCCGTGTTTCAAATTGGAAGGTTTGTCCCAAAACGTCCTTACTCACCAGCAGCTTGCTTCTTGATTGAATTGATGTGAGGCTCCCGTGCAGTCCTGATCCAGCTCTGGGGCAACAGCACCAGAGTGATGTGGAGCTGCTGGAGCAAGTCCAGAGGAGGGCACGGAGCTGCTGCGAGGGCTGGAGCAGCTCTGCTCTGGAGCCAGGCTGAGAGAGCTGGGCTGGTTCAGCCTGGAGAAGAGAAGGCTTCTGAAGGGGAGACCTTAGAGCAGCTCCAGGGCCTAAAGGAGCTACAGGAAACCTGGAGAGGGGCTTTGGACAAGGGTCTGTAGGGACAGGACAAGGGCAATGGCTTTAACCTGCCAGAGGGGAGACTGCGATGAGCTCTTAGGCAGAAGCTTTTCCCTGTGAGGGTGCTGAGGCGCTGGCACAGGGTGCCCAGAGAAGCTGTGGCTGCCCCATCCCTGGCAGTTTTCAAGGCCAGGTTGGACACAGGGGCTTGGAGCAAGCTGCTCCAGTGGAAGGTGTCCCTGCCTGTGGCAGGGGGTTGAAACTGGAGGAGCTGTAAGGTCCTTTCCAACCCAGACAACTCTGTGATTCTGTGATTTATCTACTGAAGCATTACCTCCTTGCCCAGCTGTACATGGGAGCAAGACTCAACAGTCCTGTTTGTGAATGTATGAAAGGACAGAAATGGAGTAGAGTTCCCTATTCCACATTTTTTTTTTATTGGAATCTGTTCATGTCTCCTGTTTCCTGGAAGGCTCAGGGCAGTGTGTGTGTTCTCCTGTACTTCTCAGGTTGGTTTTGTTTCTTTTGCTGGGGAATATTCTGGCCTTTTCTGCAGCACCTTTCACCTCGAGCGCTATAGCAGCTGATACACCACATCTGTACAAAGTGTGTCTGTCCATGGCAGGCAGTTTGCCATAGTATAGCCCTGATGTTTTCTAACCGTGCTCAACAATGATTCGGAATGTGAAGTGAAGCATATATGCTTTTAACAGTCTGAAACTGGTTGAGGAAAACAAGCAGCAGAAGGTTTAATCAATCTGAAGTTCAGCTGGGTGATGAGAACTAATGTTGGAGTACTTCACGGAGAGCAGTGTGAGGTCTCTGATACCCACTGATCAAGATCTTAGTTTTATCTTTCTTCTGAAATGCACACGTGGTGTCCTGCTGTCTTTGTAAATACCCATTTTGACTTGGCCATTCATCTGCCCGTGTCTGCATGTGTTTGAGCATTCTGGACACTGATCTCCTTGCAATTTGCAGTTGAACAGAGCCTGTGACGAAGTAGATTACTTGCACTTAGATTAGTGCTGGAAACAGAGGTGCTATTTCATCTCACCTAACTATAGATGTCCACGTTTGATTTCCTACTGTGAGCTGCTTTTATAGTCAGTGGAGAAAAATAAGCCCTTCAAGCACACAGTTCATCTCTTCCTGCAGTTAGAATTTGGAGCAAATGAAGCTTGCTGTACAAGTGCCAATTTCTCTAATTGAATATTAATTGAATTGAGGTCCTTTAACTCAGTAATAGGCGTCTGTGCTGTACAGGTGCCCTTTGCACTCTCATGTTTGTTTCTGTAGAGATAACTAAATTTGGCTTTACTCCTGCACCAGGAAAGATGAGTGTGTTTGGGCTAAAAAGGGGAAATCAACAGAAGTATCTCTTCAAGTAAATGTGTGGATGTGCCCCCAGAGAAGAGTTGTTACTGTTGCAGAACTTGAAATAGTTTTGAGATTAAGCCAAAGTCTTACATGAGTGTAAAGACCTTCAGTGTATTCTCATGGCTAGCTAATAGATTTTTTTTTTTTTTTTTTAAGGGGAAGGCTAAATAATTGAAAATGTCAATGTTAATTCATCAAATCCAGGTTTATGAAGGAGCAAATGTGAAATGTGCTTGTAATCTATTAAAGGAAGCACTAAGATGCAGATCAACAATATGCTGAAGAAAAGGAATTTGACAACGCAATGAAGCCAGTTGTGTGTGTGTAGATTGGAGTGGGATGACCAGGTTCTGCTTTCTGGAGACACGTGGTGAGGATGTGGGATGAAGAAAGAGGGTACCACAGCTCAGAGATGTGGGAAAGACTGTCACCTTTCCTTTCTGTGTGCTTTCTAGGACGAAGCAGGCTATAGGAGTGAGGAGCAGTCAGGGGCATCAGCATCTTCAGCAGGTACAGCCCTTCCCAAAGATGCTAGCTCCAGGCAGACACACAGAGCTCAGATCCAATGGGAGTGAATCCATTGCTGCTCAACCTCACAAGGAAATGACCAAGACTGAGCAGTTTCTGGCCCAAATGAAGCAGATCCCCTCATTGTAGCTCTTGCTGCATGTGGTTTAGTTTTAGCGAGTGGAATTTCTTTGATGGATTCAAAGTGATGCAGTGGCTCATTGGCTGTTTTCAAGTGATAACTGCTCAGAGATGAAGGGATCTGGGAGAAAATCAGCTGCACTTTGGTGGGGTTTGAAAGTTAAAACTGACTGGCCAAGAGTGGGAAATGAACGTGTAGTTTTTAGAGGACTAACCTCTATTGATCTACAGGCTTTATTTAACAACAGTAGTAATACAAATGGCCTCTTTATCATCTGCTTGGTAGAGATAAAGGGTTGAACTTGTAAATTAGTTATGTTTTTTAGGACAGTTCTAGATTTTGATAGCATAGCTTTAAACAATAGGATTGGAAAAACTTGGAGCAGGAATTCGGGTACATGGCATGTTAGCTGTGGAAGCACTTTCTCTAAGGGTGAGCAGCAGGGCTGCTGCTCGTCACTTCTCCAGAGCTGTCAATCACACCCCTTTACCAAGCAAGTAAAAAAAAAAGAATCCTAAAAATAGTTGACAGTTACATTGGTGGGAAAGAGAAATTTCTATGGGAACTTTGAGCTTGCATGGCTAAATGTGGAACTCGGAGCTTGCATGGCTAAATGTGTAGTTTGCAAAATGTACAGATATATTCTAGCTGTTGACATCAGATCTGTTTTCCAGTGAATTCTTGGGCAAGTGTTGAGCAAGTCAACAGAAAGGGAAGTACTGCAGTATGGGCTTTTCTTTTCCTAAAGTTCCTTTCCTGTATGGAAGAGTGTGTTTGGCACTAAAAACATGATGTGGTTGATTCTGAGGAGCGGGTGTAGCGGAGTGATGTGCTGTAGGAAGAGTTTGTACCGCGCAGTAGTTGAGAGTTGGTAGATCTCATCGAGAGTCTCTCTGCCTTGATGTCAGACAGAACTGGCAAATTCTTAGTTACAGAGCTCAAAGCTATAAAGGATATGGTGCTGTGACCTGATAAGAAGTCAGCCTGTTACCTGTGCTAAGTGCAGCGTTTTCAAGTGTTTGTGTTACTTGCATCAGGGAAGAGCACAAGAACCAGCTGGGCAACTCCAGCTTTAGGGCTGCTTCTCTTCCAAGCCCAATAAGCCTGCAGGGGGGTTCTCCCCACAGCGCAGCAGAGGGGGACAATCTTCCCCCTTGACCTGCTGGAGAAGGAGAAAACTTCTAACTTGTGCTGTGCGATTCCAAAAACTAACTCCCTTCTGCTCCCGTGGATGTGGAGTCCTGAAACTGCCAAGATGTTGACTGCTGCGTTCCTCTGCTCTGTAGGAATGACACTTTAAGTGTATTTCTTCATAAGGAAAGACTTTTCCTTTGCAGGCTTGAGTCTAGTTTTGTAACTGTAAGCTACTAATGGGAGTAGGAGAAACAGCAATCTAGTTAAGTAAGATCTAACAGGATGATGGGGGTAGTTGAAGTGTTAAGAACTGTCATTTGCTCAGCAGCAGCGCGCGGGGTGTATCGGACTTTCTAGGGCTGGCTGGTATGGCAGAGTGAAACATCATGCTGTGAGTCAGTAAAAACATACTTAAGCTATAAACTCCATTTTATAGAAAAATCTCAAAGCATTTAACAGATTCCTCCCATTTTTAAAGCATGCCTGAGGCAAGTGTAGTTACAAATGGTGTTATAATTGGGTGAAATGAAGTAACGGGAAATGTGTGCTGTGCGGGTGAGACAGGAGCTCAGCACTCACCTCTCAGTTGCTCTTTTCCTGTAAATGTGTTGAAAGACTGCTTATAAACTGTTTGATGTAATAATCAAACAGTTTAATAAATACTGCTGTGTATAGACATGTCAAATGGAACTTTTGGCTGTGTGGTTGTGTTTCATGATTTTATTTTCTGTACGCAGAGCTGGGAGGGCTCCTGAAGTATGTTCGACCCTTCTTGAACTCCATCAGCAAAGCAAAGGCTGCCCGCTTAGTCCGATCCCTGCTTGATCTGTTCCTTGATATGGAGGCAGCGACAGGACAGGAGGTGAGATTTAAATTTCATCAGCAGTCTGTCCCTCAAAAGCCTCTAACACCATTATCTGACCCAGTTTGCTCCACACTGAAGAATTATTCATGTCAGGAAACATTCATTTAATGCATTTGGATAGATTCTATTAATAAAACATTAGATAATTTAATTCACTCATAATCATGTTTGTCTGCAAGCCTTATCCTGCTGCAGGTTAGGAGTAACTCTTGCGCTGAGCAGTTTGATTTGTGTTGCTTGCTGTTAGGTACACAACATCAGTAGTAGTTTGTAGTGTGAGATTACCGTAAATGGTGACAGAATCTTTGCCCCTCTTTTTTAATGGAAGAGGTTAAGGGAGGTGGGGTAGGATGTGCAGGTGAGAAGGGAACCACTGAAGACATCGGGAGAAAATGACTTCACACTTCTTCTAAAGGTAACTTCATAAAAATTATGGTGTTTGGATGCAGTCTCAAAAGGTGGCTTTTTATGGTGGGAGAAGAACTTGGAGTAACAGCGAGGGAAATACGGCCAAGTTAGTAAAATTATTTGCTTTCAAGCATATTCTGAAGCCAACCCCAAAACCTCAAGTAATTGTGACACCTAACCTGTGAGGTTCTTAATGAAGCAGTCCTCAGTTGTTTCCATGTCTGTTCAGAGGGACATCTGCTTCCTCAGTGAGATGTATGTTAAGACAACTCTCAAGAGCCCAGTAAAGCAATGAAATTAGAGTTTTCTCCAGCTCCTAATGCTCCAGCTATCACTGTGCAATAAATTGAGACTTCATAATGGCTTTTCATAAAGTGTCCCCATTTAATAAGCTGTGTTGAGCAGCTGACAAGCCCTGCAATGTGGTGCAGCTACAGAGCTGTTCCAGAAAGAGCTGTGATCCAGAGATCTGGGAAAAGGCATTCCTGAGCCTAGCACCTCAGGATGACTTACTGTATATTACTGGCCAGTACTAAATTGACACCCTCTTCTAATGGAGTGAGAACATGACTGCTTTATTCATCAAGAGAATCACAACAGTCTTAAAAGCATGAGAAGCCACTGGGTGCCTTCACTCTGTTTTGAAGCAGTGGATGAAACATTCAGCGTCACTTGCTGACTGGCTCCTGACTCCTGACTCTGCTGCAAACAGTGGAGCCCAGCACCTCTGTTGCTTAGTACTGCTAAAGGACACACATGATCTGGCATATTTAAGCCCTAAAACATGTGCACTTTATTTTCTTTTATTTGTAGAGCAATTGAAAATACAGTTTTCTCTACAGCTGAGTGAAATGGAGCAACACATGCTGGAAGGGACCTCAAAGTCTTCCCGTCCATCCCTTGCCCTAAGGCAGAATCAGTTCTCATGTACCCAGATGTTTTTATTTCCAACAAAAACACAGCTGCCTCAGAAATGCTATTAGGATTTCAGCAGTAATTTTTACTGGTGAAACTTTGGAAGCCAAATTTTTATTTTTGTATTCCAGTGTGGGAGGATTGTCCGTGGTGGCCAGAAAAAGTTATTGGAAGCCAGATGCGTTAGAAAAGGAATTGAAAAAGCTGGTCTGTTGGGTTTTGTGACTGCTAAAGCTTAAATTCAACCTTAGTTTGCTTTCTGAACTTTACTTCCTCTTGCAATATATAAGTGGTATCATACCGTGAATGTTGCTACGAAGTGCAGGAAGTTAATCTAGCAAATGGAATATGAAAATCCACAGCACAATTTACCTGGTCTGTGTCATTTTGCACAACATTTCTATGAGTTTAAACTCTGGTTTCAATGTAATGCAGCCTGAGGCTATAGTGTTCCATGTGTGGTTACCAGCGAGTCTTTGGTGAGAAGCGTGTTAACCTTGCACTGGTGAACTGCAGTTCTCATCAGTGATGAACTACAAAACCACACTTACCCTGCTGTATTGAAAGAGGCATTTTGGGTAGCACTAATGCTGAAGGCTGCCAGCCCGGGCTGGTACAGCATTTGAGCAAGGAATGATTTTGCTTCCTTAAACTACATTGTGGAGATTCAGGCTTTGTTGTATTTCTGTTGCTTTGTAGGAAATTATTGAAGCATACTGCTGTTTTAAAGAGGGGCAGCAGAAGGCTTTACACATTTCTTTCTGCTCCCTTTAAGGTTGACCTGTGTTTAGAGTGTATTGAATGGGCCAAATCAGAGAAGAGGACTTTCCTACGTCAGGCTCTGGAGGTATGTTGCATTGTGGATCCCAAACCTGTGTAATAGGGTTTTCCCTTTATCACATTTAATACCTGTAAAACTTGTAGTGTGTTGTCTAGGTCTTTGTACGTGTAATGGATGGATTATAAGGCCAGGCTGGATGGGGCCTTGAGCAACCTGCCTAGGGTGAGGTGTCCCATGGCAGGGGGTTGGAACTGGTTAATCTTAAGGTCCCTTTGAACCCAAACCATTCTATTGTTCTATGATAAGTGTTAAAGTTAGTGACTCTTCTTGAAGAGGCAGGATTTTACCCGTTGTCTTTAGACTGGCTGATCTTACAAATGGTAGATCTTGCAGAACTGGACCATATAATTTAATGAACACAAACGAATTTAGTGAAGTCTGTGAGATAAGAATATGAAGTTTCGTTTTACAAAATAAATCTGTGCTACCTCTCTTTGGCTTCCCTCACAGCAGTTCCTTTTCTGTTCTCCAGGCGAGGCTGGTCTCTTTGTACTTCGATACCAAGAGGTACCAAGAAGCACTGCAACTAGGTGAGTCTTCCACTAGGTGGTGGTAGTAGATCTTGGCTTTGAGGTTAGTCTTGAGGCTGACAAGGGAAATAATGCGTCGTGCCTCTTCAGTTTTGTAGGACTTGGGCATTGATTTTTCAGAACTGTACCTGTTCTGCCACGTTTTGCTATAGCTTGATGATAACAGCTTTTAGACATATTTTTATTCTCAGCATTTGTTCATTTCCAATAATTGTGGAAGCAGAGATGAGCTGTATCCTGCTAAATGCCATCAGTTTGGCTCCTGCTGGAACATACATAGTACAATGCTGTGGTCAGAGAGTTTTGCCCAAATACACAGTAAAAGCAGTAGTAATGCCAGGAAATGGCAAACCTCTAAGGATGTAATTAGACAAGCTCTTGTGCAGCAGTGTAAGGGCTTCAAGAATTTGCTTCTGCACCACCTGAGATGGGGTAACTAACTCTCCTGTTCTGCTGCAAGGCAGAGTGAAGCAGGTCAGTTCTATGTCCCAGCTCCCTTTGGTGTTGTTTAGACGCTCATTTTGCACATGACTGTAATATTGTAAGATGAGGTTTAAGCTGTCTTGTACAGGCTGCTCTGCCAGCTCAGTACGTGGGTGGGTGCACTGACATGGACAGAAGTGTTCACCCATCTCACCAGCCCCCTGTAACTTCTTAAACACTGTGGTGACAAGAGTGTGTTGTATCCAGAGTCCTGTGGGTGACTTGGATCTGATCTGAATATCAAGTTATGTGAAGTGCACAGAATTAACTATCAAGTTAGAATTGCTTTGCATACAGATGTGTCATGAACTCGGGTTTAAACTGATCAGACTCCACACTCCAAAGCTGTGCTTCAGTAAATTAATCACTTGGATGATGGGAGTACAGCACAGGGAGCTGTGAAGGCCTGCCATAGGACAGCCTCACTTCCTGAAAGCCTGCCCTGCTGTGGGGGAAGAAGGGTGTCATCTGGAAAGACTTGGTTTGTGTAGTTGTTGATGCAGAGCAGATCATAAAGGTAATCTTGTTCTTTCCCACTGCTAGGCTCTCAGCTTCTTCGGGAATTGAAAAAGATGGATGACAAGGCATTGCTGGTGGAAGTGCAGCTGCTAGAAAGTAAGACTTACCATGCCCTGAGCAATCTGCCAAAAGCAAGAGCAGCCTTAACCTCTGCACGAACCACAGCCAACGCAATCTACTGTCCACCCAAGCTGCAAGCAGCGTTAGACATGCAGTCAGGTAAAGCTTTTCAGGATGAGGGGAAGTTCTGGGCCTCATCGTGATGCATTGGTTGACTGATATTTGTTCTTTCCTGAGTGAATCATAGAAAATGATGCTTGGTGGGACCTGAATACCCACAAGTCTGCCCAGCTGCCTCTGGGCAGGATCAGCTGTAATTACATTCTTCCTGACAAATGTTTTTTCAGCCTGTTCTTGAAAGTGTGCAGTGACAGAAGGTCCATAATCTCCCTGAGCATTCACAGTACACTGTGTTAGTACAACTGTAATGTTGTTTCTGACCTAATTTGCAGGCACTTACCTGGAGTGCTCTCAACTGTCCCCTTAAGAGAGGGCATAGATGTTCTCCTGGTAGAGATAAGATAGAGGGAAGCACAGAAGCAAAGATTCCCTCTACTGAAGTACCAGATAAAGCACTGGGCATCCAAATTGTTCTGTCTTTTTCTGCACATTCAGAATTAACTCTGATGCCTGCCTTTTTGTTCTTCTCTACAGGTATTATCCATGCAGCAGAAGAGAAAGACTGGAAAACAGCTTATTCATATTTTTATGAGGCGTTTGAGGGATATGATTCAATTGACAACCCAAAAGCCATCACTGCACTCAAATACATGTTGCTGTGCAAAATCATGCTAAACATGTACGTGGCAAATGGTTCTGTGAAGAATACTTCTTACATTTAAATGGGAAAGGCTTTTTGCTTATGACTGTAATTGTCTTTATGACCTAATCAGTGCTTCTGGTACAATGTTACTTGAATTGTAGTAATTTGCTGTCAGTCGGGAATTTTGGAGACACCCTTAGGTTAAAGCTGTGTTGTTGAATAAGTGCTCTCTTCCATCCCCTTTCTAGCCCAGAAGATGTACAAGCATTAGTGAGTGGGAAGCTCGCTCTGCGGTATGCAGGAAGACAGGTATAGAAACTTCATCTCTCTATCTTCCTATTATCTCTGAGAATATGATGCCGTGCTGTTTGCCAGAAACATTGGTCTTTTCATACCAAAATACCCTTTGCTTCTGAGTGTCCTGAATAAGAACCAGAACTGATTAAATTACCAGGAGTAATTACCAGAAGTCATCTGCCTTCAGAGGGAATACAGTGATTCTCACAACCTGGCCTGCTCACTTAGTTTTCTGTTTTAATCTTCCCTGCTTTCTTCATGAAGTACTAAATGCCTAATGCCCTGAGGTACTCATGTCTCAACCCTCACCAGCTCTGCAGCCATGGAGCTGATGGATTTAAATCCAAGTTACTCATTGTTTTTACTTGTGTTGTAGCAAGTCCTGAAAACCCATTCATAGCAGCATAGTTGAGCAGCTTGAGACCTAGATGACTGCAAGGTGGAAGCCAAGCAGCTGGGGAGATGTTGAATCAAGTGTTTATTCTAACATGTTAACTTGCCAGTCTGTGAAGCTGTCTCCGTATTAAATCCAGGGATACTTACGTAAGTACAGGGCCAAAAGCCAAGCGTGCCAGGGTCTGAGCCAGGCTTACACACTGATGCCCTCAGTGGCTTTGCCCAGACGGTTATTTACTTTGACGCAGAAGCTGATACTCATCTACTTCACAGAGGATGGGGGAAGCTCTTTAGTAGAGGAGGTCGGTGAGCATATGTGCTAGAAAAGAGTCTGGAGTGGGCATATCCCTGCGTTTATCCCTGCTAGATCATGTAGGGCAGCTCTGGTCCTGCTTCACCTGCTTCCCCCAGGTGGCAGCTGGGTTGGAGGCATCTTTTCAGAGCACAAGGGCAGTGCTGTACAGGAAATCTCAGCTGGTCCCTGCCCTGGCCTCCTGATTCAGCACTGACGGCAAGTTCCTGCAGCAGCTGTGGAAATGGAGCTGGGGGAGCAGAGGCAAAGTGGGCAGCCTTGGGGCAGCTTGCTGGGAGAGATGGTAGCAGAAGCCTGGGCCTGATGCACCACAGCCACTGGGCTGTCCTGCTTGTCTCGTGAGCTTGTGCCTCTCACCACTTGGACACTGTTCTTCTAGAGATGCTGCTGTTCTGTTCAGTATAAATATGGCAGATTGATTGTGGCTGAGTCTTGCTTTGTTTGAGCAGCTGTGGAGTAGACAAGAAACACTTTCTGATGCTGTCCACAGTAGGGTGTCCAGAGGACTTCTGCCATGCCCCTGCTTCTCAGCAGGGGACTTGGGACATGCTGAAGGAGACACACAGCTTATGAGCTGAAAATGGCCATGTTCATTAAGCAAGTGCCAGAATGTTCACTTTCCTGCAGAACTGGATCAAACTTGCTCCCAACCTGCAACCTGATAGGAGCTGCAGCTGGTGTTCCCAAACCTTGCACAGCTCAAGGTCTTTGTTTCTGTGGAGCTGATTTCATGCTGTGTCCTGCAGCTGCTCTGCATGTTCTCCTTACGAGCAGCTGTTCTTACTCTGCCTTTGTGGAAGTCATACTGACATGGCTTTGTAGCAAGAGGAACATTCCCATTTTGCTGCTTAAGCACGTTTACAATATACTGCACAGTTGGCATAATAACACTGAGAGGAGAACCCAGGAAAATAACCTCTCATTTTCTTTCTCTGCAGACAGAAGCACTAAAATGTGTGGCACAGGCCAGCAAGAACCGATCACTGGCTGATTTTGAAAAGGTGAGTCAGGAGACAGAGAATGGGGCCTGCCTGGAAATGCCAGGTTTGGAGAGTGGTAGGAGCCATTACATTCCACAGCAGAAAACCATGAAGACATTCAAAGAAAGCAACAGTGCATCAACACATGCCCCACCATAGTTAACCGGGTTGGTTTTTGCAGCATGGGGAGTAATAGCTGGCTGTAAACTAGGGGGTTTTCCCCTTTTTTTTTTAAAAAAAAAAGAAACAGCTTTTGGTGCTGTTCACTGGGATGTGCATTTTCCTACTTTTTTTTTTTTTTTCTGGCTTCAGCAAGAATACCACAGAAATAAGGGAGGGGATTCCCATGTCAGGAAACAATCCTGCCTCCTGAGTGGAAACCAAGAGATTCTCTTGCTAAGCTTCAGCAGTGTAAAGATGAAAGATGCTTGAAAGGCTGCCAGGCTGTTGTGACCTGGCCTTTTAGCTAAGTTATGGATTGGATTAACCACTGATACTTTGCTGGGTAGGGAGAGAAGACTGTTTCAGACTTAGAGGACCTTAGGGACAGGAGACCTGTTGCTACGTCAGTTATTTGATCCCATTGTGTTTTCTGCAGGCTCTGACAGACTATAAGGTGGAGCTCAGGGACGACCCCATCATTAACACTCACTTGGCTAAGCTCTACGATAACTTATTGGAACAGAACCTGATCAGAGTCATCGAACCCTTCTCCAGAGTACAGGTAAACGTTCCAGCAAGCACAGCAACACACTGGCACCTCTGTCCCCTGCTGCTGGTGGGTGAGGGACTTGTCCCCATACAGAACACTTCTTACGTGGGAGCGACTCAGCAGTTCCAGAGCTCAGGGTTCATCATGTTTAGCCTGAAAATGATAGAGAGCTGAGGGGAACTTTGGAAACCCACGTTTTGGAGTGATTGCCCTTTCCACCTGTTTCACTTAGTGTCCGCCCTCCATGCTGAAGGTGGACAGAGTTTGGCTTTTCAGGGTTCTCACATGGCGTGGGTAAAGCTGCAGTAATCTTGGAGAAAACCTGTTATTTCATGTTTCAGAGTGAAATGGGTTTAGGTGTCTAGTCCACCTTCAGTTAAAATTGGATGTGAAAGCTGAAGAACATTAAGCTGCAAAGCCATTGGAGATGGAAGAGCCCCATAGTAGATATTGTGTGTCAAAAATGCAGCTAAAGATTTACTTAACTCTGTTGGTCTCTCTTATAGATTGAACACATATCCAGCCTCATCAAGCTGTCAAAGGTAAGAACATCACTAGAAATCGGTGGTACATCTTAAGAGGGCAAAGGAATTGAGGTCAGATCCAGTTGCCCCAGGGAAATAAATGTAGGCTACTAAGTCTGACAGATCAGCTCCACAGCATTCACAGGCAAATACCACTCTTGGAAACTGAACTTTAACATAGACAGTCCCCAGCAGGCATCAGACTGGCTTCCTCTGCAGTGGACTTGTTACTAGCTGTAACCTCACCTTCCTTCATGTGGGTTTTACTCCTGGTGTTAGTGCTTGCTTTTTACTGGAGGCAGACTTTCCTCTGCTGTAGTAACAGCTCCTGTTGTGGCCAGCTGAGTTTTCCCTGCTGACCTGCATTTAATCCTGATGAGTGCACCCAGAGGAATCTTTCTTAGACCCCTAAAACACAGGATCCAGCTAATCCCTCTGCAGTTTCATTAGGGACGCCTGTGTCACACTGACTATTGCAATAACTGCTTTACAGATAATCCCAACCAGATTAAGTTTTAGGAAAAGCCACTGTAGGCCCAGCCTGTTGTATCCTAAAATGCTGTTGTCCCATGTTGGCATTAAGGCCAGAGGTGTGGAAGTATGCCAAGCTTTGCCCTTATGGTTGTTACGTCATCTGTCTTCCTTCTTTCTCTGTGCAGTCTTTCCCTAGGCTTGCCCTTGGTGTCTAACACAGCTTGAGTAAAAGCTGGACAGCAGTTTACCTGCAGAACCAGCACCCCCTCCTGCAGTGAGGCGTGGGCAGGGGGTCACCCTGCTACTGAGTGGCATAAATGAAGCTTGGCCAACACTTGACTAAATATTTGCTGAACCAAGTGAGAATGCTCCACATCCCCTATGAGTGTCTGGATGAGATGGCAGATGCATCCTCTTCTGTGTAGCAGGGGGCAAGACATCCTGGTCCTCTTGTCGTTAAAAGCTGCTGCTTAATTTTCTCTGTCATCTAAAGCATATGGTATTATCAAAGCAACATGCAAAGAGAGACCTGTCCTGACACCATGTTCAGGGATAAAATAGGTGGTATTAGGTAGTGCTTATATGCCACCAGGGCTGTTGAGTGTGGCGTAGTGAAATTCACATTTATTTTATATAGTTTGGGGAGACTTTTAATGTTTCTGCTTCAATTTCAGGCTGAGGTAGAAAGGAAGCTGTCACAAATGATCTTGGACAAGAAATTTCATGGTGAGTCTGCATTCTTCAGTCCTGACTGCCTCACTGCCCACAGCCAGGCTGTGTGTAAGCCAGCTGAGGATAGACTCCTCCTTATCACTGCACCTCTGAGGCCCATGTGTCTTCCTCAGGCAGCTCTGCTCTGCTTCAGATGGGGGACATGCAAGTTAACTGTGGGAAGAGTAGAGAGTGGTGGGTTTATCTGTTACTCTTATCATGAAGGCTGCTCCTATCACTCTATGGGTTTGTTGAGCTCGAGACTTACCAGAAATGCCTCTGCTTATGTTTGCACTGTCCCTAGTGTCAGTTTAGTAACCCCTCTGGCTCTGGCTAAGCAAGACCTGTGGCTGAAGGAAGCACATTGGTTAGCGAGCAGGTTGAGAATTGTGGAATTCAGCCGTGGGGCCCATCTGGCACCTGGAAATAGTGTAATTATCAAAGGTAATAGGTCTTATCAAAGGTCTGAGCCAACCTCTGGGCACAGGTACGGTGGCTGTTGGGGAATGTGCAGGCACAAGGCAGAAGCATTTCCTGTGTGTCTTGTCATGCTCCTCTCTGGGATGATTTCATTTCTCTGGGGAAGCTGCAGCTAATGCAGTGCAGCCAAAACCCAGCCAGGGCTGTTGGCTGGGCAGATCCCTGCGTTCCTGCTGTGTGGAAGCTGTGATGCATGGGGATAACTGCAGCGTTGTGCCTGCAGGCATCCTTGACCAAGGCGAGGGAGTCCTCATCATCTTTGACGAACCCCCTGTAGACAAAACGTACGAAGCTGCCCTCGAGACTATTCAGAACATGAGTAAAGTAGTGGATTCGCTCTACAACAAAGCCAAGAAGCTAACATAGGTGAGTGGGGGCAGAGCTGCATCCTCGAGCCTCGCTGCATGTCCTCTGCATTGACATGGCTCTGTTTTCTCTTTGCAGAGCTGAATTTGCTGTCATGTGGAGCGTGTGTGTGACAGGAGAGTGAAACCTTTGGGAAATGTTAGGAGACTTGGATTTATTTTTTTTTCCTTTTTTTCTTTTTTTTTTTTTTTTCTTTTTGTTCTACTTTTCGCTTGGAAAGTTTTTAAACTTCCTCATCCAGTGCATCCTGTATCCATATGATGCGTGTTCCAGTTCCCATGTAATCTTTACTGGCCGAACTTTGTATCTGGGGGGGGAATATTGTTTAAACAAAGAGGGTATTCTAAATAAAAGGAAAAAGGCTTACACTACCTAAACATGTGCTTTCCACTTCCTGAGGGATGGCAGAGAGTTAAGCAGGGACAAAGTTTTGTTACCAGTAGGTGCCCAAAACAAGTTTGTTTCATCTCTCCCTCTCTCTGCTCTCAAAGTTGAGACTTGCAGTGTGTAACAGCCAAGTTGATTCCATTTGTACTGAACCAAAAAAGACCCAAAATGTACAGACTGGTGGTTTGTTTTTGAATCCTGAAGGCCTCCGATCCCCTCAAAAGCAGCTCTGCAGGGATGTGCCCAATGGCTTCTGTGCCCAAGGACTGTGCTGTGGAGCTGCTGCTGTGCTGCGCCAGCCCCAGCCCTCTCCAGACACCAAGGCTGGGTTGTGCTGCAGGAGCCAGCGCTCCTCCCTGAGGCCTGGTTTGCATGCTCCTGTTTAGACTAGACTAGAGTGTCCGTGTTTATCCTTCACCCCACCTGCACTGGTAGGAAGAGCAGGAGCACAGCGTTCCCAAGGCTTCCTCTCCCTCCAGGAGCCAGACCCTGGTACCCATCAGCCTCCCATTGTACCTCTGCTGCTGCTGGGGCTCTTACGTTCCCAACAGCCGATGGGAGACAAGTTGGAATGTCCCAGAGCAGCGCCCATGAGGAGCCAGGGTCGGGAGGTGGGGTGGAGCAGGGCGTTCTGCAGCATGTGACACTGTCCAGTGAGGTTTGAGCTGGGTTCAATGCCATTTGGGCAGTGTAAGCTTCCACGGCTCTGCCCTGCTCATCTCCCATCTCCCTCCCACTGTCCCTCTCCACGTTTTTCTTACAAGCCCCCTGTTTTGTACAAGGGTTCTGTCCTGGCAGGAGCTGTTTTGCCTTCACTCTTTAGACTGGCTGATTCTTTTTATGCTTTTCTGTTCACATTTTAACCTCTCTGTCATCTCATTTTATGATTTTATTCTGTGTTTCATTTCCATCTCATCCCGTCGGTCGCTGTTTGGGTTTTTGGCACCATCAATATCAAATGTACAAACGGTTCTTGCTAACCAGCACCAGGTATATCTGATGTTCAGATGAGTTCCAATAAAATACGTTTTTTTTCAAGCTTCTGTCTCCTGTCTTCAGCGGAGGCAGGAAAGGGGCCCCTTCCGTGCTGATCCCTCTGCATGTAGGGAAGGGCATGGGAACCAGGCTGGAGCTCACGGGGACAGCATCTGGGGATGGTGTTTGAGACGTGGTATGTGAGGGACCGTGTTTTAAGCAGCACATTCATGGGCTGGGACCTCTTCCTGGCACAGCAAGTACAGTTACAGGATTAAGGTGTATTATTATAAATGAAGTTATGAATTATTATTATTATTATAGCTTTGTGGTATGATTGACACAGTGGAGGCAAGGCTGGGATGCAGAGGGACCTGGACAAGCTGGAGTGGTGGGACCGTATGAATCTCATGGGGTTCAACAAGGCCAAGTGCAAGGTCTGAATTTGGGATGGGAGGAGAAGATGGATCAGGGACTCCCCTGGTTGTCACTGCATGGCTCTGAGTGCCTGGCCTGGCTCAGCAGCAGCCCTGGTAGAAGCAGCAGTTTCTGCAGAGCTTGGGCCCAATTTGAGGTTTTCTTTACTAAACCCCAAGTTCATGGTGGGCTGGGCCCACCGGTGCCTCTGGGGACACCCCTTACCCCGGGGGGCTGCGGTTGTGGCTGGAGGAAATGGGAGGTTTGGGGGTTTTGAAGCCTTTGCTCCGTGGGGAGGGGACCGGCGGCTGCGCGTTAGCGGCGTCAGTGGCTTCCGTGCAGGGAGGGGTTACAGACGGGCCCGGTTTCGGCCGAGCCCCGAGCAGGCGGGGTCCGGGTGAGGCTTTGCCCCGTTCCGTTGCCGCTGCAGCAGCACTGGCCCCGCTCCTCCCGCCGCGGCGGGTGCTGAAGCCCTGCGGCCTCCAGCGGCTGCACTGCGCCCGGGCCAGAGAGGTCTCGGGGGGTCGCTGCGGGGGCTCCGGTGCTGCCGAGCGGGAGCGGGGCTGAGCTGCGGCCCTCGGGGCCCGGCGGCGCTTTCCCTGAACCCGGTCCCAGCCTTTGAAACGCCGCAGCGGAGGCGGCGGTGCGGGCGCTGGGCCCCGGCCAGAGCTGGGGCGGGCACGGGCGCTGCCGCGCGGGGGTTTCAGGTTTTATTTCCGGTTTTGTGTGAATCCTTCGCTGTTTTTTCATCATTTCCCCCGGGCCGGGCCCGCACCGGCGGCACCGGGAGGGCTCCTCCCGGCTGGGACCCGGCACCGGACCGCGGGGCCGCCCGGGGGGCGGGGCCTGTGCCTCTTGGGCGGGGCCATTTCCATTTAGGGATGCGCTTGGGGCGTGGTCTGGGGGTGGGACTGCCGCCGTTCAGTGCGGAGAGCCGGGGGGGGCGTGGCCTGCGGGGCGTGCGGATGGGACTTGCCCGCCCCTTCCCCGCCGGCGCGGCGGGCGCACGTGGCGGCGCGGGGCGGGACGGCGGGGGCGCGCACTGCGCCGGCAGGAGCGCGCGCGGAGGGGCGGGGCGAGGCGCTGAGCGGCGGCGGCGGAGCGGGCAGCGCGCGCGGGGCCGCGACGGGGCCGGGGCCGGGGCCGGGGCCGGGGCGGGCGGCGGGGCCCGCCGGGCGGCCGGCGCCATGGGCACGGTGCTATCGCTGTCGCCGAGCTACCGGAAGGCCCCGCTGTTCGAGGAGGGGGCGGCCACGGTGGGGCACTACACGGCGGTGCAGAACAGCAAGAACGCGAAGGAGAAGGGCCTGAAGCGGCATTCCCTGATCTCCGTGCTGCCGTGGAAGCGCATCGCCGCCGTCTCCGCCAAGAAGAAGAGCTCCAAGAAGGTGCAGCCCAACGGCGGCTACCAGAGCAACGTGACCCACCTCAACAACGAGAACCTGAAGAAGTCGCTCTCCTGCGCCAACCTCGCCACCTTCGCCCCCCCGCCGCCCCCCGCCGCCGCCGCCGCCGCCCTCGCCTCGGCGCAAAAGGCTCCGCCAACCGCGCCCGCCGCCGCCGCCGCCACCCCGCGCCGGGTCGTGGTGCAGGCGTCCACCAGCGAGCTGCTGCGCTGCCTCGGCGAGTTCCTCTGCCGCCGCTGCTACCGGCTGAAGCACCTCTCTCCCACTGACCCCGTGCTGTGGCTGCGCTCCGTGGACCGCTCGCTGCTGCTGCAGGGATGGCAGGACCAGGGCTTCATCACGCCGGCCAACGTGGTCTTCCTCTACATGCTCTGCCGGGATGTCATCTCTGCCGAGGTGGGCAGCGACCACGAACTGCAGGCGGTGCTGCTCACCTGCCTGTACCTGTCCTACTCCTACATGGGCAACGAGATCTCCTACCCGCTGAAGCCCTTCCTGGTGGAGAGCTGTAAGGAGGCCTTCTGGGACCGCTGCCTCTCCATCATCGACCTCATGAGCCCCAAGATGCTGCAGGTCAACGCCGACCCGCACTTCTTCACCCAGGTCTTCGCCGACCTCAAGAAGGAGAGCGGCTCCGAGGAGAAGGGCCGGCTCCTCATCGGCCTCGACCGGTGAGCGCCCGCCCGGGCCCTGGCCCCGCTCCCCGGGGCTTGTCCCGGCGGGATGGAGGGGGGCGGCGGGAACTGCCGCCGCTTCATGGGCCCGACCCTGGGTTGGGGGGAGCGGGAGACTCCGCAGCCTCCGCCAAGTGTCGCCCCTTTCTCCATCCCGCTGATTGAGGGGGGAACCCCCCCACCGACACCCCCACTTTTCCCCCCGGGGCTGGCGGAGCGGAGCGGGGCTCCGGCGGCCGCATCCCCAAGACAAAGACCCGGGAGGGGGAAACGAGGGAAAAAAAAGGAGAAAAAAGGAAAACAAAAATAATAATTAAAAAAAGGAAATTGCTCTAAAGGCTCCGCCGGAGGCTGACGGGGCCGAGCGGGACTCCCGGGAACGGGACAGCGGCGGGCCCGGCCCCCCCTCCCCCTATTTATTTTCTTTGAAGAGACTCGAAATTCCCGAGCAGGGCCGGGGGGAATCACCGCAACTGTTCCGTGAGCTCAATGTGAACCGTCTCGTCCCCATCGTGCACTGATCATGAGTATTGTGCTAAGGATCTACTTGAGTGTGCAAGGAGAGAGCCACATGCTGCTACCCGAGGTACTTTCACAACAAAAAACCCAACAAACTACTAACCTGCGGGGAGGGGACACATGAAAAAACACCCCCCTTCTTTATTCTTTCATTGTTGCTTTGCCAGTGGTATTGCGCATGCGAACAGGAGCATTTTGTGTCTTAAAAAAAAAAAAAAAAGAAAAAAAACACAAAAAGGAAAAAAAAACACATTAAAAATAATAATAATCAGAAGAAAAGCCCTTCCTGAGCGATGGCTGTAACCAACCCCAGGCACAAAGCACAGCCCCGTGCTGCTGCTCCCCGATGGGGACTGACAACTCCTTTTGGGTTTGATTTTCCTTTTCTTCTCCATCTGCACCCGTCTTGTTCTGTTCTGCTCCATGGGGCGCTGCAGTGGCAAGCGAGCAGGAGCAGCACCGTGCCATCTCTTTGACTCCTCACTCAAAGCTCTCCATCGCTGTACAGTGGGACCCCGCTAATGATACATGTGTACGTCCAGGTTGTTTTATTTTAGTGCAATCTCTTCTGTAGCTCTTTGTTGACCAAATTGGTGGGTTCTTGTTACTTCTTAATTTATATTTGTCTCATTTCGTATGTGTGTGTATAGTGCGTTTGTACGTATGTGTGGTTTATAACCTGACCGCCTGTGTCATGGGGCTCAGTGTGCCTGTAATTTAATCCCCTCCCCTTATTTTTATTTATTTTTGTACTGTGCTGATTAAATAAAAATGCACTGACCATCCATTACACGACAGCGCGTCGTAGCCGAGTCGTTCCTGCAGTGCTCAGCTCCAGCGCACCACTGCTGGCGGGGGGAATGGGATTTGTGGTGATGGAAGTGGGATTTAAGGCTGGTTTTAACACGGGTTTTATCGTGTTCTTGGTGCTGGGGTCACCCCTTGGCTGGGGGCTGCTGGAGGTGCAGGTGAGGAGGTGCCTTCAGCACACCAGAGGGGAACAGTCAGGTTATCAGGACACCAAAACTCCACTTCCCATTGTGCAGCCGAGCTGCCGCGACACTGGCAGCGCCAGAGCGGGATGCAGCTCATGGGGCTGCTTTATTTATTACAGCAAATGATGTAAAAAGAGCCTGAGGTCCATGAGGTTTGTTTTTTTTCTGTTTTTTTCTCTTTTACACATTAAAACATCAATTAAAAAAAAGGGTTCATTGCATCATCACCCCCGGCTGCAAATCAAAGTTCAATTTGGACATAGTAATTTATGGGAAAACCCAGGAATAGATATATTTTATATATATTTTATATATATATATAAAACCAGAGCAGGAACAGATACTGTATTTTATAAAGACACATTTCATCACATACAATATTGCCATCTCATAGTCTTAGGAATCTCCCAACCCTGTGATATCTTGCTGTCCATCATGATCTGATGCAACCACTTCTTTGGAGGGACAGCAACTAAAAGTGCTGATTAAAACTCCTGCCCCTACCTTGCCTCGGGTTAGAGTTGCTGAGGGGGGACATGGGGACTGGTAGATGTAAAAAGCAAGAAGTGCAAATAGAAAGGCACAGCAATGGTGAGGGTTTTCCTCCAGGTGCTTCTCCAGGGGGATGCAAACAGGAGCTGTGGTGGCCAAATGGGAGCTGGAGTGGCCAAACTGGAGCTGGGGTCACCCATGGCTTCAGTGTTGGCATTGCTGCTCCTGAAGGGCTGATGGGGTTATATGAGGAGGTGGAGGGACCTCGATGGTGCTCCGTGCTCGTGTGCAGGGTGAGGTCTGGGGCTGCTGCATGGGTTTGTTGTCAGCTCCAGGTTCCTGATGTCCCCAGTGGTGGTGGGTGAGTTGTGTTTGCAGCATCTGGAAGAGCTTCTCAAGGGCTTTGGGCAGACCCAATGCGCAGAGCCCTCTGGAGCAGGAGCCATCCCAGAGCTGGTTACTGGTGCCTGGGACGCGGTGCTGGGATACTGTTGGGGGCCTGGTCTAAGGCCAGGGGTCCTGTCAACCACAGGGCTCCAGCATGGGGCCTCCCTGCTGAAGAGCACTGGGAGGCTTTAAGCTTGTCCCACTTAAATCCAGAGCTGGAGCATCTCTGCACTCAAGGTACCCCTTAACCTTGGGTCTGGGTGGTTGTGGTGTGGTACAAATGCTGCAGCCCACGTCCATGGCATGGCTTTGGGAAGCCATCCATTAACAGGTCTTTGGGTGAAAAGCCTCTTCCAGCCTCTTTGCAGCTCGCTGTTTGCCTGCTGGGTCACAACACAGACCCCCTGTGTCCAATGGGCTGGAAATCCTGACCTGACCAGCAGTGCCAGGACTCTGAATGTCCAATCCCAACATCCCCTCAATGGCACAAGGCCACCTCTGCTCCAAAGCCCCAGAGCAGCAGCAGCCTGAGACATGGTGGGAATCAAAAGCCCGTCAGAACACACATAAACACCAGGCTCAGGGTTATCTGAGCCGGGCAGACATGAGCACCATGAGGCAGGGAAACGTGATGCCACCAGACAAGCCAAGGTGAGGCACGGACTCCCCAACATCAACCCCTAAGCTGGGAACACCCAGGGAAACACTTGGAAGGGTCCAGCCTGGGTATTTGTAGCTGGGGTTGTGCTGCTGCCCCTCACCTGGTGCGGACGGATGTGCCGGAGTTGGTGTTCAATAGTGCAAAGGAAGGGAGCTGCAGCTTCAGCCCCCTGAGCTCCATGTGTTTCCAGACTAACCCACCTGCAGTGGGTCCTTTCAGCCCTCCCTGAACCTCAGTGCTGGGCCTAACACAAAGCCACGTGGAGCATCCCAAATTCAGCAAGGCCACTTTGGTCCTAATGGGAATTCACTGGATTTTAGGTCCCTGGAGAGGGCAATTAAGGCAAAAGCAATGCAGGACTAAAATAAATCAAACCTCTGCACTGTGAATCCCACTCTCCTTTCTGCTGGTGGACCTTGATCCAAGGGTTAGTGAACTCCAGGCAGGAAAGCAGCAAGCCAAGGGGTGTATCTCCATGTACTATCCTAACTTCATGCATGTGGCAGGGCTGGAAGAGTGTGGAGCATCTCCTTGGCATGGGAAGCCAGCCCTCCTTTAAAACCTGGCTCCGGTTCCACTGGGATTTGGTCTCACAGAACCAGACTCCCTGAGCCGGTTTATCTTTGGTTCCTACAGTAAAGGCTGCATAATATTGCAAAACAGGACACACAAAAGAGAACACAGAAGGGAATATTGGAGAGGGTTTAGGAAATCAGTGTGGGAAAGGGTGTAAGTACCTATAAATGCTTTTTTTGGGAGTAATTCAGAAGCACTTTCCTGACATTCTGCCCTGTTTCAGAAGATGGATAACAGGTCACTGGCTATTTTAAGCCTTTGTTGCATGGTAATAAAACCCTCTCCTGACTTTGGGTTTGCAGCTTTAGAGCTCAAGCCACAGCTGAGCATCTCTACATGAGACCCCTTGAAAAGTCCAAGGCCAGGGAAGGGCACTGGAAGCCCCAGCCTGTGTCCCCTGCTCCTGGCTTGCTGCGCCAGGCGGAGGGGGATGCTAATTCCCTGGCACGCAGAGGATGAAGCCGGAACGATGCTTGGTGAAATCCGGTTGGGATTGGTTGATCTTGGTTTCCACAGAGACGGTGCATTTCCGCCCGTGCAGGCTGCACTGCACTGGGTTGGTGACACTGACTTGCAGAGCGCGCTTCTCACTGCAACGCAAGAGGAGACAGAGGAGTCAGGGAGAGACGGGATGTGCCGGGATCCCAGAAGGGAGGGGATGTGCCCAGGACAAGGCAGGGAGAGGGGTTTTGTGTCAGGGATGCATCCTGCAGCAAGTTGAGAGTGCTGTCTTTAGCCAAGGTTCAGCTCTAAGCCCAGCTTTCAGGCTTGTTTGAGCATGTGGAAGACTCCCAGGAAGGGAAATGAGCCCCCCAGGGACTTTGGCATCGGGATCAGAGCTGATGGGGGAATATCACTTCCTGGGAAGACTAAAGGCTGGGTTGCAAAAGGCCCGGAGTCTGCTGCCAGCTCAGGCACCCGCAGTGGAATGACCTAGTGAGCAGTCACTCCTACCTCTATAGTGACAATAATGACAATGTCATCCCTTGATCTGAGCTGAGAGAATAGAAATACAGCATGAAACAGCTGAAAGAATCACAGGAAGGGTTGGTTTGGGTTTTAATTCCTCCTCCAGACAGACAGACCATGAAGCCTCATGGGGTCAGAGCAGCACTGAACAGCAGCACTGGGACAAAACTGTGTCATCAGGAGCCATTCCCCAGGTTTTTAACCCTTTAACCCAGCTTTGGTACTAAAAATTATTCCCTTTGCAAAATCCCTCCTCACCTGCACTGCCAGTTCCTGGATTTCCAGTATTTCTTAGTATAATAATGAGTGGTATTTTCACTGCTGAAGCACAAGCCCCTCATGCAGCTCAGGTTTAGTTGCTATTTCATTAACAGTGTTCAAGACATGCTGCCTCCCATAAGCCACGGGTTTATGCAGCTTCAAAGTAATTAAGAAGATGTTCATTGCTTCCATAAAAATGAATGGTTGGCTGGAAGGGTGCTAGGAGGGCATAGCACACAAAGCCCTCACGTTGTCTCAGGTATTTAAGGCTTATTTACTCTTGCCTCAGTGAGTTGAGGCTCCAATCCCTGCTTAGTTTGCTATTTTTACCTTGTCTTGGCAAGAACGAGCTGCATACGTGGAGGAGCTTTTCGGAGATTCCTGACAACCTGTGCTTGGATAGCAGGTTTAGCTTCAAGTGTCTATAACAAGGATAAGTGCCAATGACTTGGCTCCTCCTCTCCCACAGCCCTCATCAAACAACAGGTAAGAAGCTAGAGGATCAGTAGTTAATAGTCAAACTCTGTTGACTCTTTTGCTCAGTGATAAGCAGCCCAAGCCAAGGGAGTGGAACGTCATTAACCTGGATTTTGACCGCAGGCTGGTGTGGGAAGCAGAAAGTCCTTGATGCATTTTGAGT
Source organism: Pezoporus occidentalis (assembly GCF_034315485.1). Classification (NCBI taxonomy): domain Eukaryota; kingdom Metazoa; phylum Chordata; class Aves; order Psittaciformes; family Psittacidae; genus Pezoporus; species Pezoporus occidentalis. The sequence goes on along the minus strand of NW_026915073.1, from coordinate 236,158 downwards.
CTTGTGGCTGTGGGACCTTCAGCAAGAAGCTGAATCTTTCCCAGCTCCTGTTGAGAGAGGAGCCTCAAGCTAACACTGTCCTAGGATGGTGGCCTCTGGAGAAGATGCTCTGATCTTCGCCCCGTGTAACATTTTCATTCATTAAGGGCTTCACTTCCCACACTGTTTTCCAGGTCCCACCATGACAGTTCTCATTCACTCCAGGTCATGGGTTCCTTTTCTTCATGTGAGAAGAGGTTTCAGCCTCAAAACCTTTTGCTGGGGGAGAAGCTCTTGAATGGCATCCAAAGAGCAATCCATATAGGGGTTTGCACATCCACATGGGGATTAAAATCCCATCCTTGGTCTTCCCTGTGAGGCAATGCAACACTGAGCCCTGCCACCAGCCCCATGAGTAGCCTGACCTGCTGGGACCTTGAACCTCCTGGGTGCTGCTCCTCTGCTTGGTCAGTCTCCAGCCAGGAAGAGGTTGGAGGAAATGTCAGTTTGGTTTCCAGTCCATCAGTCACATCAGCATCACACCTGATGGTGCAGCAGCAAAAAGGGGAGCCAGCTGCTGGCTGCCCTGGAGTAAGATGGTTTATTTATTGACTGAAAGGGAGAAAACAGCTGCCAACATCAGCCAGTAAAACAGACCAAGAGACATTCCAAATCTCACTGCTACAAGGAGGCTCTGCCAGGGACGAAACACCAACCCCCAGTATCCAGGAGTGAAATGTAAAGGGAAAAGAGAGCTTTCGTAGGAAGTCAGGGTCTACCCCAGCACTGCTCCAGTCCTGCCAGGGAACCACAGGATAATTTCTGTATATAATAAACCACATGATAATTTCTGTGTATAATGAACACCAGGGTGTTGGTGTTTGCTGAAAACACATTTTTTTTAAATAAAACTTTAAACAATTGTGTTTTTTTGGTGGAAACAAGAAAACCCATCTCTTTCCATCCCAGCAGTACAGGCACAGCCACTGGGCTCAGCTGGTCCTGTGGACTGGGGCTTGTCTGTGCTCTTTTGGATTTTGTGGCTCAGTGAACTCTGCAGGATCAGGTGACTTCCTTCATCAGCTCCAAGCTATCATAGCATGAAACTGCCTTTACCAGCTCATGTTGCTCATCTAGTGTGTCTAGAGGAGTTAATGGCAAATAGTTAAGGTGATGGCTCTGCATGTGAGCACCTGTGTGTGCAAAGCACCATGAGCATTGTGTGAACAGTACCTGTGTGTGAGAACCACATCCTGGAGCAAGAGCATCGTTAGATGTGGCTCGAGCTGAAGAGATATTCGGGTAAACGCTGGCAAAAGGGAAACCAGCAGAGAAGAGATGACTCCAAGTGGAAGCTGACTACTGGCCCATGAAATATCACAGTTTTGACTGAGCATTTAATCTAGGACCTCAGGGAAAACACAACCCAAGTAGCGCATAAATGGCCACAGACAGCTGTCAGTGCTGTTGATAATACAAAAGCATCTATGTCGCCAGTAAGTGGTGGGAAGCAAAACAAGGAAGAGTGGAGAAAGATCAGAGGGAGTTTGGGCAAAGACAGCAGAGCCAGAGTAGAAAGTTACATAAATGCATTGCTAAATAAATGTTAAACATATGAGATGCTTAAAAGCCACCACTGGTGACCTGGAATGCTTTGCAAGGAGCTGTCATAGGCACAGAAATATATTTGTCGATGAGATATTCCTTGTCTGTAGCTGTGAGCTCCACCAGGAAGCACAGCGGGCTGTGGAGAGCCAGGAATACGCGGTGTCTGGGGACAGCGGTCCCCAACAGAAGCCCAGCCTGCTCTGGAGATGCAGCCCCATCACTCTCAGGGATGGAGCTTATTCAGATTTTCCAAGGTCTTTAAATGAGGTGCTGCCTGCCTACGGATCCAGCTAACGCAGCCAGGGAGCAGGGAATCAGTTGTTTTCAGGAAGCAAAATTTGGGTAGAAGCAAAGCTGAGTACAGGTGCCTGATTTTCATGACAACAAACCAGAGGGATTTAAATGAGGCAAACCTGCCACACGGTGTGAAAGGAGGGCTCAGAATGGGATGTATTCCAGAGGGGATTTTCCTAAATGATCAAATCTTTCTAGAGTTTAGATCAAGGATTCTTTCTGGAAAGGCAGGCATCACAGTGGACTACTTGGTTAAGACTTCAAGAAAGCATGCAGCTGCAAACAAGATGTTTGGAAGCATTAGGAGCAGGATGGAGAATACAGAGAAAATTGTAGCACCTTATGTAAGTCTCATCTGGATACCGGCTGCAGCCTCTGAAGGGGTTCAGTGATGGAAAAATAATAGTAAAGTGCCTTCAGAGATGAAGGGAGGCTGAAAAAAGAAACCCCCAAATCAGCAGCTGTGTTCTGCATGAAGAAAATGCTTAAGAAGCCAGAGAGAACCTAGAGAGGCCTAAAAAAAAGGCAGCTCTCAAGGCTCAGCTTCCTAACAACAGTCACACAGAACCTCCAGGTAAGTTACAATAGCTTCTAGGCAGTGTGCAACCCACTGCTGAGGACCACTCCATGCTGTGGTGCTCAGTGCTGGGTGGCACAGGGGTGAACAAAAATGACCAGGAGCTAAAAAGACATTGGATACAACAGGGGTGATAAACATTTACATATCTGAGTTACAACAGTGTCATTTTTGGAGATGATAAGTGTCTTCTGCATGAGGGTTTCAAGCACACTGGCTGTGCAGGCTGTGTGCTTGGCAAGGGAGGGATGGGGGAGATATATCTTGCCTGACCACTTGTGGTTTCCTGCTACTTGCAGAACAATGATACTGGGGATATTTGGGCTCAAAGGAAAAAGCGAAGAGTTCTCACTGTGAAAATTAACCCCACACTAGCTTAAATGGAGGCAAAAATGGGAATATCTGGTTTCTCAACATATGCAAAACCTGCACTGAAAACCTCTTGTGCATTTTGTGTCACCTTTGCTCCAAATGAGGAGTAAAGCACTGCCTGGCTGTGCAGAGAAGCATCCCTTGCTGTGGGGAGCTGGGGCCAGTGCTGTCCCTGGGGAGCCATGGCATGAAAGGTATCACATGTCAGTAATCCTGGGTGGATGTTTCATTCCAGGCAGAGGGGTGTCCTGCTGCAAGCACTCAGAGCCCGTGGCTTCTGCTGCTCCACTTCATCTTCTCAGCTCTCTGGCCGCATGTCGGGGGGGGCAGTAACATCTGAAGTGTGCACAGCTTCAAAGCGCCGGATCCCACTTCCAGAAGAGATTTACACACTTGGAGTGTAAATTTCCCTAGGTAAGATGCAGCTGATTCCGACAGCATCACCCCTGTGACTACTTGGTGTACTTCATCCTTCTCTGCTCTGCTGTCAGAGAGAGAAAACACCTTTTCCAATCAGCTCTTACTAGAACACTGTGGGTCATGTAGCTACAGGAGGTTAAAAGCAATGATTTACCATCCTGTGTATCCAAGAAAGTAATTTAACATCCTCTTTGCCTCTTCACACTAGCTACTGGGGTGTATTAGCCCCACCAAAGGAAATCCCCCTCCTTCTAGCGGTCCCTTTTTAGTGCTGCCCTGGAGCTGCAGCTGGCAGCACTCTTCATCCCATGGGTTTGGTTACAAGCACTGAGAAGCCTGGGGTGAGGAGATTAATCAGGATTCCTTTTTGGTGCAGATCATTCCTCCCTGCTCGTAACTGTAGAGCAGTTGGGTGAGCAGGAGATTAGCATGCATGACAGGTAGCATGTGCCTTATTCAGCATGTGCTGCATTACTTACACGTGCACCAAAGCGACACGACAACATCCTAAACCACAGTGGGTTTTCAGAATCTGCCTTGTGAAACCCTCTCTGAGCAGAAGCAAGAGACAAACAGGATGTTTTCCCAAACTGTTACTTGCTTTTTAGAGACACAGTGTTGTTGGCGTTGTAGAGCTCTTCGGTATCAGGTGGCCTTGGCAGAGATTAGACATTAAGATGGATCAAAGCTATGGAAAAGAGACACTACAAAGAAGGCAGATATGAAGAAAGGAGATCTCAAGCCAGGATCAAAAGGCAAATTTCCATAGCGGAAGGTCAGAACAAGTCCTCCAGGCATGTCAATGCCAGGAAAGGTCAGTTAAACACTGCACTGGCAGGTCCTTTCTCACTGTGTGATTTTATGATCTGCAGTCAAGTGACACTTCATACTGTGATTTTTTTTTCAGCCTTCAAACCCAGCAAATATTTGCAGCTTATTTCTAACACAGTTTTGTACCTTGTGGTCTATGTTCAGGTAAGTCACCTCAGAAGCTGGGAGAAGTGGCTTTTCTCTTAATCTGCAAGAGAAGGACCAGGCTACAAACTGCAATCCTGCATTGTTCCACCGAAAACTCAACCACTACACTTAAGAAGTGGCTTTCAGTCTTCTCTGGCTCAGACTTGCCCATGTGCCATTTCTCTCTGCAGCTCACACTGACATCTATTTACCAGCACAAACCACAGAACCGCTTGCCTTTGGTTTGGGAGCCACACAGTGCCACGTATTACAACATTGTGCTTGCAACTTGCGTCAGCAGCTCTATTTTTGCACTTGTAATGAGAAACAAGATTTGTTAATATCTGTATATTCACAGTGAAAATCATTACACATGTCCAATGGCATACAGCAAGGCAAGAGCAAAGTCAGCTGTTAATACCCTGGTCTGCCGCGTCTGGCCAGTACATCGAGTCAGTTCCTTTCATTCACATAAAAGCCACTTTCCTAAGAGGACAGAGCTGCCACAACACTGATGTGCTTTTTTCAGGATGCGCCTGTTGTAGAACCAATATATCCCTTACCCTCTTGCTGAGGTGTAAAGCCAGTCCATTAAACGTTTGGCTCTCTCACTCTTAAAATGCATGTAGTCCAACTTGAAAGCAGGGTCAGATGGTCCCAGAGCAGCGCCGGTGAGCTGCACTTCCTTCTTCATTTGTTTAGTAACTGAGGCATTTGTGACCCATCCTCAGCAGCCAGAGAGCGCTTTCCGGAATGCCACCGAGCTGTAAAATATTCCTGTCTCTTCCAGCAAAACTGCTTGGTTCATGTGCTTCAGGGCAAAGGAGGAACTCCAGGGTGATGGGGCAGGGGCTGCTCCTCCCCTGCCCTTTCCAGGGCTGTTTCCCTTCATCAGGAGCTTGGGATAGGAGCCAGATTTCAATAAAATACCCAAGCAGCTAAAAAGTAGGCTTATGCAAAACATGTGTAAGTAACATGCTGGGTTGCATCAAAAGGAGCATAGCCAGCATGTGGAGGGAGCGGATTGTCCCTCTCTGCTGTGCTACGGGGAGACCTCCCTGCAGTCTTGATCCAGCTCTGGGGCAACCATTCTGTGACTCTATTATTCTATGATTTACAGACTGGTGATATGCAACAGTATTATGGAGGAAAGGAAAAGGATGGGGAGAGCCAGGCGTGGTATCAAATACCAGACACGGGTATTTGTGGTACCTGGTGCTGAGGTTGAACAGTGGCAGAAGGAAGGTGCCATCACTCTCAAACACCCATGAGGTTTCAGCAATAACCCAAGAAGAAGAGTCCTGCAGGGCTAACTCAGCACTTCTGCCTCTGCATAGAGCAAAACCATCTCGGGAGCCAAAGTATGAAACAAGTGGTCTCGCTAGGTTAAGAAATGTTTTCTATGGCTGTGTGACATCCTCACCACCATGGCCTGTCCTGCCCACACGCAGTTCCCGTGTGCTTTGCAGCTCAGTTTGCATCCTGCTTATTTTTGGATAAACAGAATTGATGATTCTATGATTTAGTTTATGAGGATGATGGTTACACACATCCAGTGACACATGCCACTTGCCTTCACTTACTCCAACCAGCCCAGTTCTCAACAGCTTTCCCGGGGTGCAGCACCAATACATAAACCAGAGCTCCTGAAGTCTCCAATTAGTTGTATTTTCTCAGCTATTGAGTCCTGGCAAAGCTTTTGAGAGCCAGCTCTCATCTGGATTCTGCTTTACTGGGAGCACTGTGGCCGCAAGACACTGGAGTGTTCCATATTTTATAAAAACCACTATGCCAAAAATATGATTCAAAGTCCTTGGCTGGAGACGCAGTAAAAGCAGAACATCAGCTCATTCACAGGGTTACGCCAAGAATCCTGCATTAGAAATGCACCAGAACATGAATAAAATAAGACCACTTAGGAAGATGAGCGCAGACTTGCCTCCCATACAGGACATCTCAGACCTTGATTCCTGCTCAGGCTGAGCAGCAGCATTTTCTTTTTGTATTTTCTTTTTGGCCCTCAGCATCACCCAGCAACTGGGCTGAATTCCTGCCTGCTGGGTGTCGTGGTTTAAACCCAGTCAGGTAACTCGTTCACTCACTCCCCCCCTTCTTTCCCTCCCCCTACTCCCAGATGCATACAGAGCCTAATGTTCCTCCTGAAAAGATCATAGAATCAAGGAATCGTAGAATAGTTTGGGTTAGAAGGGACCTTCAAATCTTATCTAGTCCAACCCCTCCCTGCAATGGACAGGGACATCTTCAGCTGGATGCTCTCGGCCTGCTTAGCAGATGCTACTAAAATTCCTGAAGTTTAAGGAAGGAGAAAATAAAAAAAAGAAAACCTACTTCAAAGGGAACCAGCACCTTTCAGTCACCTGGGATGTATTTATCCAGCTCCTGCAAGAATTTGAGGCACTGGGAGCCAATGGGGAGGACAATAAACCCGGGATTACTCAACTCTTTACCACTCCAATTTACATGAGGCAAAAATTTTCTAGCATCAGACAGTGGCTGAACCAGCTGATGGGTGCGTTATGTTGGAAAACAATAGCACAACAAAGTGCTGCTGTCGCTCTATCATCTCCCTTTGATACAGACATAACCCAGCATCATCCTGATGGATGAGCAGCTCTGTTTTTCCCACTGCTCTGTTTAATATTTTTAGAGTCTGGCAGAGGTCTGAAGCCACAAAACAGAGGAAGCTGCCACGGAGCTTCAGAGAGATCCCCTAAATTATTATAAAATAACCAAAAGTGTGCACACTTTGGGGGCTCTTCTCCTCTTGTTTTTTTTCCCTATTATTCTTTGGAATTGACCTGTGCCAGGAAGCCAGCTCGGAGAAGTGGGAGGGGAATTTTACTAAGGTGAAGCCACAAGCCTGGCTTCTGCCTGCACTGGTGGCTGTGATGCCACTGGAGCCATGGGAAATGAGTGGATCCAGGGGCTGGCAGCCATGAGGATAACGGCACCAGGGCTCTCCCCAGGCAGAAGGGCTGGGAAGATGGGCTGTGCTATTGCATCCCACCCGCAGCTCCAACAGCTTTGGTTGGATAATGCCTCCAAGGGGTGGCCGTGCCTAGGACTTGGCTGTTGTTGTCCCCAGCTGCCCTGGCTGTGCTCCTGCCCTGCAGCCCGTGACACGCAAACAGCTCAACTCCATTATATTGTGCACACAGCGCCGCTGAGCTCATGAAAGCTGGAGCCAGGGATTTAACAGGAAGGCTCTGACATCCCGGGAACATCCACTGCCGCTCGCTCAGCACTGCACTGCAGGGGCACAATGCACCCAGCTCCCTTGGAGCGGCAGCGGGGATGGAGGCGGTGATGGAGACCCACTGCTTCCAGCACTACAGCTCTTGGTCACTATAGCAACCTGGATATTCATCATCCCATCTGATGCTTCATTTCTGCCAGCCAATCAGGGCTGATGCAGAGCAACGAGAGATGGGCTCGTTCACTGCCTGCTCTGATTGCTGCACCGTGCACCCTGGGTAACCCCTCTAGAAGCTCATTCTGCATGAATTCCCCTTTCTGAGGGGTTTATAAGTTTACTGGGGATGGTGCTGCTCACACCACTGCAGTAGCAGAAGCACTGGTGCAGAGGACTTTTAGGCAGGGTGTCACCATGACCTACTTAGTGCAGGACGAGGTGACATCATGTTAAATTGCCAGTGGCTTCCCAGTTCTGTGGACCACTCTGTCCAGTGGCAATGCTGAACTCATCTGACCCCTCAGGCATGCTCTTGACACTGAGGCACATACCTCTGGCTGTTGGGATAACCTTGCTCTGTCAGCACGAGATACTTCTCGCCTCCTCAGCATCTCTGACCTGGAACAGCTGTGCTTAATCCTGCCTCTCCTTCCAGATCTGGTCTTAAAACCTAGATTTGTCTCCTTTTCCAATAGAAAAGAGAGCAATTCGGTAAAGCTTGAGGGGATAGAAAAATGCCATTAGAAAAAGAAGAGGTGTTACTGGGCTGCATTCTCCTGCTGCTTTTGTCTCAGAGAGAAGCAACATTCCTGTTCACCCTTCCCTGAGTGAAGCAAGATTTTTATCATGTTGTGCCTGATAAAAGGTCACATTTTCACCCACAACCAGAGACACACATGAGCCATTTCCCTACGGATTTAGGCGGTGTCAGAGCTCTCCAGCTCACCCTGTGCAGTTTTATCCAAGGGGAATGCAGAGGGGTGGGGTGTATGCAGGTTATCACAGTGTCGTGCCAGCCAAGAGGAGGGCTCCTCCACTCCCAACATCCACACCACCTGAACTGAGGAAGCTGAATCATCCTTCAGTTCATGACAGGCTTTTAACCTGATGTTGAGAAGTCTCAGGAGGACAAGAACACCTCTCCCCATGGTGAAAAGAAGAATCACTTGAACACAGTCATTTCTGCCCCCACACCTGGGGCCATTGATGGGGCAAGACCTGGTCTTTCCTGCAAACCCATCGCCCTGCCAGGTGCCTCTCACACCAAAGGCAGGTTAAAACACAGTACAGGACCCTGAGGAACAAGGCAGGCGAGAATCATGAGGCAAAGGGTGGTGGAAGGGAAGGGGAAGAGGAAGCAACAAGTCAGGGTGAGTCAGGGCACAGACCTCTTGGTTGCTCCATCATCACATTCAGGTTTTAGCTAATGAACCAACCACTTCCCTCTTATTTTCTGGGACAAAAGCACACCCAGAGTCTTTGGAGGAGCCTAAAGAGATAGAGTGTGCAGGGCTTAAAAAGTGGGTTTAAATACAAGAGAAAGTCAGAAGAAAGCTGAGGAGCAGGTTGTACCACAGTTGATGCTGCTGAAAAAACACTGAGAAAAAGCTGGGGACTCAGGAGAAGATCCCAGATCACAGAGCAACTTGGTGCATTTGGTTTTGGCTGCCAACATCCCTATGTGCTACTGAGATTCCCAAAGGTGGATGGCATTTCAGGGATGATGCTTGCACAGGTTTACAACCAAAATTCCCTAGCAAGGTTATTTGGTTTTTAAAGCCTTGAGGAAATTTGGTATCTGTTTCCCAGCACAGTATGGCCAGAAGATGGGACTGGTTGGGCATTAAGGAGAATTTGGATTACACAAATGAGAAGACAAGAAATAACTGCAGCAGGCAATCATGAGGTGGACAAATTAAGGAGGAAGTGAGGGATTTTGGAAACAGAAGGAAGAGGATGGTTGGATTGTGCTGGGTTGTGAGCAGCCTCTGTTCCCATAACATAGAGAAAAGTTGCTTCTAGTGCCTCAAAAACTCCATTCAGGTGGGAAAGCCCAGGTAGAACCAGCACTGACATCACCTCTGTATCAGCATTACAGCATCCCAATGACACATTCTGAGTCTAATCAAATTTCAGGCATGATGAAAGTCATTATGTTCTGTTTGAAAGCACCGGGGTGAATCAGGGCTGAGGACAGGAAGCCTGGCGAGAACAAACAACGAGGCAGATGTTGTAAGAAAGATTTTCCTTCCATTACCAAACTTTCAAGCCACGACACAAAGTCCTTCCAGTAGCACACAGCACCACAGAGGTATTTAAAAAGAGGAATTTCATTCTAGACTCCTAATGTCCTCCCCAGGGAACAAGAGCAGTCAGATTAGCCTAAACCAATGTGACAGTGACCTGCCAGGAGCTTGGTATCAGCCACAGGCACTCCCCTAACAAAGAACCAAGCTGAAAAATATAAGCCTATGACTAATGATTAAAGGCAACCTATTTCTCTGTGTTTCAATCCAGATGATTTTTAAGAGCACCAAACTTCCACCATGTTTCCTTAATATTACAGATTCATGATGCCCTGCAAGACATCAGGGACCTGTCGTCTCAGAACTAGGACTTGGGCTATATAGCAGGAAATCAATTGTATATGTGATTGCAAATGATGGGCAGGATTTTAAGTGGATCTTGTGTATTCAGAGAGGTTGGGCAGCTGATCGGGTGTTTATTATTTCAGGAGCATTTGCTGAGCTGTTCCAGAGTGGTCTCAGTATCACTTCTGCAAAGTAAAGGGCTCTGAAGCTGCAATTGCAGAATAAAAATGCTGGCACTTCTGCTTCCCTTTGTTCTCTTGTCTTTATTCACTGATACATTAGCACAATTCACATAGGCAGGAAAAAAGGCAACTTGCTGTGAAGAGACACAACCAGCTGTTATTGAAATACCTGACCTATTTCTGCTTTCCCTTTGCCTAACTTGCTCAACAAGAAGTTTGGATTTGCAGAAATAGCTGAAATAGCTGTGCTGGATCATGTGGAAAATGCTTATAGAAATGAAAAGTCTGGAAGGGAAATGCACATTGCCGGGCTGATTCCCGCTATACTCATCGCATTTTCAATGCAACAACATATAATTTTCATGTCAGAGTATTACACGACTGCTGCAGGTCACCACCTATGCAAACACAATGTGGACATGTAAATCAAACCTCTTCATCAGCTACCCAACCCGAAAACACAGTAAATCCCTCCTGCCTGAAATTCAGGCTCTCTCCAGCAAGGGCGATCCCATGCTGGATCTCACAGTATCCATATCCCTGCCCTCTTAGGTGGGGTTTTAGCGGCTCTCATCACACGGCTTTCAGCAAGGTGAGGCCCAGGGAAGGTTCAAGCATGGAACCACTGTTCGGGACCAGCTAGCACGGCCGTCAGTGCCTCCATCCCTCTGGAATAAAAACGGGTCTGTTCCTGAGCAGGCTTAGGATACAAGCTTTAGAGCACAGACACGTTACTAGGCACAGTAAAATGCCTTTAATTACTGTCTGGCACAGTTTGTATTCTCAGCTGCAGAAGAATCAATCCTTCTTCCTATCTTCCCTTGCAGTGGAGGGTACAGTTTTTACTTAAATGCTATTTCTGCTGATGAGCCTCTTCCCTGCCCACCCCCGACCTGCTGCTTCATGTAGATCGGAACCAGCCAGAGGCTGAAATTCCTGGCAGTCATGGGCGGCACCACTTAGGGGACTGCAACAATGCTGCCATTATAGCCAACAACCCAGGACCCTCTGTGCCTGTGGGTTCATTCCTCTCCTTTATAAACACCCCATGTCATGATGCACTGCCATGGATGCAGGAAAATGGAGCTGGTGACCCACATGGTTTTATGCCCCTGTATAATTTTCTCCAAATACAGGCAAGTTTGGCAAAACAGAGTTGTTATTTCAGTACCTAAAGGGGCTACAAGAAACCTGGAGAGAGGCTTTGGACAAGGGCCTGTAGGGACAGGCCAAGGGGAATGGCTTTAACCTGCCAGAGGGGAGACTGAGATGAGCTCTGAGGCAGAAGCTCTTCTCTGTGAGGGTGCTGAGGCGCTGGCACAGGGTGCCCAGAGAAGCTGTGGCTGCCCCATCCCTGGCAGTGTTCAAGGCCAGGTTGGACACAGGGGCTTGGAGCAAGCTGCTCTAGCGGAAGGTGTCCCTGCCCGTGGCAGGGGTTGGAGCTGGAGGAGCTTTAAGGATCCTCCCAACCAGTCTGGGATTCTAAGAATAAGACCTGGCATGATATATCCTCAGCTTTCCAGTCTAAGAGGGATACTAATGGCTTCACAGGGCTGTGGTAAGGATGAATAACTACAATCCCCGAGCCATGTCAAATACTATTTGGAGGTACCAAATGGTGGTAGGCTCACCATTATCTCATCCATCTTTTCTTTGGCAGAATTATCAATATTTTATGCTTCTCTATTTCAGAGTCTGTGCTAGGAGAGCTCAGCAGATTTACACTGAGAAATCTGCTACATCAACCAAACGCCTGCAAAGCCAAAGCCATTAACAAATCAAACATCTACAGCTCGAGCAATCGCTAGTAATTTATTTTGCTGCAGTCATTCCAGCTGAGCAAAATATCTCTCCCCCTCCCCAATTTCTAATCAGCTTCCATCCTCCTCTGGGCTTACCAGAGTTAAATCTTTCCCACTGCTCTCTGTGCCAAATTGAAAAATTGAGCTGCAAATGGGGGAAAATGAGTTGCAAAGCAAATGCTTCCACTAGTAACAGATTAACTCTTTGTTCTGAGGCCATCACAGCATTTCAAGAGGTTTCCTGTACATCTTCTGAAGAGCCATTGCAGTGATAAGATACCACCACTGTGAAATAATCTCTGGGAAAAGAACCATTCCTCTGGTCTCCAAGGGTATGCCAGCCTGGGAGCCAGCTGTAGAGCTCAGTGTAGCACTACCAAAATAGCAAATTAATCCCTCATCTCAGGACAGAACTTGCACAAGGACTGTCTGATGATCATCCTCACACTTCCAAGTATTTTCCACTAACATCTCAAACCAGGAATATTCTTCAACCTCATTTAAAAACTGCATTTTAGGATCTTGGGTTTTTTGCATGATAAATTTTTGCTTGTGAGTGACAGAGGGAGCTGATGGGGGGTGTGTGTGTCTGTGAGTAAATGAAGATAAAACCAATCTTTTTGCAAAAGTCCTCAGTCTCATGACTCTCCCTTCCTGTCTGCAGCTGACTGAACTGCCCTTCTTCCCCTTCACAGTGCCACAGCTTTTTTCTAGCTCCAACAGCTCTATAGACAGAACATCCTAATGGAAAAAGAGCTGACAAGATCCAGGGCACCCGTTAATGCAACAGCTAGAAAAGGCCACGAGGATGACAAAAAGATGACATGGCAGCCAGATCTAATGATACATGAGGTCACTGGACCATAGAGCGTGGAAATGTGTTGTACATAGGACTAAAAACCCAATGTAAGAAGGCAGAGGGTCAAAAGGAGTGAGTGTAGGTGCAGCCCTCAGCAGGGAAGTGCTAATGCTCTCCCCAGCCTCATCTGCCTTGGCACAGATCCTGCTTTTGTTGAGGTGATGTGCTGAACAATGTCTGTATGATGCCAAGAGTTCGGTATTAAGTGATCTTCGCTAGTGCTGGGTGAGCTCCCACAGCTTGTGCAGTGACAGCGATTAGGTTGGATGATTAGGAAGAGTCTGCCTGACCTTGGGATCAATGAAAGCCCTCCTTAAGTCATGCATGTTTCTCCAGGGCTAAAATCCTGCTGTGGACAGGGAGAGCCAACAGGCTTATGCAGATCACTGAGAGACAGAGGTCACAGCAAACCTGCTGCTGCCAAGTGTGTCGCAGCACTGCATGACAGCCAGCATGAGCTGCTTAGTGAGCCCAGCTGCAAAAAACCTACCTGAAAATGACCCAGCAGCTTATAAATCTCCTTTGGTGCCTTCACAAGGCACTGGAGCCCTTCTTCTACACAGTGAGGTCATCTCACGGTGCGTTAGCATGCCCTGGTCCTGATGCTGAAAGGAGGTAGCCTCTTTTTAGACCAGCATTTCCCAAAGGTGATGACACTCACTTGGCTCTCTTCTGGGTGTAGGCATCTTCACATGACACATTCAAGGGAAGAGCTGCCTTTAAATTGCTGCACATAATTATCTGGAATTCCTACAGCACAAGAGGGAAACAGCTGGAATTACTGGCTCCACATGTAAACATTTGTGACCAGGAGAAAGCAAGCTGCTGACAGGTAATGAAGTACTCCTCAGCTAGTGTAAACACTTAGGTCACTAATTGGAGCTGCTTCTTACTCTTTTGCTCTTTGTGACACTCCCACAAGGAACTGAGCTGCTGCCAGCAAAATGTCAGCAGAAGGAAGGTTATAATACAGTTCTATACTCAGAAATAAACCCTGTGCAGTGATTTTTCCTATCCTGTGTCACCTCTGAGCTCACTAAAGCTGTGGCCCACGTGTGCTGTTGCAAGGATGGGGGGTGAGGTTAGTTCTTGGAGAAGGTGTGGTGGTACAGGAGCAGAAGCAAAGCCTCAGAGAGCATCACCTGGGAATGATTTGGGTCCTGACAAGTGATGCTGCAGGCAGCACTTACCAGCCTACACATATTGCTACACCTTTCAAAGCTGTAGGTTTTAATGTTCCCAAGTTATGATTTTAACTTTATAGAGGTGGTCTTCACTGTGTACACAGGCAAAACCTCCCTGGACTGATGCAAATACAGCACAATCCAGTGCCCTCACTTTTCTGGAGGTACTTCTATCCTCAAGCAGGGGCTGTATTAACCCTCCCAGTCAGCACAATGCCCTGTGCCACCAACACAATCCAACTGTAACAAGTACTTCAATATTCTGGTGCCAAGCATACAAGTCATACATCCAAACACTTACAGTTATTAGGATTAAGAGATTGAAAATGGAGGTGTGAAGTGAGAGGATGAAAAGTTTTACCCTGTGGATTCTGCTCTGCTCCTGAGGTGAACCCCTGGCTAATTATCACCTTTTCCTTTACACAGACAAACTGTAGGACTGAACCACTCTAGATCTGCTCCAGAGATAACTTCTACTGGAGATAATGGAGCAAGTGGTAACAGGAGATGATTAACAGCCTAACATGGAAAGTTAACGGATAACAGCCTGCTCCAAGAGTTAGACTACTCTCCGGAGAATGCCACAGTAGGAGCCCAGGAGCCCAGTGCTGGTTACAACAGCTGTAAACAGCAGCGTGAGGAAGCATTAAATTTCAAAGGCATTCTGGATGAAATTGGCCCAGGCTCCTGTTTCCATCTCTGCCCAAGTCTCCTTCTGCAGTCTCCTCAGAGGCAAGCACGCTAGCGCTTGCCTGTGTGAGAGAAGATGTAAGACAGTCAAAGAAATGATCAGAGGAAAGAAGTTAACTTCCTGGTGAACTCACAGCCTTTCTGCTCCCCAGAGACAAGTCTGACAGCCAGGCACAGCAGTTCCTTCCAGCCCTCCCTAAAAATACTCACCAACAGAAGGCACGACTGGAAAACATAACTTACTCAAAGCCACGAACAAAACACATCTCTTTGCATACAATGTCAATTTAAGAGCAGGCAGTTGCTTTTTGGAACTGAAAAAATCCTGAAGCAGATAGGATATTAGAATGAATCCCAGACTGGTTTGTGTTGGAAGGGACCTCGAAGCTCATCCAGTTCCAATCCCTGCCACACCTTCCAAGCCCCTGTGTCCAATCTGGCCTTGAACACTGCCAGGGATGGGGCAGCCACAGCTTCTCTGGGCACCCTGTGCCAGCGCCTCAGCACCAATTTTGGGACCAGGCATAAGCAAATCCTGTTACAGCTGATGGGTTGTGAAGGCTGCTCAGGGTCAGCACCTCTGAAGTGCCATGGCCAGCCCTGGCTGAAGGCAGCCACCACAGTGCTCTCCAGAGACAGGGATGTGCCAGTGCTCATTCCTGATGTCCTGAGCATCTCCTGAACCGAGAATGACACCAAAGGAGGCAGGGGCAGGGTACAGCCACAGACCCCAAAGAGGAACACCCAACTGGTTTTAAACCTGTAGGCAGAACTGAAGGCTCTAAAGGAGGACCAGAGGAAGAGGGATTGCTGGCATGTCCTCCAGCCTCGGGGCTGATCAGAGACTCCTTCCTCTACTTGGTGCCTTTATCTGTTCTCTTCATCTCCAGAATCCAAAGGAGATGAAACACAAAGAGCTGGCTGCTGCCTGCTTGCACGAGGACACAGACAAAAGGGAGAAGAGGGTGCTGTGCTATTTAAAGCTGCCTCCTCCTCAATTCCTAGGGGTGGAATTTTACCTCTTGAGTGTTGATTGCTTTGTAGGAAGGATTTAAACACTACTCATACAAAAATTAACATTAAAACCTAAATTAAACCTAGGCCTAGTCAATACTTTCCATTACAATCGTTCTCAAAACCCAGAATAACATATCCTATTTGCTACAGAGATTTACTGCCATTTTCTGCCATTTACTAAAACAAAATCAAAGTGCTGGTTTTAAACATTGTGTGTCGAAAGCCCCTTTGACAATAAGCTTCCAGCAGGATTCCTTAACTGCAGCATCTAAAGTGACTTCAAATTAAAAGAATTTGGAAGTACTGTGATTAGTTTGATTACTAAATCAACAACTTGATTTACTAAAATCACTGGCAGCTCATAAAGTATCAGCAAGAAAAATTAACAAGTGGTGGTGGGGTATGAGCTGTATTTACAAACTGAACTGAGGCTGGAATAAATACAGCTGAAGTCCTCCCTTCTCTCATCTTTTTAACCTTTCTGATTTTACTTTAGCAAGCTAGCAAATGGCACAGAATAAGCAGCATATACTCCAAAGGTTAATGCTAATTACCTGTGCCAAAATGCCTTAGATAAACCAAAAGTCAGAAAAGCATTTTTCAACAAACTTGTATTTTTTATGTCCAAGATGGCTTTTAACCCCCCCAAATAAACTATTCCAGACCATGTGCCCTTGTGAGAAATTAAATTATCACTTGGATGCCTAGATTAGAAAACTGGGGGCATAAACCACAGCAGGGAAACAGCATGTTGGGAACAAAGACGCCTTCAACAAAGCATGTGCTGGTTCAGCACTTGCTCTGGTTAGCTTTAATGAGTCACTGGGTTTTGATCATGTTAAGGCAATGCAGTGTGTGCCTCCTTCTATAATATTAAGTGTGAACAGATTTCATGAATAAGCATTTTCAAGTCATAAATGCGTTTCTTGTTAATAAAATGTGAAGTGCTAAGTTGCTGTAGCCATGGTGATTGATGGCCAATGCCACCTCTGGAGCAAGAGGACACTGGAGAGAGGGAACCATTTCCTCAATATGCCGTCCTAATGCTGTGGACTACAGAAGAGGACTCTATGCTTTCCCATCTTTCTGTTTGATGCTGACAATTAATGTTTATCAGATTCAATGCAGAGAACCTCTACGCCATGTTACGCTTCCATTCAAGCAACCAGCTCAAATACCAAAAGTCAAGGGTGTTCTATCAGTGTCAACCACATTGCCTGCAGCTCCCTCTGGGATTACCCTGAGGATATTAGTGGTCATCCATGTGAGCTTACCTTTCACAAGGGAAGAGGGAAAGAAAACATGATCCATGCCACGTATCAGAGCTGACACTGCCAAACCCAACCCGCTGCAGGGATCCTGCACAGACTTTTGTGTGCACATGGAACACTAGTTTTCTCTTCAGCAGGAATTTAAAAACAACAATATGAAACAAATCTCAAGTCTTTTCTTCCCTGAGTGCTATCTGCTCTGAGCACTTCACTTCCCCAGCTCCTACGCAGAACCTGAATGGGCTGGAAAAGACCTTTAAGGTCATCGAGCCCAGCCGTAATGCCAGGTATAAGGATTTTTTAGAAGCCTCCAGGTATTCTGGGGAAGGCAGGAGTATGAACAAACTTCCTTTGGGAAGTTCAGGATCCTGTTTTGACCTCCTGTTTGCATCAACAAATAAGCATTCAATCACTTTCACATATTCATGCAAGACACTGCTAAGCAAATGCCTAAATAACCAAGATAAATAATCTAAAACTGCGTGTTCGTAAGTTCTACTCTACTTAAATCAGACCCTAGCAGGCAACCAAATGGAGTTTGACAACTGATCTTTTAATTTTGGGGTTTACTCAAACGTGTTGATGGGAGGAGACAAACCCCAGAGCCACGTGAGGGAGGATGCTCCAAACAGCTGGAGCAACAGGTACAATCCTACCAAAATCCTTTCTGGAAAATAAATACAAAATAGAAACTAGGCAAAGCTGGGCCCAGCACTAACACAGAGATCACTGTGCTGGGCATAACTTCAGCACTGCCTGACAGAGAAGAATAAAGCTAAAGAGAACTTGGCATAACCTCAGTCATCATAGGAAACTTGGCTGGGGAAGCACACTGCACTCAGAGATGTTCCCTGGCACTGGCCTATCCAAAAGGCTACTGTGGCTATTCATCCAGGCAGCCCAGTCCAACCAGCACTACCTGTACTGTGTGTTACCATCCCAGCATGTGATGTGGTCTGACTTGCATCTGCGAGTGTTTCAGAGAGGAAGGATGATGCATCTGAAGCCATCACTTCTCTTCTGCCAAACTTGCCACCTGCTTTCATCCCAGCATAGTTTTACTCACAGGTCAAATCAAACCCACTGAGTTAATTGCAGGGACAGGAAAAATTACCAGGGGAAAACACATGATTTCACCAGGCCTGGAAAGCACAGGGGTATCTGTCATCAGATGTGAAAATAATGCAGACAGACATGGTAATGTGAACAGGAGAGAAGAAAAATGACAGGACAATAAAAATGTAGTATGGACTGTATGAAAATAGATTTCAGTTTACATGTGAGCAGCAGTTTCCCCTTGTGAGATACGTCAGCTGAATGCAAACGTGGTCACAAAGCTAAGGTTTGTTTTTTGAGTGAGACCTTCAATGAAGATAGAATCACAGAATCCCAGACTGGTTTGGGTTGGAAGGGACCTTAAAGCTCATCCAGTTTCAAACCCTGCCATAGTCAGGGACACCTTCCATAGAGCAGGTTGCTCCAAGCCCCATCCTACCTGGCCTTGAACACTGCCAGGGATGGGGCAGCCACAGCTTCTCTGGGCACCCTGTGCCAGGTGTACTATGAGGGGAGGCAGAGGATACTCTGCATTTCCACTTCATACAGTTTCTATGAATATTCCACAGAATTCAACCCAAGAGAAGCAGTTTTACAGGAAGTAAAACATTTCCACCTTGAAGCAAAAAAGAGAAATACTCCTGTAATGTAACCTGCTGGTCCCACTGCTATGAGGTGCTGAAGCTGTGCCTGATGGCAGGCAGGGCTGGCAGAGACCTCCCCACGGGGACATGCTCCCAGTGTTCCCCAGCGTTCAAGAAGCTGCACTTACAAACACACAGAAGGGAAAATTTTGTGCTCTTTAGTCTTAGGCCTGAGACTGAATTCTGAAATTAAATAAGTCAATTAAATAGACTTCAAAGTATTTATTCTGTCTTCACCTAAACCATGGTTCTAATAATAGGTTTGCATGCCAAGAGTTTAATAGCTTCAGCAAAAATATCTAAAATGTACAAGATGCTATAAGCTCTTGTTGGAGCCCTGCACAATCCAACCACGTTCTAATAATAAACTGGTTCAGGCTTTCATTTTCTAAATTGTTTGTGTACTTTGGAGAGAGGGTTTCTTGAACCTGCCGCATAATGAAAGACTTCAATAAATCCTGTAAGACCAGACAAACAGACCAAATTTTCATTTTACTTTTAAATTGCAGCTCCAGCAGACGTATTTTTTCTGCCATTGCCCCTGAAGTAAGTCGGAGGAGTTCGCTTGTTTTGAACAAGACAGTGGCATTGTCTCCATGTGTTATCTCCAAAAAATGAAACTGTATAGATGCAGAATTGGATTTGTCTCCCCTGCTTGAGCTGTGGTCAGTAAGGGAGAGGAAATATTACAGGAGGAGAAGGGAGAAAAGTATTATAATAATTGGAAAGGACACTTTAGCCCCATGATAAGGCTCAGCATGGAAAACCACTCTACATATTGGATCATGGCGCTGCACAGCCTTACAGTGCAGCTAAAGCTTGGTTGTAGTTTGGGAAACAAGATGACTTCTGGTGTTAAATCACACATCGCAAAAGAAAGAACCCAGTTCATGGTACTTGTGAGAAACAGGCTCGTTTGTGCTGTCTCCCCATTTCTGGATGGTCTGAAGAGCTGCCATCAACTCAACACAGCTGCATCTGATGAGGGGGAGTCTGCAAAGCACTGAGTAATTTCCATGCTAAGGGTTTCTATACAGCACAGTGCTAAAAATAAGAGAAAATGCCCTCTCTTGCAGCCCACGGGGATGCAGAAAGGCGCCTTTCTCCTCCCCATCACCACTTGAGTGTGGCTGCCATGTGGAGAAAGGGGCAGCAGTGACCCCACAGCCACAACCCGGGGCTTCATGAGCCCCACCTCTGCCACTGAGCCATCTTCATATTTGTATTGCTCTTATTATTTGTGAGGATTTGCTAATGAACCCATTAAACCACCAGAGCGGTGTGACAGCGAGTGCCTGTGATGCTGTTGCTGTTGCCATGACAACACTCCCCTGCTTGGGGACCTTGCTGGCTCCAAAATCACCATCACCCCCAAGCAGCGTGGGCAGCTTGTCCAGTGGTCAGTGTACAAAGGATGATCGTGTTCCCCTCCTCTTCAACCATGGAGCCCCCCTCCACCTCTGTATTTTGAAGCCCAGGCTTTCCCCCGTCCCCCTTCCCATCCCTCCCCGCTGGCTCTGCTCCAGCTGGTTCCTAGAAAGGCTGAAACAAAAGATGCTCTGGCTGTGTGGCAAGATAGCTGCAAGGCATCATCCCTGCCTCGGCCTCTCTGCGGTGTGGCTGAAGCTGGGGGGTTGCTCCCCTCATGGCGTGGGCAGCAACCGTAGGACCCACGGGACTACCCAGAGGAAATATTCCTTTCAGAGGTGTACCTGGCATGGGCTGAACTCCTGTGCTCACAGAATTAATAAAGCCAATTTAAATATTCTACAATACCAAGGGCTTAAAAAAACCCCAACAGATCCATGGCTTGAATTTGTCTTTACAATTAAAGGTACCTTAATTCCCACCCATCTAAATTAAACTGAGCACACGCAGAATTGCAGTGGAATGTGTTGGACATACCAATACATCCCTGCAGACAGGTACAAAAGGAATGCTTATGCTAAAGAAGAGACTGCAGGCAGGACAGGCAGACTGCAGGCAGGATGGGCAGACTGCAGGCAGGGCAGCAGCTCCTTACCGAGCCCCTGCACAGCCCAGCCTCTGTCTCCATCCTGAGCTGAGTCAAGGCTGCAGAGGATAATTCAATCCAAAATATTAAAAGCCAGTTCTGCATGTAAGTTCTGACAACTGGCCCATGACAAACATGAGATGTAACTAATATCATGACACTTTACAGATAAAGATCCTCCCCAGTTAAGGTTATTAATAGCACTGAAGTAGCCAGCATCTTGTTGACTAGATCAGAAGTTTCTGGTAGTACCATCTCTGGAGCTGGGATCAGTTCAGTTCTGCTGCCATATGAGGAGGAAGCAAAACATTTGCAGAAGCTAAAAATTTTCTCTTTTTAACGTGCAGGGATCTGAAAGTGCAGCACGCCCCCACCGCCACCTTCCTAACCACGGAACATCCTCTCCCTGCTGCATCATTTCTATTTGTGCTCTACAGCACCGAGCCTGAGTCATGGCAGAACAGAACAGCCTTGCTTTGCAGAAATGTATTTTCCCACCACTTGTAGTTCCAGGATGTGCTCCACTCCACAAGCCCCCTGAATATTTTTCATGATGATATAAAAGAACAATTAAGCCAGGAGTTACAATTAAGATGCCCTCAAGTGTCATTCTTACTTGCAGTCAGACCTTGACCTCGAATTCCTGCACTCTGGAGCTCAGCTGAGAACATGCAGCAAGACCCAGCGCAGGCTGTGGCTGCTGTGGGCAGCTCCAAGGGAAGCCACCCCACCAGGAGCTCATCAGACGTTTCTCTTTAGAAGCCAGTGTTACAGCTTGACATGGCACAGCTTTAACATGTTGCCTTCCACAGGCTGGTGAAAGCCCTCTCCAAGACAGCCACGGGAGCTGAAAGCCTGTCAGCAAGGGTGGTGTGTCTCATGCTGACAAGCAGCCTCAGCTCCCTGGCTTTTCCTGCAGCAGCATTCTTGGCACTCCTTCACTGAACACTCCCAGGGCCAACCTTGCAGCAAAGTGTTGCTCACAGCCCGAGCAGAAATGCTGCAGGGCCACTCGCTGGAGGATGCTGCTGCTGCCCTGAATCTCCTGGATCTGTTGGTGCCTCTCTCCCAGTTCCTGGTAGAGGACACTCTTCAAATGAATATTTAAACAACTTGAAAGGAAATCATTGATTCTTGGGTCAGGTCTGGGCTATCACATATGCTATTCCAGCAACAGATGGAGGGAGCGCCCCTTTTCTGTTCCAAAGGCCTATGCCATCATCCACGCCACACAGTAGCAGCAGTGCAGAACTCTTTCTTACCCCTATTTGTTCATCAGCAGGGCTCTGATGCCACTTCCCTGCTACTGCTCTTCCAGACAAAAGCAGCATCTTGTGTGAGCCCCACTGCAGGATCTGTCTCAGCAGCGTGGAAGCTGAAGCCGTCAGCTACAATTACTTCTGATGGAGCTGTCCCCGAGCTGCTGCTCCTCTCACAGACTGTGCTGCTGACTCTCTTCCAAGCCTGCTGAAGTACCCGAGGATTTTAGGATGTTACAGCCTCCCCCCACATCCTCAGACAAAAGGTTTTCCACTCATTTTTGGTCTCCTCCCTCACCCAGCTCATCCAGTTTCTAGCTTCATCTGCAGACCATGTTATACAAAAGAGAAAGACTAAATTTAGCTTGTAAGGTCACCATGATCTGTGTTTATCACTGCTGTATTTAATTGCCGGCATCACAGGGATCAAAGACAAATCAAGTGACAAACAAACGCCGATATAATTTGATGGGTGACTTTCTGTTCACTGCTTTATGCTCATTAACCCAATTCCTTTGATCTCCAGCAGGAGATGCAGTAACATATCTCCCAGGGATGCCAAAAGGGATGAGTCCCAGCTGAGCTGGAGACAGACGAGTTGATGATGGTGGAATCTCCCAGCCTACATGCAGGCAGGTGAGGGAGAACTTGAGCGCTGACTCTATGCTCTGCAGGGAGGCTGCTGACACAGGGAACCATGCACAGACCCTGAGTCCTGGCCACATTCCTTTGCATCTCCTCCTCTTTCCTTAGAAAAGAGCTTGGGAGTTTGATGAACAGGTTTATTGTTATTCTGCATCACCACCTACAACATAGGGTAAGATCAACAACTTTAGAAATATTTTCTGTATGATTTAAGAAGCGCCCCTACTGCTCTGAACCTCAGAGCAATCCCTGCAAGCCACAGCCAGGCCTAACACACCCTAATTGTGCATACAATTCCTCCCTAGAACATTGTCCTTGTGCCAACATATAAATCTGGTATGAATCGGGTAACACAGATGGACAGGAACCCAAGCTGATGATAAAACTGTCCTGCATCTTGGGAACACAAATGGAATCAGAGATTGGTCTTCAAGTCCACAACAGGAAACATTGCTTGGAGTGACTTCTACTGATGAGGAGGATGTGAGCTCAGCAGGATGAGAGCTGGTTGTGGCTCACTCCATCTGATAAATGGCCACAGTTAAAGGTGCCAGTGTGATGGGGGAACGCAGGGAGAATGTGGCTGGATAAAGCCTTTTGCTTTCCAACTACTCTGCAGTAAAAACCTCTTTATTTCCCTTTTTGAAATTCATGACTTGGAAAACCCAGCAGACATAGACTTGTGGCCTAAAAAAAACCCCCATCTCTTCCTAGTCCCTGCTACCGTCACCAGTGACAACACCCACTGCCGCTGGCCAGCAGAAGGTGTTTCAGCTGACGCAGCCAAAGCCATCAAACTCATTAGCAGTGAGAGTGCCTCAGAAGCTGGAGGAAAGGCAGAGCTACACATCAGGGATCTCATTTGCTTCTTTCCTCACCTTCATTTCATCACCTCCACCTCTTCCTTGGTTTGTTACCTTTGTTTAAAAATTTATACAGCTCCTGCTTAACCATTCTGGTGTGCTTTGCTTATGGGAATCTGGGAAGACGTGACCTGGGACTTTATGCATATTTAGGGATATTCCAGCTGGGCAAGCACCTTGAAAAAGCAGTTCTGAGTCTGTCGGAAATGAAACAAAGAAATGACAGAGCTTCAGATAAAACAACAAACCAAAGCCCATTAGCCCTCTTTCAACAGCGCCTGGTAAAGCAATGGCACACCTCAAATGAGATGGGGTGAGCGTGTCATTCCCAGAACCACAGCTCAAGATCCTTCACCAAGTAGCTACTTAGAGGTATAAAAACCAACCTCCATTCACAATCTGTCTAGACACAAAGGAACTCCATTTTAATTAAACTTCTTTAGCTAATCCAGTGCAAACCCTGTGGAGACATTCACTTCAGTAAGGCTTAGACTAAATGCAAACCTGCCCAGGAATAGCTCTCAGCAAGGGGTGGGAAGATGCACAACGAGACTGACATGCTGCTGAAAAATACTTTTTATATAGACACAGCTGTACTGGTACAGCTCTTTGGCATGGGGGAGTGAAATGTGCTGTTCAAGACGGTTGTCCTCATAGATAAAGGGAACAAAGCATTCGGAGAGATAGATGTTGTTCCCTTCACAGCAAGTCTCATCCACTCCAGAAAGCTTCAACCTTTCATCTTCCCTGACAATTATACCTGCAAAGTCATTTGAAATCCAGCCTGGATGCCCAAGTCTAGTCAGATTACTGCTCTGAGAAATGAAGATAAGCAGGCTGAGACTGATGATGTATTCAAGGGACAGAAAAAATTATACAGCAACCCAAGAGATGGCTCTGGGAAGACCTTAAAGCAGCTCCCAGTGCCTAAAGGGGGCTACAGGAAACCTGGGGAGAGGCTGTGGACAAGGGCCTGTGGGGACAGGACAAGGGGAATGGCTTTAACCTGCCAGAGGGGAGACTGAGCTGAGCTCTTAGGCAGAAGCTCTTCCCTGTGAGGGTGCTGAGGCGCTGGCACAGGGTGCCCAGAGAAGCTGTGGCTGCCCCATCCCTGGCAGTGTTCAAGGCCAGGTTGGACACAGGGGCTTGGAGCAACTTCCAGAGATGCACCATAAAACTGTACAAGCCTGTACATCAATAAAACATCTTATGCTGGCAAAGCAATCCATGCAAACACAAATATAACCTATTTCTGTGAGAAGGAAGAGACTCCTGAGGCCTGAGTGTGCAGCAGTGATTCTGGAGCAGAGCTCATTCGGTGAGCAGGGCATGTGGGGATGGAGGCAGCTCTGTAAATCTGGCCTTAGTCTGCCTCGTGGGACTGCTTAGCAGATACCCTGCCAGGGCAATGGAGAAGGAAGAACACTTTCACCTTCTCCAATGTCAGCTCATCTTCTGAGTTCACACAAGGAAAAGCAAGAAGGGGTAAAAAAATAAAAATCTTTTGTGTGTTTAATTCAGAATCTAATTACTTTGTATAAATTAGTGAACATGTAATAGCCCATGAATCACATCTCTGTTACAGGATATATTATGCCATTTACACGTAAAAATGCTTTATGCAGGGCACACTGTAGACTGGGGATATTAATTTATACCATGGGCTCTGGAAGATTAAGTGAAACCAAAGAGATAAGGAGATAGGACACAAGTGCTGATCAATGCACCTTAACAAGGAACATGCTCTATGTGCATTTTAAGGTGACATCAGCCATCAGAATCTACGCAGCCATAAGGTTATAGGAAGATGGTACATTAAAACCCCACTGGTTGTAACTAAGAGTCCCTGGTCAACAACACTGGAGCCACTTCCTTCCTCCTGCTTTGCCAGCTGCTGGCTCTGTATGGTTTTAAATATGCTGTTTAATCTGCCTGGAATAACTCCCATGGACACAGACCCAGGCAGATTATTCCTCATTGGAATCTTGATTTTCTCCCTTCCAGCAAGCCACGGTTTGTGGCAAAAACTTTTCTGGCAGCTCTTCCAGTCAATCCCTACTTGTCTCCTGCCAGTGTGCGAGTGCCACAGGGAAGCTGGATGAGGACTACCATGCCATGCTCCTTGTGCCTGAAAACAGGAGCATGCACCCCAACTTTCCTAATGAGGAAACCTGGTGCAGGGGGGAGCAAGGTGGAACATCTTATCCTTCCTCTAAAGGAATTTGTAAAGAATAAAACTAGGAAGAAATTGGAGAGGTACAACATGCACAACGCTGACGATTTTCTGCAAACTCAGTTACAATAACCCTATATAAACATACCAGAGTAGGTATAAAATGACTGTTAAATAATCACCCCTATGGGATCATTTTCACCAGAAAAAAGAAGGATGCTCAGCGTAGGTCCCTGACAGCACAGCTCAGCCTCCCCGGGACAGAGCTGGAAGCTTAATTTTCCTAAAGAAAAAAGAATAAAAAAATCCAAAGATGAAGGCATCCTGTGATTTAACAGCAGCTCTTCAAAGAGCAGCTCTGCTGCAATCGGAACACAACAGCTTCTGAGCAGGGAGAGCAAAGAACAGGAAAATCCATCACAAGTGGGGGGAGGGGGGGAAGGAAAGTCTTAATGATGCAATAAGAAAAATAAACCACGTCTTGTCAGAAAGGGCTGTTAAACAAACGAGGGGCCACAGTCTGCGTTCATTAGCATTCTGCTACAATTCCTTGGAGACTGCGAGCCAGACAGCCCTTCAGCACACACACTAACTGAGGAGGAGGAAAGAGGATTTTAAGTAGGTCACCAGTAAATATTACCAGGATGGGGTTCATTTCTTTTTGTTTTTTTTTTTCCCTGTCAGTCACTGGAATCCTTATTTGAGAGAAACACCAGGGAAAAAAAGAATTCACAGGTTCTTTCAGGTTTCTTGTGCTGAACAAATTAACTTCAAAGCCTTCCTGCCCCAGTCCCCACCTGCCCATCTCCACAGCGAGAGTTGAGGGAAAAAAATCAAGGAAAAAAGAGAGAAGTGGGAAGAAACCCAAAGTGTTCCAGGAGCTCTGGGGAGCACTGTGTGCTTGCAGAAAGATGGGAGACAGAGGAAAAGGAGGAGGATGCCCATGCAGTAGCTGCCTCCTCTCTGACACCACTCTCTGTGCTATGCAGGGAAGCCAAGGCCAGGAAGGTGAACAGAGGAACAGGCTGAGGCCAGAAGAAGAGCTTCACCATGTGGACAGAGACCCAAACTGCAGCAGCCACTCAAAGCCCAGAAGGATGACAACCCACCAAGCCAAGCCGCAGCATCTGCCGTTTTCTGACTCTTCAGTGCAGGGCGGTCTGCAGTGCTCTCACAGACATCCAAGTGCAGAACACTGGATCCAAAATACTGCTGTGCCTGGCACAGGATCCCACTGGCTTCAAAGCAAGACCACCACCAAAAGTTGCTCAGTCCCTGTGTTGTGCCTGCTTCCCCTCCAGCATATGAATACCAAGATCTGCCAGCCTGCATGGATGAATGGACATGGTTGATGGATCGAGTCCAGAGGAGGCCACAGAGAAGCTGCGAGGGCTGGAGCAGCTCTGCTCTGGAGCCAGGCTGAGAGAGCTGGGCTGGGGCAGCCTGGAGAAGAGAAGGCTCCTGAAGGGGAGACCTTAGAGCAGCTCCAGTGCCTGAAGGGGCTCCAGGAAACCTGGAGTGGGGCTTTTGACAAGGGATGGAGGGACAGGACAAATTCATCTGCATTTACCACACAGCACTGCAGCTCCCAAATGAGATCCTTGAGAGAAACTGCCTGTAGTGAAAGGGATGCCCTCACTGCCCCATCACAGCCAGGCTGCAGGGGGAGAAGGGCTCTGCAGACAAACCCTCTCCCCTGGCCTGCACGGTACCAAACCCCGCACATGAAGCACTTTCTGTTGGCTGTTGATCAAAGCAGCGAGTGTTGCAGGAAGAAAACGGGTCATTGTTTTCCTTTGGGCGCAGCCGCAGGCTCAGCACCACAGCAATGCCACTGGCACCTCTAATTGCAGGAACTCCCATGTGAGCTCCCAAGAAAAGCCAGGTTGTGCCCAAGGGAACCTGTGGAGCTGCCCTAGGGCTGCTGGAATGCTGGCTAGAGCACAATTAGGCTCTAGCTTGGTGGCAAGGTAAGTGCTGGAGCCACCAACCGAAGCATTAAAGGACTGTTATAGCAGATCTCCTCACAACAATTCACACACCACTGTTGAGGTTTGAGCTTATTTAGTCCCTCCAAAGCAAAGCAGCACTTGTGCTGTGAGTCGTCTGCCACCTCTCCCCACACACACATCCCTTAGTACTTGATGTTCTGCCTCAAAAAACCTGGGTTTTAAGGCAAAGCAGCATGTCACTTTGATCACTTCCAGGCTTTACAGCTCTAAGCATGACCTGCCCCATTAGCCTGTAACCAGCAGCGCTTTTTCAGGCCAGGTTGTTTAAGGTGACTATTTCTAATGTGGAATAGTTGTTGGTTTTTTAAAGCATCTTGAATTGATAACACAGCTCATAGCGCAGCATGGTGCAGAAATGGGGAACAACACAGCTCCTCTCAGCATTACCCTTTGGAGGGTATACACAAAGGCATAATCCATCCATCACATCTGGCGAGGAGAGCAGTCTGAACTCCAGCTGGCTCCAGGAAGCTCTCTCCAAACAGCTCTTTCTAAAACTGAAGGTGTGTAGTTAAAGGGAAAAGCTGTTCATGAGCCTGAATCTGGTGCGCAGGGCTGATAGACAGCAGCCAGCAAGAACCTTAATCAGAACTAATGAGAATCAAGGTAGGAAACCCAGGCTGCAAGTGACTCACTACAGACAAATGGAAGCTGCATCAGCTTCTGCTAATGTTTAAGCATCGCCTGTGAGACATTTGTAACCTCTGAAGATTTGTAATCAGAGTTACACACAGAGGTCTCCTGGGTGCTGAGAGCCCCAACCAGCGCTGTTGTCAGCAGCATCCCATGGTACAGCAAAAGAAACAGGTTATGGCTGAGCTCCGGCGGTCAGTGGGAGAGCAGGCACCAAACACACCAGGATTTGCACAAGTTTGAAGGCGTGTGTTGACACCAAAAGTGCATCCCTTTTGAGTCCAAATCTCAGGTTTTTAAAAAGTTCAGTAAACCATGCTGGTGTAGATATGTCAGACCACAGGCTACAATGGAAACATGAAAGATTTCTTCTCTAGTCACTTGTTTTCTAACATAGCATCCCTTCAGTTAAGCACCGGAGGCAGATGGCATGAATTACAACCCCCTCCCCAAATAAAACCCAAATGTAAGTTTGATATGCCTGAGATGTGCAGGGAGGTTCCCAGCACACACACTGCTGCATGCCAGGACAGCTGCTTGGGGCAGATGGGTCCTTTGACAGCTTGATAATACTGACTTGCTGGTGAAACTAAGCCTGGGTATGGCCAGCCAATGTGGGGCCATCTGTTTACTGAAGAGGAAGGGCTCCTGGAACAGCAGGCAGCCAATGCTTTGGTTGAGAATTAAACCAACAGCAAGATCATCACTATCTACAACCTTGTGCAGTCACATACGTGCGGCTGGCAGCGGGATGCTGCCACGTCAGCCAGCTCCTGTGGTGCCATGCTCAGGTTCAAGATGTGGCTTGGGATTTTTGTACTATGGCTTGTACCACTGAAGGGTCTTCAGGAGACACTTTCTGCTTATGTCAGTTTGTTAACAGTGGGCAAAGTGGTGGCTCATGTCAAACTTTCAGTCTTGCCGAAAGCCAAGAGCTGGATGAGCTTTAAGGTCCCTTCCACCCCAAACCATTCTAATTCTGTGACGATTCTACGATAACTTCTCATTCCTACCATGATCTCCATCCCAGGAGGACCCTGAACATTTGGATGGAGCTTTAGCCTCTAGCTGCTGCTTATACATAGAAAGCACTGAAGTTACAAGGAGAGATTGGTATAAAGTAACTTGAATGTGTTTCTGCCAAAGCAGAATCCTCCTTTCAGGGGATTTCAGACAGAATTTTTGCTGACAATGGCAGCAGGACATGGGCAGTTCAGGGAAGAAAAACTGACAATAAAACCTCTTCATATTCAAAGGCATAAAATACAATAAATTGCTACTGTTCAGGTTATCAGACAAAAGAATTGACTTTTTGATGTAGGGGACAAGTACCCAAATAAAGAATTCAAAATTTGCTGCAAAAATT
The DNA here is from genome assembly GCF_034315485.1 of Pezoporus occidentalis. Classification (NCBI taxonomy): domain Eukaryota; kingdom Metazoa; phylum Chordata; class Aves; order Psittaciformes; family Psittacidae; genus Pezoporus; species Pezoporus occidentalis. Next base: position 206,476 of record NW_026915073.1, on the reverse strand, counting down.
AAACTCAGCCTCTTGAAAGTCCAAGCCCCTCTCTCGAGCTCGTTTTGTTCTCAGTATCACAAATCCAGGACAGCAGGAGACAAAGGGGTTTTTCCATGCCAGGAACATATTGAGAAGTGTAACAAAAAGCTATGTGAGCTGGGGAAGGGAGCCCTGGCCAGGTAGCTCAGGACCAATTTCAGAGACAGGGAATGAGCCCTGCTGCAGCAGTAGCATCACAAAGATGGAGTTTAAGGAAATGACCTTCTACCAGGATCCTTTACGGGTTCCCCTCTAGCAGGCCAAGTGTTTGGAAGGCTCAGTTGTATTGAGAGCTGAAGAAAGGTTTTCCAAAGCATAAAAGAATTAAAAAGAGAGTGGGTTTCATCAAGGGGCTCTAATTCCGCTCCTTAGTGCCCAGGAGTCACTGAAAGCAACAAAACTTTACACAACATGTTTTCCATGGAAAACTCATTTCTTAACCCATGTTACAACTGAGAGTGACAAACCTACACAGGAATTACCAGGTTCTGAAGATCATAAATTAGCCAGAGGCAAATCTCAGTGAAATCCTAGGAAGTTTTTTCAGGTCACTGAGATAAGCTGAGAGAATTAAGCCAGTTTTTCTAGTTTATATATTTCAAACAGTTTATTCTCTATAAGGAATCTCTTTTTCCTGTTGCCATTCCCACAGTGTAACTGGTGTGTAAAAGCCAGCAGGTACCTGTGGGTTAGGGCTCCCCCCCCAAACCACCCTGAATTTTACTACAAATCCATTATGAATAGAAATTTGTATAAAACCAGAGCTCAAGCACTGAAAGAAATGTTAGGGAAGAGCCTGATATGAATAAAGTCTGGTCCTTTGTCAGCTCCCGCCGCTGCTAACAATGGTGTCAGCCACTGGCACGGCTGAATCAGAGCTAAACACGGGTTAGTTGGCAGCAGTGACAAAGGACAAATCCTATTAAATAGCAGTTTAGAAGCAGTTTCTGCCCAGCCCGCTTTTCTGAAGCAGCTCTCAACTCCTTCTGATCCTGTTTAGCCTACAAGAACACTCCAGCATCAATGGAAACTTCCAGTTAAAGAGTGCTCATCACTGGCACTGCTGACACCCACTGTCAGGTCCTGGATAATTTTCCTAACGTTCCCAAAGCTGAAGTGACAGATTAATTCGATAGCAGCGGTGGTAACACCCTCCCTTTGTGCAGAGGCTTTCTGCCTGAGGAGATGGTGATTTCCTTGGAGTGGGGTTGCTCTGTGAGCAGCACACCACCACACTGGTGTTCTCAAAGATCAGTTTGGGATCCTCTTTCTTTCATTGTCCCCAGAGCCCAAGAATATGAATTCCCCACCATCTCCTCCAGATTTCACTGACAAGACGCTTTTGTTTTAACTCACATGTAAATCTATTCATGTCAGCAGTTAACCAAAGTTTCTACAAGAGAAAGGCAAACAGCTTTAAAGGAAAGGAACGATTTTAAACTGATTAAAATCAGCACAGTTTGGATATCAAAGAGCATCTTTACGACAAAGTGAAGGATTTTAACCTCTTGCATGATACCTGGTTCGTTTCTTTGTATCAGTGGAAGAAATTCAAACACAAAATACTGAATTGATTTTAACCAAACTGGACTCTCCTTCTTAATGATTTGTGCTCCCCTGTGCTCTCAGCACTGAGCTGAAGAGTTTCTCCTAAACCAGCAAAATCAAAGCAGGCTGAATCTCCTTTGTCATTTTTTTATGGACAGCATCAAAAATATATTAAATCCTTGTCCTCACTGTTCCCAGTGGATTGAAAACGTGTATTTACAATGTGTTCCTTCTCATCTGGCTGACAAACATCTCTGTGTTCATACTATTAACAAAAATCACCCCGTAGGCAGCGCTCTTGGAGCTCAACCTTAAACACCACTATTTAGATAATGGCAAATTTAACAATCGCTTAAACATATTTGCAGGAAGCTTTGTTTGCCAGAGCACGAGCTGTTGCAAAGAGCAAAAACCCAGAAAAAGCATTTGTGAGTTCTTCTCTCTGTACCAAATACGTTTAGTCTCCCCAAACTGCCTGCAATTCTGGTACAGTTCTATTCTGACACTTGATTTATGGAGTTCAGGGGGATTAAGGGAATACTGCACTCATCTGAAGTTTTAAGCAACTGTAGTGAAAACAGCGTTTATGGCTGAAGATGTGAATACCAGGAAAGTAGTCAAAGTGCACTTTTCCCTTCCAAATAAAGGTTTTTCAGGATGCCCAAAAGTGGTCTCCCCTAGGCTGGGCATAACCCAACCTCAAACTCAGCTTTCGTCTCTCCTAAGTCCAGACCCTGCAGCCTCTGCTCCCTTGATGCAATGCAAACCCACTGCTCCCCACTACCCCCCAGACTCTGAAGTCTTTGGACCAGGATCTGCTTGTTTACAGCATTCAGCATAATAAAGCTTTAATCCCAGATATATCCCCTGTGTGTATCCCCATACACTGCTGAAGGCAGGTAAAGAAAAGTGCTGAGGGTTGTAAGGCTGCATTTCCCCATGCAAATCTTCCTTAGGTACCTTACACCAAACACTAATCATAGAGTCATAGAAAGGTTTGGGTTGGAAAGGACATAAGATCATCCAATTCCAACCCCCCTAACATGGGCAGGGACATCTCATGTCACCCAAGGCCCTGTCCAGCCTGGCCTTGAACACTGCCAGGGATGAAGCATTCTTCTATTTCAGTTTGTTTTGAAACTTCTTCTACAATGTGTAAACTGTGTCTTGCTGGAAATGTCCAAAATTCCCAATGCAAGATGTGTCAGCAATGAGTTCAAAGAGTCTGGGAAAATAATAGAACCTGGAAACAAACCATCTGAGTGAGAAGGTTTAGGTGCCCTCAGCATAGATGACACCACCAGCCTCCCCCTCATCTTTCCTACCACTAATACAGAACACCACAGGATTCTACATGATTGTATTACACAAATAGCTGAAGTACCATTACCTACTGCGCTGCACATAACCAAGAGGAGCTGTGCAGCCTTACGCTTGCTAAAACCCCATGATAGGGGCTTCAGGACTGGGATTGAGGTGGCTGGAAATTGTATGTTCAGAGGAGCCCAAGTATAACCCAAGGAAGCAGCTCCCCATGTCCCTGTGGGAGCAGAGCTCTGAAGTCCCATTACAGGGTCACACAGATTGAACTTTGGGCTCAAGATTTTACTGCTGAATCCATTTTCTTTTCACAGCAACAACTTTCTTACAGGCAGGACAGAGAAACCTGACACTTGCCATGAGGCACATGGTGACTTTCAGCTAATCCCGCTTCATGAGGAATTCCTGAAGTGCCTCTCAAGCAAGGGGTCAGCTAATCCCATTCACTGACAGGATATTTTACTCTCTGAAAATGGAAAGTGGCTGAAAACCAAGAATATTTCCTTTTATTTTGACTTCCAGATACTGCTTTGAAGAGGGGAACCATGACATTTGGGTATTTGGAAAACTAATGTGAGCTGTTCCTATATATTACCATTAAACCAGTAATTTTTATTAGATGTTGGAGAAATATGTCCTTTTAGACCAGCTCTCCTGTTGAATGAGTTGTGCTGAGATTTGTCACCCAAAGCACTAAAAAAATGCTAATATATATATTTTAATATTCCAACCCTAATTTTCTATGATTCTTTGATTGTTTAAAGTGAAGATTAAACAGCATATAAGTGTATTTCTTCTTCATTCTTCTACAAATAGTGATTAGATAAAAACTAATTAGTCTTAAAGAGAAAAATGTCCTTGTTAACATAAAAAAATGCTAATATATATATTTTAATATTCCAACCCTAATTTTCTATGATTCTTTGATTGTTTAAAGTGAAGATTAAACAGCATATAAGTGTATTTCTTCTTCATTCTTCTACAAATAGTGATTAGATAAAAACTAATTAGTCTTAAAGAGAAAAATGTCCTTGTTAACATCAGTATAAGAAATTGAAGATCAATAGTTCATATCCTTATAGGAAAGGTGCAATATTTTAGACTGATGGCCACACAACACAACTCCTTAAACTGAAGAACATGTGCCTCCCACTGGGACTAAAAAGATAAATGCTTTGTAGGAGCATCTGACCAAAAGGCACAGTGAACCAGGGCAGTCTGAACACTGAACATACAGGGTCTGGAGTGTTATCAAGGGTTTCACAGCTCTTCCCAACATTACAGATGTGTTTTAAAGCACTGAGGAGCATCAGCTGCCTCAAGATGATGTCACCTGGAACGAAAGACCTCCAGCTACTTCACAGGGTTCCCCAAGTGAAGTGTGTTGCTTTACAATACCCATCATCTCCTGAGCCTTCAAGAGCAGCTACCTTTGAAAAAATCAACTACATTTAGGTAAAAGCAAAAGCAAACAAATGTTTTCTGTGGCTTTTCAGTACTGAACTGCCCAAAACAAATACTGGCAATGCAGAGAATTAATTTCTAATGAACTTAGCACCTATCACCAGTGGGACAGAGAGCAGTGAGCTTCATACAGTGAGAAGCGGCTAAACCAGCATGCCCTTGCGTTCATATTGAAAATTACCCAGGGACCTAATATAGCCTAAATTCATTCTGTTTGTCCTGCCACTTGTAGCTCAGCATGAGTATTTACCTGTAAAGACTCCTCTGTATGGGTCATAAATGGAACATGACATTGCGAATGGCAAAAGCCAAGGCCGCAGGTGATGCTGATCAACATCAGACCTCATGAGGATCTGTTCTGGGAAGTTTCTGATTTGACGTGTTTTACGTGTTTGAGTTTCAATAAAATCTAATCCCAACACTGACCTCTTGAAGTGACTGGCCAGGACTCCCACCAGCTCCCCAATCCTGCTGTCATTAGGGGGCTCTTTACTGAAGAGACAGACAATGAGATCCTTTTTGTCTTTCGTGTGGAAGACCACGAGCTGGTCCTTTCCATTGGAGACACTCAATCCTATCAGCTGTGAAGAAAAAGCAAGAACAATGTTATATACATTGATAGATCTTTGCTACTAGCCAGGTGTGTTTTTTCCTCTCCAAGATGCCCCCACTCGCTCTCAGCTTCTACTTCCACCCCAGAGATCAGGGGACAGCAGCAGGCAGGTCCTCAGTACTGCTTCCACAAGCTGGAAGAGTCAAGGTGAAATAGCAGCAGGATCTGCAGTCTACAAAAAAAGATGTGGACAGGCTGGAGAGTATTCAGCTTGCTCTCCCAAGGGAAAACTAACAATAACCATGTATTTGGCCAACAACCACTTTCAAATTCACAAATGCAGCACTGGGAACACAGTGACATGCAAATAATAGAAGAATGAGTTTTGCTGAAAGCCCAGACATCTTCATGAGCAATGTCAGTTGCAAACCACACAAAGCTGTGAGGATTCCAGTATTTTGGCATGGATGAAGCTCCTGGTGTTTGGACAAACTAAAAAAGAGTGGGGTTTAGGTTTGGGTTGCTTTTTTTTTGTGTGTTTGTTAGTAACTGCTCTTTGGCACATCAAAAGCTTTGTCTTAATCATTTCCCAAAGCCAATGCAGGGAATTTTGCGGAGTGGCAATTCAGGTATGCAGGCTACCCACAATCTCCTAAAAGTGAGAGGCACCAACACACCATTCTGTGGGAATCAAAGTCTTATTATTTCCTTCTTTATGAAAGAAACCTTCTATGTGACCCCACTGCCTGCACTGGAAAGGATATTAGCACAAATGAAGCTGGAGACTATTCACTCCTTTCAGAGGCATGAATCATACTCAGACACAGCCTGGATCCCTGTGCTTGCTTTAGAAGTCACAGCATATCATGTCCAAGAAACCTGTTCCAGCTCTGGATGTGTAACACACACCAGACAACAGCTTCCTCCCATAGAAGCGCAACAAAACAGTACAGAGCAGTGCAGTGGATGAAACACTACCCAAGAATAACTTGTACTTAGAATCATAGAATCCCAGACAGGTTTGGGCTAGAAAGGACCTTAAAGCTCATCCAGTTCCAACCCCTGCCAGGGGGAGGGACAGCCACAGCTTCTCTGGGCACCCTGTGCCAGCACCTCAGCACCCTCACAGGGAAGAGCTTCTGCCTAAGAGCTCATCTCAGTCTCTCCTCTGGCAGGTTAAAGCCATTCCCCTTGTCCTGACCCTGCAGTCCGTGATGAAGAGCCCCTCTCCAGCATCCTTGTAGCCCCCTTCAGATACTGGAAGCTGCTCTGAGGTCTCCATGCAGCCTCTCTTCTCCAGGCTGAACAGCCCCAATGTTCTCAGCCTGTCTTCATATGGAAGGTGCTCCAGTCCCTGAGTATGCTCATCCTTATCACATTGTTGGTTTATTATCACAGCACAACAGCCTATCTGAACTACTGTAACTGCTGGTATCTGCTGTAACTAACTGGTCTCTGCAGGGACCTCCTGATACCAGTTGCATGATACCCCTAACACAGGTGGAGTTTATTCTCTACTCTTCATGCTATTTTGAGGTTAGGAAATATAGGAAATACTTCAAAACCAAGCTACACTTCATGCTCATGTATTAACAGCTCCCTGGGTTTATAGTGTCCCTTAAAATTAATTTGCATGCTTAAATACCATCCTGTGAGCACAATAGCACCACAGGGACTACCGCCATTGACGTTTTAAATGTGTACCGAGTGTGAAAGATGAACAAGTTGAAATGGCTGGAGTTGAAAAGCCTATTTAAACGTTAATTATTCAACAGAACTGTGTGAGGAGCCCAAGAGCCCTTCAAAATATTCCTGTTTCGCCCCTCCCCATCAGACTCTCTGAACAAATAAACAGAACACAAAAGAAATCATTTCAGAGAAGGGGCTTATATCAGTATTTACAAACACTCTTATTAACTCTGCTTGAAGATCAGGAGAAAACGCTCAGCAGCCACAGAACATCTTTTATTGTGCTCAGAGCAAGGGAGCTGCAAGATCCTTTCTGCTGCTCAGTTGCCTTTTAATTCCTTTCTGCCATTCTCCATTTTCTCTCCAGGTAAGAACAAAAAGCTACTTGTCTGTTGGTACTTCTGAGGCAACTGCCAGAACACTTGTACACAGCAAACACCCCAAAGTAGCATTGTGATACAACGAAATAGGGCTGAGACGAAACCTACTGCTTTGTCATCATTTGCACAGAATTCCAGATGCCTCAGACAGGACACAGAGCACCACAGGGCAGAGCCAGGGATCTGAGCAGCATTCCAGGCTGTGCTTAAACCACATACATGTCCCCACAGTTAAAGGAGATGGGCACTGTAGTGTGGTTTCTTCAGATGAAAACAAGTTTATGGTCATAACATACATCAGCTGACTGTCTCCAACGAGATTTCCATGGAAACACCATCCCCAAGAATGCTGCCGCGTTGACAGGGTGCTTTTGGAATGCTGACAGTGAGCAGCACAGTGAGCAGGCAGATGAATTTCAGCTGAGTTCACCTTTACATATTGGAAGGGTGATCCATCTTTCTCGGGGAACACACATCTTTCTAGCAGGACATACTGGATACACTGATAAACATCATGACTGGAGTAATTATAACCCTCTGCTTCTCAAAACTCTTCCTATAAGTTCTAATAATTGTTCTTTCCCTGAAAATGAGGAATCTCTATATCAGTAATTGGCTATCACAGGTCCCTGTACACTGCAAAAAGATTGCCATGCAGGAAGGGATCAGGCATGCAGGAGTATGGGAGTGTACAAGGCAGCTCATGAGGTGAAAGACAAAGTGTATTCAAATCAGTAAGTAACATATAAAAGGTAACTATGAAAAGGAATGAAAAACTGCAAAACCTGCTCTGGTGGAAGGTGTCCCTGCCTGTGGCAGGGCATTGGAGCTGGAGGAGCTTTAAGGTCCATTCCAACACAAATCAGTCTGGGATTCTATGAAACTTCTACTCTGGAATGTTATTCTAACACTTGTATGAGTTAATGAAAGGTCTTTTGAACCCATCCCTCCCCTGCAAATAAAGTACTCCAGGACCCCTTCACATTTGCTCATGTGAAAGAAACTGTTCGGTCAAGAAGCCTTGTGGTAGGCTGCAGAAAGGAATAACTGCACATGCACAAATAAAGCTGATTTACACCTATGAAAATGCAAGTGTTCTAAAAGCAAGAAACCTTTCTGTACAGCCCACCAACAGGTTTAGTGCCAGAGGAAATGCAAAGCAGACAGCACCATACAGCCTGTGATACAGCACTTTATATGAACAGATATTCTATATTATATGTATATGTTTTGAGAAAAAACAACAATTACTAACATTTCTATGCAATGGATATTTTATAGGTAACCTAAAATTGTATCTGACTTGCTCATTTCCTTTCATGTTTGAGGCCTTAAAGATTTCAGAGCAATCTGGGCTCATGCTGTCAGGGAAATGTACTCCAAAAAAGCTCCACCTTTAAACCCCTCAGACACACAGGTAAAGCTGTGATACATACAGATGTCTCTATCATTACTAATGTAGGAAGTGAATTGCAGTGGCCTGGCCATTTTGGGTAAGAGTGAAGAAACTTAACAGACAGAAATTGCGGTGGACAAAATTCCTCCTTGTCCACCCCAGTTCACTTTGACACTTCATAAACCCCACCCAGCCAGGAAAAGCACTCTGCTCAGAGCCTCTGGAGTTGAACAAGTCGTTTTGCACAAGTGAGAATCAGCCATTTAGCAGCAGAATCTGCTGATGCTTCCATTTTGCACAATTAAGAGACAATGTCAGTGGAACAGAACATCAAGTTAGGAGGACGACCTGCAGCTGTTGCCTGCCTGGCAGCAATGTCTGTTCAAAACAAGAGATGCTGCCAGGGAGAGAGACGTCGCTTTGCTACAGGCAGTGCTCTCGCTGGGGACAAGCGTGTCACTCCAGCACGCTGCGGTGGGTGACGGGTGCGTGGCCACCAAGGAGAGGACCTATAAAATCAACACTATGCATGCAGTCAGAGCAAATCCTTCACATTTCCAGACTGGATCTTAGCATTACCCTAATCCCATCTCTGCTCTTTTAGCAATAGGGGGATGTCACATTTGTTATTTCTCCAAATGCAAATATCCCAACAAATCTGTGTGCATTTCCAAGCAACTCAGCCAGGTTCTGCAGGTTTAAGATAACAGTGGCAGTGTTACCTCAGGCTGAGGAAAACAAACAAGGAGTTGAATCCCCACTAGGATGCTGAAGAGCTAAAATGAAGTTTTCCCCCATCCCCCTTCCTCCCAGTGACAATCTGATGTGCTGTCACTGGCAGCTAAACTCTGCTACCCTGAAGGGCATATACCTCACTGTAATTCCAAATTTAGCTTTGACAAGATTTACAATAAACATGAACAAATACATTAAAAAAATCCAAACATGCCAGGAAGGATCAAACAAACCCCCAGAGACACAGAAACAGTGTCATGAGCTGCTGTGAAACGCTACCCCCCTTATGGGGCCAGGATCTTGCAGCACACAGCAAATAAAAGCTAACAGAAGAACGAGCAGAAGACAGAGTAATAAATAGTTTGGGTTTTAGCTTTTATTTTATGCATTAAACTGAAAAGCTAATATGATGCATTGGTGTTGCAGTTAATTGCACTGTAACCATTCTAAAGACATTAAATACATTTAAAAAAAACAAGGTATTTTTCTGTTTTATGGGTATGAAAATGGAGCTAAGAAGTAGATGCACCCTCATGACTAAGAGAGCCCAAGGATGAGGTTCCCCACTCCTTGTACTTACATTATAGAGGGGGATGGTCTTCATCACTTTGTACTGCTTCATAGGGTCCATTTTATACAGGTGTCGGTCCGTAATGAAGATTGCTCTGTCCTCCACCTTATTAAAGCGATTGACCTGCAAAGCAGCACATCTTCAATCCCATTGATCACTGCAGGAACATACAGAGTAGAGCTCTACAGCAGTAAACATACCAAACTCACACAGCAAATGCACAAAACTCCCAGAGCTCTTCAACAGGTTTTCTCCACTGATTTCCAACCAGTGAAAAGGGAAGAGGGATCCCGTAATCCCATTTCATAACTAGAGAAATACAGCATTCCCAGGGTTACCCAGCAGAGCTGTTGGCAACCTGGAAGATCCATGTCTTCAATCAACTGAAGGACAGATGCTTTTCTCTAGCAGTGTTCAAACTTATCTCTGTTCACCAGCAGACACTAAGCCCAGGCAGATGGCTGTTGCTCCTACATTGTGTATGTGCCTTCATAACCCCAAAAGCACGATGCTAATAAACCACTATTCCCACCTTATGGAATTAGTGTGGTTGATTACAAAAACAGAACTGGAAGGAGCACGTTATGGCAAGAAACATGCGGCAGTTTCATACCCTGGGGTCACGCCTTTGCTCATATCTCTTTTCTAACCACTGATCATTTCAATTCCCCTCTTCCCATCTCAACTCATTCCAAATACTCTCTCAGGCTGTTGGTACCACTTGGCTCCAGCAAGTGGGATTCTCACAGAGGAACACACATCTCACTCACATCCCAATTCATTTGTCCAGGAAATACTACACCAAAGGAGAACCTTTGATGCCATCTAGACTTTGAGCTGCCCTAAGATGTCAGGTACTGAATAGGCGCAAGGCAAGATGCAAAGCTTTAACTAGTGAGAAAGTAGGACACGAAGTAGAAATTGTTTTCCACTTCAGGCAAAACTGGAGTCATCGGTTTATCACATTCACAGAGAGAGTTATTAATCAACTGAGATGGGTAGACAAGGGTGAGACATGATGAGGGGAGGAACATAAATAGGATTTTCCTAGGTGAAGGCAGGAGACAACTGGAAAACTTAAATATTCTCAGGCAATAGGCAGCAGAGTGACAAAGTTCAGAACTGATAAAGGCAAAAAATGCAAACTGGAGGGTTCTATGACAGCTTTAAATTAGCAGCCCAGGAAAGCTAACTGCAGATGATTTTAGACAGCTCCGGATAGATCTTGGCATAAACATGTGAGGCAGCTGAAAACAAGCAAGGCATCAGCATGGGGAATAATGTCCTGGGTGAGATGGTCTCACTGGGAATAGTGTGTGAAGCACCAGGATGGTGAACGTGGAGGAGACTAATGGTTCAGAGAAGGTGAAGAACATGACTGAAGGACTGGAAAAGCTCACAGTAAGAGATGCTGAATAACCGGAGTTATTTTAGGAAGCTGATGAATGGGAGGAAAAAAAAAGAAAGGCTATGGAACACTGAATGGCCCAGAGGAAGAAGGTGACCAGTGTCTGGTGCCACACATTGGGTAGTTCGAGCAGAGTAGCACAGGCTCCTCACACTGTAATTAGGGTGAGCAGCTTCCAACACACCATGTTCCATGTCTTGGGAGTTTAAGAAAAGGCTCCTCCAGTGTGTGGGGCTGTGACCTCAGAGCTGATGCTGTGACCTCAGAGCTGATGCTGTGACCTCAGAGCTGATGCTGTGACCTCAGAGCTGATGCTGTCCCACCATGCTTCCCACACATGGCTTTTTTAAATTTATTCTGAATATTTAAAGAGCCTGACAACACAACCTGTTCACTGCCGTGATCCTGTTGGTTGCTCCTATCTCCATCACAACATCCTGCCTGTTGTCCATGTCCAGCCCAGATCCCCTCGTGACAGACAGTTCAGACCATGCAACCAGAGCCCCCCAGCACAGGAGGACCCATCCTGGGGCCAGGAAGCACACACAGCCTTCACAAGACAATGTAATGTTGTAGTAGTTCTATAAGCTTGTTTTAAATTCTACTTCTTGTGGTTATCCACCGTTTTTAGTGTTCACACTCAGCAACAAATTCAGCTGAACAGCTACAGAGAGGTACCAAAGGGGAAGGCCAGCAGCTTACCTCACCTGAGAAGCAAATTCTCACTACTCTACAACTCATGTCCTTTCCAGCTCTTTCCAAGCCATTGCTTCTGGTGCCTCATGCACCTATGATGTATTTATGTATGTGTCCTGGGTTCAGCAGTAGCAGTCATTTTTCCCCTTCTTGGTAGCTGGTGCAGTGCAATGTTTTGACTTTCAGCTCGGGAACAGAGCTGATAACAATGATGTTTTGGTTTGGCCAAGGACTTTGTGAGCCTCATGCTCTGCCAGGGAGGAGGGGAAGCTGGGAGGAAGCAGAGACAGGACACCTGACCCAAACTGACCAAAGAGGTATTCCATACCACAGCACGTCATGCCCAGGATGCAACTGGGGTTAGCCGGAAGGGCGGGGAGTCTGCAGGGTTGGAGGAGGTATCGGTCAGAGCTTGGTCGGGCTGGGGGGGCGAGTTATCGGTCGGCTGGTGGTGAGATGATGTATTCTCTTCCCTTGTTATTTCCTTTATCATTATTATCACTGGTGGTAGCAGTAGTGATTTGTGTTATACCTTAGTTACTAAACTGTTCTTATCTCAACCCGTGGGAGTTGCATTCTTTTTGATTCTCCTCTCTGTCCCTCCAAGAGCAGGGGGAGGGCAAGAAAAGGGGGGGGAAGTGAGCGAACGAATTACCTGACTGAGTTTAAACCACGACAGTATGCCATGGGTTTAGAAGGAAATTGTCATGTTGGGAAGCAGCACAGAAGAGATTTGGACAAATGCCATCACCATTTCAAATGCCACTACTCTTGATTTTGTAGGAGTGGAGACAGGCCTTACGTCCTCAGATACAGCTTCCACCCTTGTGGAGACCAGCCCTTACTGGCATTGTGTGTTCTGCACCTTCTGGGCATTTTTTATTTATATCTTTGTTGATCCAAATGGGAATAAGCCTTATTTTAGCTTCTTGACTAGCTGATGGGGGAAAATGAAACAGGAAAACCTTCAAATGAGCTTTTCAGGTCCCTGCCTGGGTCCTCGAGACACTGCAGGGGACTGGCTTTGGAAAAGATGGTAATCTCAAGGGAGCTGGATGCCACGAATGACAAGGGAGAAAGCAGGAAGAAAATCTCCCTCCCCTCCAAAAAGAGAAACTGTTGTTTCCTTGGTAAACTAACAAAATCCGGTGGTACACATGAAATACTCATTTGGTTTCCCAAGGCAAAACCCATGAAAATCTCCTTTGAAAACAATGAAGAGCACCACAATGTTCAGGAAAGATGGATTTTTCCACAGGCAGAGATGACCTGCTTCTACTATACCTACCAGAGAAAGCAAGAACACACATCTCCCATCAGTGAGACTTTCAAGTCTCTTCACAGCCCTTCTACAAGAGCTATATAAGCTTCAGTCCAAACACATTCATCCGTTATTATTCACCTCAAGCTGTTGAAATGAAGGCCCTGTGCTCTCGAGCTAAAGAAAGTCCCACCAGCAGTTCCCAGTACTTCAAGAGTAGCTCCCTGGCTGGCAGGAGGTGGTGTCACCTCCTTGACTTAGAACAACGCTAATCATCAGCTACAAAAAACCTGTCTCAAAGAATTTAATGGTTAACAAATATCGTAGAGGTCATAAGGTACGTTCTAGACATAAACAGGTTTAAATACATGAACTCCAGGCTTAGCTTGTGTCTATTCCAACTGCCCAATGCTTATCCTTTTAATGCCTTTTCAAAGGAAGAGGTATATTAGACTGCAATTATCTGGAAGACGGAAGATGGAGACTCCCTTTGCACAGAATCACATAGAAAAGACAAGGGGTGATGGGCACAAGTTACTCCTGGCGAGATTCCAACTGGAAACAAGAGGAAAATTGTTCACAATGAGAACGATCAGCCATTGGAATAAGCTCCCCAGCGAAATGGTGGACTTCCCAGCGTTGGACACTGTTATGATTCGGCTAGACAGGTTGCTGGGCCATCTACTCTAGGTCATGCTTTGCCTAGGAACATTGGACCAGATGATTCCTGAGGTCCCTTCCCAAACTCCCCAGAAGGGAAGAATTTAGCAATTGGAAGAACCTTCCCCTGTAGCACAGGACCAAAGGCTGACCCTCAGACTGCTGTTACTTTTGGGGTAAAAGACAGAATGCCTCAGCTTGTATTTTTGACTAGAGAAACACCTTTGCTTCAAAAAGGCAGCTCAAGATAGAAACTGTTTTATGTGAAGAGCAAAAGAAGGTTAACGCTGTTCTCAGGGTAAAGACTGTGCTCTTGTAGTCAGAGCACGGAGTCACGCACAGGCTTTGCAACAGTTTTCACTGTTGCTTAGTCTGCAAATCCCATGTTCAAATTTAAGGCATAATAGAATACCTAAAGCATTGGTTGGAAAGTGAAATGCTAATTCCTGAAATGCCAAATCTTTGTCCTGTTAGCTTTCGAAGTTCAGGATTGTTTGTCTTCTACCCTTTGCTCACTTCAGGCTTGCCTGGATATTTCTTGTCCATACAAGAAGGAAGGCAAATGGTTCACTCGAACAGCTATTATATCCAAGCATGGATTTGAAAGGGATCATTTGCTTTTGAGTTTAAACATGTAAATGGACTGAAATTGCCAGGCTTACATACATAAAGATCCTATAAAGTTGCAGACAGGTCCTCAACAGCAATGCTGAAATGATTCTATTTGCTGGTAGAGAGGTGCTCCTACTGATTCTTTAAGGCCATCATTTTCCTAAAGGGGATGTTGTATTTTCCCAAAATTTAGCTGTATTTTTCTGTCCAGAAAACACAGATCATTAAGACCAAAGACCAAGAAAAGTATTAACGACTTCAAAGACTTGGACACAATTGGGTTGCGGATGAGCAGCAGTTCTCAAGGCCAGGTTGGATGGGGCCTGGAGCAACCTGCTCTAATGGAGGGTGTCCCTGCCTGTGACAAGGGGTTAGAACTGGATGAGCTTTAAGGTCCCTTCAACCTAAACCAGTCTGGGATTCTGATTCCCCCCATACCAACTGACCCATCACCCACCTTTGCTGATGATCTCAGAGGTATCCCTAACCAAGCAGACAATGGGAGGATTAAGCCTGACCTCTCATAGAAGAAAGTGACCAACAATTTAACCTTTAAAATATCAAAAAAGAGACTATAAACCGCACTGGACTGCAAGTCCAGAACCTCACAGTCTCTGCAGCATTTTCTGATTTCAGCTGAGCTACACTTTTTAAGCACAATAGGAAGCTGAAGCTTTCTTCCCCTCTGAATGCACTGAAAGTACCTCTCAGGCTCAGGAAGAAATCTCATTTATGGTAGGTAACATCTGTTCCATCTCCAAGCTGCTTTTATTACGGAAGTGCTGGGACACCAATGCAACAAGTCCCAGCAGAGAATGTGTTTTTCCAGCAAAGTAACACAGTACCAGGACAGACAGAACAAGGCCTGTTTGTGTGCTCAAGTATCTTCATATATCACAAGCAATAAAACCCCACTCAGACACTTGCCTAAAGGCAGGAGCACTGTGCTTGCAGTTACTGACCAGGACAAAGTATGGATCTGTACTTCTGAAACCTGCCTTCCCCTACGCTTGCACAGGAGACAGTCCTTCAGGGCTGATTCAGAACCAAGCGAGAGAAACAGAAAGACTTAAAAGCCTCAGAGTTGCGTAACAACAATCAAAATGAAACTCTCACACCACGTACATGGATATCATACACACAGAGCCTGAGAAATTCCCTTCCCTGGCATTCCAAACCCATGCAAATCAACAACTCCTATGATGGCATCTTTAGGAAGTGAATACTGTATTTTTCCAATTACTCCAATTTATCTAGAGACAGCAACAACCTGGACCCAGTTCATTCAATGCATTAGAAGATGAATTATTTTGTTTTCAGCCTGAAGTGAAAAAAGGCAAAAATTTCTCCTGTATCTCCTTGTCCCTAATGGAACAGTAAGAGATTTCTAATTTTATATGCACAGAAGCAACCCGAAGCAAGCACCCTTTAGTGCAATAGGTTCCAGGGTATATATCCATCATAAAATCACTGACACTGCTCCTTGAATCTGCTTTGAACTGCTGCCTGTTAAAGCATCTCCAGGATTCCTTCCTCAACCTGGGCTTCCCAAGGTTTCACCTCCATCACAAGAAGCTTCCCCAGGCAGCCCATGTGCCTGCAGACCACACACATGCCCATTACCTTGCGGACGTGACAGGAGAAGAGAACGTTCATGTACTTGTCCTTCCGTTTCAGCTCGTTGGCAACAGGGATAAAAGAGCCCATGGTCTGAGGGTTGTCTGGATTCTGGAAGAGCAAAGACAGGCACGTAACTCTTCTTGCTCACCACAAGTAATTGTGTTACATCCCTGCTGGCCCAAGGACTGCAGCGGCAGTAGCTTGTCCAAAGGCTTCCTCCACCTTCTGCCTCATCAAAGAGCTGCAGAGCATCTATTTGCTTTCTGAAAGAAAACCCTGAACAAAACAAACTCCTTAGAGGAAGGATGGAGTAAAAGGAAGCAATGCAACCTGCCTAGAGAAAACTTCTTTATTCCTTTTCATTTTATGTTATCTCTTAATGTCCCATTATATCTTATCCCTTATTATATCTTAGCTTTACATTGATTTCTTCCCTATCTTTAGCCACTGAAAGGCCAGCTGATGGCATTACTCATCATCTTTTCATGCTGCCTGCAATGCTTGAGCTAGGCTCAGCATTCAGGAAACCCACTCCTAGTACAGTAGAAGTCAAAGATTCTGAAACTACAGAAACCCATTTACAGAGGAAATTTCAAAGTACTTCTCCCCCTTCAAGAAATCAGTAGTCACTTTTCCAAGTGGCAGCCATGCAGTAGCAGTGGCAAGAATAGAATCCCAGACTGGTTTGGGTTGGAAGTGACCTTAAAGCTCATCCAGTTCCAACACCCTGCCATGAGCAGGGACACCTTCCACTAGAGCAGGTTGCTCATTGCCACCCTTTTAGCATCCTAAGCCCCAGCTACTGCACTGATCACTTCACTTGGACTCACCAGGGCGATGTAATTCCCCTCCCATGCTCTTTGTAAGCCAATATCAGCTCTGTGACCCTTCAGCACTTCCATGGCAGCAACCTTGGCCCTCAGTTGAGGTAGGACTTCTGGTGGGACGCTCCGGATGAGTTCACCCGCTCTCCACCTGCCACAGAACACCTGAATTAGTTCCACACTGTACCACATACTATGGGGACCTCTCCCAGATCAGCACAAGAACAGCCCCAGCCTACCAATGTCAGGGGGAAATGAAGTCCTTCCATTGCATTCATAAAGGTGAGAACGACAGTTACCATTTTAGTCACATAATATCATCTCTGACTCCTAACAGATTTGGCTGGTACAGTCCCCATCCCATACCCAGAAGCCAACTACTGGCACATCTGTTTGCAATAAAGCTCTTGAAAGCCCAGTTTTTGGGCTCATATACAACATTGTTCTCCTTTAATAGCTGAATGTGGCCCTACAATTGAAACCTAACCAGCTGTAACAGGGAACAGGGCAGGGCAGCCCATCCGTTACTCCATACCACACTCCAGCCTTCAGCAGCAACACCAGGTCTCCAGGATTAATGCTATGGAAAGTCTTTTAGCAACACAAATGTTGTAGTTATGGTAATTGAGCTTATTCTGGAAGCAGGTAGGCTGTGGATGGCTTTCAAGAGACAGCTGGGGAAAAAAAACAAGGCTGACTTGATCTAGTGCTGGTGATAATTCCCCTTCAAGCAGATGGCTGGACTGGAGATCTCTAGAGACCCCATCCAGGCAACATTTCTCCTGTTCAGCAACTTTCAGAAGTTGTCTTTTTTCAAACTGGAATTGTAACACCTTTGCCTAAACTTACCAGAGACAGTCACCAGCTTTCAGATAATAGGTTGTAATAAAGGCATAAAATACTTTTATTTTATAGACTGGAAAACGAGTGGACAGGGGAATATTGCTTATTCTACTGCAGAAAAACACTAGCTTACTATAAGAATTCGCCAGGAAGTCAAGATTCCTTTTCTGCTCCTCCTCATTTAACAGCACCAGCTCCTTTCTTTTAAAAGCAACCAGAAAGGGGCCAACGAAGGAAATACAATGCCCATCCTGACTAAATCTTTGAAACAGAGTAATTACTTGTGTGCTCAAGGGTACCAAAAGCCACTGACATCTTCATCTGTGACATCCAGTTAATGTTCTTCTGTCATTTTTCCAACTTTCCTGGAACAAGCAGTAGCTGTTCTCTCCTCTAGGTTAGACTGAAAAGACAAGAGGTTCCCTTTGTACCTATGGTAAATGGTCTGAAGTGCCTCTTCAAACCGGCGCAGCACCTTGGGTGGGGTGGGCCATGGCACGTGCTTCCCATAGTCCTTTATCTGCCTCACATTGTGGAAGCGCCGCGCAACCTCCCGGATGTAGGACTTCACTTTGTAGTGGCGGTAATACTTGAGGATGGTGAGGGCAGCCTTTGTCCTCTTGTAGCGAAGGCGAGCCAAAGTCCCCCTCCAAACCTGGGAGCAGAGAGAAACACCTTTAGCAACGAAAGGCAGGGTAATTTTTCCTTTCTGTAGTCCTATTCTGCTGAAATCCATCAATATATTAGTTTTATTATCAAGAAAGTGACCTCTCTGGGTCAATCAAATGCAGTTAAAACGTCACTGAAAAAACACTGTCATGTACCCAAAAACAATTTTAACTCTGGTTTAAAAAAAAAAACCAACAAAAACTGCTTTGAAAATATTTTGGGAAATATCTATTCAGGCCGTGCACTGAAAAGCAGGTAAATAGGCAAATAATACTACAGTGACATCCTCCCAGCTTGCTGCATGCAGAGCTGCTGTGAGTCATCCTTGTGCCTGAAAAGCACCACAGGCAGAGAGTACCCATGTTAGAAGAGCCTATAGGGAGACGAAAAGAAGAATGGCTTCAACCTGCCAGAGGGGAGATTGAGATGAGCTACAAAAAACCTCTCCAGCTTTCTTGTTGGCCCCTTTAGGTACTGGAAGGTGTGGACTGGTACTAAAAATCTCAATACTACATGCATATAAAATAATATGTAACATTTCCTTATTTATTCTTTGAAATAATTGAACAGTTTGAGGGAAAGCAGTATCCTCTGCATCACACATGCTGTTCTTAGTAGTCACTTTTAGCACACTCAGTTGTAACTGTGGTTTAGTTCTATATAAGTTCCACATCATAAAGAGACACAAGAACTTTGACATACAAAAGGCATCAGAGCTCCTGAGAAGCTCAGGGCTTCCTGAAGCCACAAGCTAAAACCAACTTGCACAGGGCAAAGATTTCACGCGAAGTGCGTGAGGCTGATTAAAATCTAAGCACTTCCAGGTCTGAGGGCAGATATATAAACTGTATGAATGAGACTGAATCAGCAACTAGGATAAAATAACTGGAAACCTAAAGAGCACCAAAGTAATTTGTGCCCTTTTTAAAAGAAAAGGGAAGATTACTTGGATTACTTGAGACATTGGAACAGACTCAAGAGTCACTGTACCTCAAGGAAAGTGTGGTCAGTAAACAAGATAAACTGGGTAAAAACCTACTGCCAGCTTCTCATGTTTCCATTTATTAAGAACAGAAAGGAGGAACAAAGGGTTCCAGTGGTAGCTGAGCAGTCTTCTGAATGTTACAAAGGAGCTCAAGACAAAAACTGGCATGGTAAATTTGTGTAAGATGTTGAAGGCTTTCTAGAGCTTCACTTCTGTCAGTGATCCCCCAAAACATTTTGAATCGTTTTATAGATACAGAACAAGGTCTTGATTTTGCTTCCTTGTGCTGGAAGCAGGCAAGCTCTTGAGGAAAGGCTCTTGCTGGGGTTATTCTTTACACCAGTCAGACCCCTGGAGAGCAAAGGCACGGTAACAGATCACCCCGATGTTGTATCAGCTGCATTGCTGCAGAACTTGGCTTCCCAGCAGGAAGTGTCACAGTTACCCCGAACACCAGCCTTCCAAATCCAATTATCCAGCCGAGGCATGCCCCTTGGCTGCATGCGAGCACTGCATTGTTCACGAAAAGCCTGCCCTCAAATCAAGTTGTCATAACTGGATAACCTCACTCCGAGTAAGGCCCTTCCCAACAGCCACAATAGCAGTGCCTCCCAGAGAAAGCCAAAGAGAAGAACAAACCTTGTCCCAGAGAATGGGGTACAAATAGCTTTAAAATTGATTGTTTTCCTGGCTTGGTGTTCTCCTTTTGAAGCCCAGGCTCGTCTGTGCCCTCACCAGCTCACATCCCTGCCATGTCCCCTCCAGAGAAAATATCCCCATAAAAACAATATAAGGGAGGACGGAAAACAAGAACATGGGCCCTGCAGAGCACAGGGAAAACCAGCAGGCCAGCCTGGAATGCCGAGATCACCTTGCTGTACTTCTTCCATGGCAAAAGGGATAATCTACATTTGACCTAAATGCTGCAATCTCTGCGTGTGGGGAAGAAAACCCACCCAGCATACAAGTGAAACATATGAGGGAGCAAACAAACGCCCAGGATGCAGCAAACAAACCCAGCTTATCTAAATTAAACACCAGGGTTATCTTTTCTGAGCAGTTCTGCAACTAACTAAACCTTGGAAAACTATTTCATGCTCTCTGGAACACGGCACACCTCCTCCCACCGGGCCTCCTTCACAGTAGCCTGAGCTGCTGCGTGATCAATATTTCATGCTGCCCTAGCACAAGCTGCCCCCTAGGCATCCAAACTGCAAAGAATAAACCAAAACCCAGCTAGAAATTCACACAGGCGTGAACCTTCCTGCACAGCTTTAAAGGAGCTCAAACAGGAAAGGTTATGAAATATTTAAGTCAATAGTGCAGTGCAGAAGCTGCACTAGGGCTGCCCCAGGCTCCTTGGAGGCACTGCACTCTAACTGCTCAAAGCTGAAGCAGGCTTTAATCAGACTACTGATGATTGCCTTTTGAAAGGAGTCACCTCCTTGCACAGCACGGATAGGATGGAGCAGCAGATGTTCACCCACAGCACCCAGCACCCTGTCCACCCATGACTTGTGATCTGTGTTTTCCCAGTTCAAACCAGTTCACATTCCAGCAAAGGTCTGAGGCAAACTGGTTTAAATCAAACCCTCCCCATTCTCACAGATCACATTACAGAGCATGTAAACAGCGAGTGGGAAGAGCTGCTTCGTTTACTAAAAGCTATTTTCTCTTTTCACATGACTCAGCTGAAAAACCTTCATTCTATAGCTCTGTTTAAGAGAAACAATATTCCATATGCCAGGAAAGTGAGAAGGGTCCCACTTGGAGATTAATTAGATTGTACTGAACAGGACGCGCCCAATAACACACAAAGGAAGGTGTTGTGAGCAAGTGGCACACGTGAGCCCCGTGAACGCTCCTGCCGTGCTGCTGCAGAGTCACTGGGCTTTCTCCTGCAGCACCTTCTGCTGCTCTACAGCGGCTGCAGCCAATGTGCTGCTGCTCCCACCCTCCTGCCAGGCCAAATCTGAGCTGCTGCTGCGGCTCAGCCTGAAAGCCTCCAGAAAACCCTTCACCACCCTACTCATGTGAGTTTCCAGGTCCATTTGGTGCTCCTAGCAGTGCTCTGTTGGCAGTACCCCACTGTCCTTACAAAGGGCACTCACCCCATGGCTCCATCATGGTGGCACTCTACAGAGTATCTTGCTGATAATGAACAGGGAAGGAAGATGCTGGGAGAAAGGAGGTAGCTTTAGATGAACAGATGGAGAGAACTACCAAAGGGAAGTAAACGTTGTGATGACCAGAACAACACTGTTGCTATTAGAAGGCAGGAACCTTCTCTCATCCCATGAAAACTCCAGGTACAGTTTTTCATGTTGAAGATGTCAAATACAGGTCATTTCACCATCTTCAGTGTTTACTGCTGGTAAAGACCACAAGAATAATCAGAAGCAAAGAACAAACTCCAAACATGGAGCAGTTAAGTAAGCTAGGACACTTCTCCATGGGAAGAGAGGACTTGAGAAGGGATGGGGCAGACGTCCATGAAGCCCTGCATGAGGGGAGGCAAGCAGCATGGGAGAAGCAGTCCATCAGTCTGCTGAGGGATCAGCTTGGCCGTAAAGCAACTGCCACTGTCAACACAGGGGATACATGCAGCTCTCCATTTTACTTGGTCCTTCACAACACCCACTGCTCCCCTGGAAGAAGCAACTTCTCCATGCCAAAACCTCTCAAGATCACAGCCTCAGTTCACAGTACAAATCCACATGGAATTATATACCTATTTCCACTTATGTTCAGAACTTCACAATTCCCTCAGGATGGTCAATGCCCCGAGTCTGGATGACAAACATTGCATCACCTTTTATTTGGGTCACTGAACAAAACCCACATCAGAATGCTACTACCCATCCATAATTTGACATGGAAACGCCTTCTTTGTCAGAGCAAAAGCTTCCCTTTGTGGTCAGTGCTTCTCCCCGCACTGTGCTTCAAGGACTCATGGGGCTGAGAAGAAAGGGCAGGTGAAACATTACATGATGACAAGTCAGCCATGGTGCTCTCTCTGCTCTTCCCTGCTGGGGCTGGAGAACGTTGCCATGGAAATCGCAGCTGCGAGTGACAGCTCTTGGGATCGAAGCTGCTGCAGACCCTGCATGGGGATGGGATGGAGATACCACTCGGCCACGGTGGGACAACCATGGCGTGTGGCTCTGTCTGGCTGCACCGCACAGACCCCCAGGGCTGGGAGGGCTTCTGGGAGAGCTGGCGAGGAGGTACTGGGCTGCAGGGCAGGGACAAGTGCTGCTTCCTCTGCATTAGGCAGCAGAGATTTAGTGAAGCGATTACCATCCGCAGCTGTAGTGCTCTGATAAAATTACACTGAAATAGTGCACTAAATTATATTGACAAGATACATCATCTTTGCATTCTGCACGTGCTGGCTGGGCTCTTTTCCTTGAACAAAGCACTGTTTCTGCAAAGCTAATGAATCTGTGGGAACGTTTCCAAGGGCAGAAAAAAGCAAACGAGGTTTATGGCAGCTTTATTTGATTTTATTTTCATCATTAACATTAGAGCTGCTCCATTTGCATTCATCAAGGTGATCATAGAGATGGCAAGACCATAAGTATAGTAAATAAACTCAAATGCAGAACACAAAATGCAGGGATGTTCTCAGCTGGTGCTCCTAAAACGACCACTCAATTTGACTCCAGCAGTGCCATGTCCACTGCCATATGAGTATGCTAATACTGGACAGAGCTCTCACTTGGTAAATTCTCCTGGAGCCAGCAAGTTGCCACAGTTAAATCACATCTGTTTACTGACTGGCTTTGGTCTGAACTAAAATGACAGCCTGGAATCTCACTAACATTTGATCACAGATGAAAAAGGAACATTGAAGATAAATCTAAAGGAGGAGCCATTTAGGAGATGTGGAACAAAGGAAAGTAAAATTGTCTCCTTCCACTGGAAGTCAGTTTTAATTCAATTTAACCAAACTCATAAGCAGCCAGTTCTTATCATCATTAAACAAAGGAACCAGCATCATGTTAAGGGTTAAGGGTTACTCACATGATGAAGCTCTTCAGATAATTACTGAATCTCTCTTTGAAAGGCTTGTGATTTGTATGACAGCAATAAAGCCCTTAATATATGTAATTAGAAATGAAGATGTTTAAAGAAATGTAGACATTGAAAGCTACCAAGAAACAGAACTGCTAAATGCAGATTCTTCTTCCATTTAAAATCATTCCTGTGCAGACAAATGTTCCTGGAGCCCAGCCTGTGATCAGCTGCTTTGAAGGCTACGCCTTACATTTCCCCTCAGTTTTTATCACACAAGTGCCTATTGTAACAACACCACATTTTATCTCCAGTTGTCTTTTCCTAAATTCAAATGCAACAGAAGGCTCAATTATTTTTTTAAAAGATCAATTTAAACTCTTTCATTTGAGATGAAATCACAGTTTTCCTCACTCAGCCTCTGTTGCTATAGGCAAAACTAAAGAGAACAGGAGCAAGAATTAAATTTCCATGTGTGTTTTCAATGAACAACTGCAAGCAAGTAGCGAACAGAAATGAAGATACAGGCAAAACTGCCCAGAGGTTTGCAGAGCACAGAGAAGGCCTCTTCACATCCTTACCCTGATTTGATTTTGTATTGTGCTGATTGTTCCTTTTGCAGCGCTGCCAGTCTCCAACTGCCCCATCTACTGGCAGCAGAACATGGCGGGTGCATGAGCACAGGAGTGACCTGACACTGCTGACAACGAGATCTAATAGTAAATCCAGAAGACCACGGAAAGTGGAAAGAAAATGGAAGCATTTTCCAGACTTAACACTGTACAAGGTCTCTAACTACATACTTACAGACATAACCCAATGCCTGCTCCTTGGTTGACGAGCTGTGTGGTGAGCATTTCCTCATTCACGAGCGTTTCTTGGCTTTAGTTGCAAGCTCCATGACTCTGAAGAGCTCCTCTCCATCACTCTGCAAACACCGCAGAGCCTGGCTGAAGAACGTTCGGTATGAACAGAGACACAGCTGAATCACAGGGGGCTTCAGCTCCAAAAAAGGAGCTCTGGGCATTCCGCTTTCTTCAAAGTCTTCAGTATCTTGAGCACTTCCCTTTTCCCCAGAGATCTTTTATCAGGCAAATTAGAACCTCTCAGAGAAAGAGGAAAAAAAGATGGTGCCACCTGTCCTGTTTCAATCGTTTTGGCAGAAGAGGAAGATACCTCCATGCAGAGTTGTGTTAGTCTCTCCACTCCAGGGAGAGGAGAACACAGGGCAAGGAGGTGTGGAAGCAAGAGGACAACAGGCACCAGCAATTTAATTTTCATCACTTTTGTTGATTGTGGAACAAGAGAAAGCCCAAAAGCACTGTAGTTATTCTATCTACAACCCAGCATGTCCAATGTCACACAAAACCACTACAGCAAAGTCCCTCACAGAGACAGAACTGATCCATTATTCCTACCCCGGTACTTATACAGGCAAAAATCTTCAGGGATGCTCTCCTCCAAGGTTGCTGAGCCCAGATCACAGCCCAGACCATGCAATTCTGAAGCTGCCACCTAAAGAAGAGGCCATCAGACTCACAGAAATTGGCGTGTTGCTGTTACATTGTGCCTCACACTGTTTGGTGGATTTTAGCTGAAGGAGGAGCTCAGTGCTCACCTTCTGTCATCCATTTTACAGCACAGTCAGGCTGGACCTTTCAAATCATACTTAGTAACTTCACCTTTCACTTGCAGCAAAGGTCACCTCTCAATTCCTTAGGCATTTAATATGAAAACCAGGGTCACCTGGGAGCAAGGTGTCCCCCTTGCAACTTTATTCAAGCAGGAACTCATTAGATTGCTCATACCAGCACTGGAAGAAAGAGAGACTCCAGATTAATGGCATGACCCAGTGAACCTGCTGAATGAGGCAAATGAGACCGACCTGCTTAGAAAAGTGGCTGCAGATGGGGAACTCCTCCTGAGAAACCAGAGTGAGTGTGGTGGAACTGCAGCTAACAATCCAGAAGAATCTACCAGAGGTGTTTGAGAGGGGTCCCACAGAGCAGACCCATTGCACTCCAAATGAATAAGACAGAATAAGCTTCTGGAAAAGCATGCTGCCATTTCCAGGGAAGACACCTGGAATTCAGTCTTCCAGTACCTGAAGGGGCTCCAGAAAACCTGGAGAGGGGCTTTGGACAAGGGCCTGTAGGGGCAGGACAAGGAGAATGGCTTTAACCTGCCAGAGGGGAGACTGAGATGAGCTCTTAGGCAGAAGCTCTTCCCTGTGAGGGTGCTGAGGCGCTGGCACAGGGTGCCCAGAGAAGCTGTGGCTGCCCCATCCCTGGCAGTGCTCAAGGCCAGGTTGGACACAGGGGCTTGGAGCAAGCTGCTCCAGTGGAAGGGGTCCCTGCCCATGGCAGGGGGTTGAAGCTGAAGGAGATTTAAGGTCCTTTCCAACCCAAACCAGTCTGGGATTCCATGAAAAGGAATCAGACCAAATACCTGTTAAACACAAGAAATGTGTTTCACAAAACTATTAAAGCCTGCAGCAGGCAAATTCTCCTTCAGGGTCTCTTCACCAAAAGCTATTCAGGTTTAGGAAGTTTGTGCAAGTTTACATTAACTGCAAAGATTTAAAGCACACTTTTTATCTGTGAACTTTTTATATCCATCTGTCAGCAGTTTCTATTTCTGGTGGGCAAAAAGGGTTTCAGAAGTCTTCTCGTTTCCTGAGTTCCAAGACTGACAAAGAAAAATGCCATTTTAAGAAACATGTTTCTAAAAGTCTTGCACTAGTCAACAGTCCCTGCTAATGACAGAGTCAGTTCCACCATTTCTGTGGCTCTGAAAGTCAGAAGCTGTCGCTCTTTACCAGACGGGTCACACTCATACAGAACGCAGTTTTCAGCAAGCACTAAAAGCAGATCTTGTACTTTTATCCCTCTGGTGTTATGTTGGTTTTGAGCTTACAAAACCAGCTTCTATTTGTTGTGGCCCCAAAAATCACCTCCATGATTTCAGAGCTGGCCAAGTCACAACAAACTCCCGTGGTGCAGTAGTCCCTTCTAAGCAAAGTCTCAGAATGTGTTTGCCCTGAAGTCACTCAAGGTAAAACTGCTTAAGGGTAAAACCAGGAAGATCTTGAGCTCAAATCCCGTGTTCAGAGGGGAAAGACAATCACACAGGTCCTGATGTGCATTGCCTGAGGTGTCTTACTCTTTGTAATGCTAAGGGACTTCTATTTTCTGTCACCCTTTCACCCAAGCTGCTGAGGCAGGTTTTCCAGAGCCTGTGCAGCAGTGTTTTCACTTGTTCCTGTGCTGTAACTCCTCAACTCACACCTGCAACCTCCACTACTGCATGTTATACTTTCTTACAGGATATGATTGCCAGTAGTCTGCAAACCATCCCTTCTTTCTGTATCCCTGAGCTGTATTTTTTGGTTCACATTAGGGGACTCCATAATACGGATGCTCCAAGCTTAATAAAGCCAGATGCACGAGCAGCTGGCCCCAGTGTTTGTATACTCCTGTCAGCACTAACTGTGTCATAAGAAACAACAACAGGGATTTCACACAGGCCCTGATAAAACCTCAGTAATTATGAATGCAATAGTATGACAAGGGAGATCACATGCTGCAACAGGAAGGACACCAGCGAGGATGCCCATCTGGGAATCCTGTCCCTTCTCTTCCTTGATGGCCTCTGGGGAAAGTTTTCCCTGTCTGTTTTCTCACTGCCTTCCCCATTCATTCCTTTCTCTGCACCCCGAAGAAGCGTTACTGTTAGAACGCTTGCCATCAGGCACAGATCCACTACTAAGCTTTTACACAGCTTTTAAGCCTGTCTCAATATCCATTGTGCCTCCCTCTTACATATTTATCCATACAAGCTCCTGCAAGTTTCCAGGAGCTGCTTTCACTCAGTAAAGAGCAAGTTTTTCAAACAGTAACTGACAAACTGATAGGCCCTACAGCCCACAGCACATCACACCTCATCCAGAGACAGGCAGTTTAAGGAACTTGAACTGAAGCTTTTAATGCCGTAAACAAAGCTTTACCTTCTGTAGGAAGAGGATAATCCTCACAAGCATCTTGGCATGCAGTTCCTCCAAGGTGAACAGAGTTCGAGGCGTGCGGATGAAGATCTTGGTCTTGCCATAAGCCACATCGTGCTGAAATCCATGGCACTCTATGAGCTTCTTCACAGCATCTGTGTCCGAAGGGAGGTCATGGTTTGGCCAAGTGAATTCCGAGATTATCTTGTACCTGGAATTACAAGGTATGATTTACAAATGTAAACCTGTCATCCAGGTTCTCAAGGCCAACCTTCAACAGGTTTTAGAAATAATTATGATCTAAATCCTAATAAAACTGATTATAGATAAAAGAACCTCAAGACACCCTCTGCAGGAAGTCGTGATCCTCAAAATCCAAGGAAAATGAATACAAGAAGCATGATTTTGTGAAGAGTTTACTTCATCAACACCAAACTGATGCAACATGACAAACCTCACCACTGTCTGTCTTCCTGCAGGTTTGGCAGTTCCTTTATTCACACTCTCAGCATTCCATTTCAATGTTACTTATTTCTGGTGAGAAGAGCAGCTTTGGTGGGCTCATACTGTGCAGGAGCAGCCAACTGCAATCAACTGCCTTGTCAGAAAGCCTACATTTAACAATCCTGCAAAGAATTTCTCTTGTTCACCACTTTGGTGTTTCACATTTCTAACATCTTTCTCTGGTTCACCACATTTCTAACAACATCTGTTATTTACCAAGGTAGCATATAGCTGACTGCCACAGTTGCGAACACCACGACTGACTGTAATTGTTATGTCCCATCCTTACCCTCCAAGCTCCTCTTGACACTGGGAGAGGGAATACAGATTGGAACTAAGACAACTACAAATCAAGCATGAGAGTAACTAGATCCCACTTAGCTCTGTACGATTTACCAGCCCAGCAAAGTGCTGATCAGGTGAACACACATTGGCACAAAGCAACGATGAATTTTCTATGCAAGATTTATGGACATAATAAAAACTGTAAGACATTTCCACAGTAATAGTACCCACATTCCTGTTCTAAATAAAATAACCATGCAGCAATTTGAAGCACTCCTCTATTTAAAAGCCCACAGTCCAAGTCAAACATAAATCTCAATGTTTCAGACATGCAGAATTTTCAGCTCCTATTAAATGGGTGCAGAAATAAACCATTTTACTGGGGAGAGGGTGCACTGCAAGGAGTTACTAAGTGGACTAAAATCAGCCTGAATGGAAATAACATCACCCTGCTGCTTTCATTCATCAAATTAGCCTTCTGGAATAAGCTGTTGAAGGGGGTGGGGAAAAATGAGGTGCCTATGCAGGGAACACCATCAGTGTTAGAGTTACACACATAGACAAGGGATCTTACTGGTTACTAGAACAGGAGTACTTAAAAAACATCTTCAGACTCACAAAAGAGGATTTTGCATTTATACTTGGTTAGCAGAAGCATTCCTTCTCTCAAATACAGGCACACACAGGGAATAAATATTTTCCACTTGTTTCTCTTTCCTATTCTCACCAGGAATGATGTTCCTGCAATAATTAATTCACTGGGAAAATCCTCCACCTTAAGACAGTTATATTGGGGAAAAAAAAGACAAGCAGAGCAGCAGCACAAGCCCACAGGGGCCAGAAAAAGATGAGGAAGATATTAGAGACCTGACAACCTGCCCAAAAGAGAAAAGAAATTCTCTTCCTCCTTCACAGGCCACAGCTACCTGGTGTCTTCTATGCGCTGTGTTCAACACAGCCTGGAAACAGGCATGTGGATGCCATGAGGGCACTGGATTACACCTGCCTGTGGCCACGGCTGCAGATGCCTCACAGGCGCCATCCTTCCCCCTGCCCCACACACAGACCCCTTCCTGAAACCCAATCAGTTTCTTTTTGAAAGTAAGCTATATATTATAGATATATATATAAAAAGAATGAAGCACATCTATTTAAGACACATGGCCCTGATGTGCATTGCACCCAATTGGAAGATATAGTTACCAAGTGAACACAGAACATCTCCTGGTCTAACAAAAATGTATGTGGACTTTACTTTCTACAAACTGGCCAGGGCAGAGTGGTGCACACAGAGTTCAAATGTAATTTGAAAAGGACATTTAGTATGGTCTTAACTGGGCTTTGCTTCATTTCCTACTGACAGATATAAAATCACCTCTTACTGAGTGACTGTGGATCTGTCTTAAGATGTGCCACTGATGCAGTGCAGGAGTCCAAAGCTGAAGGGCCTGGAGCCTCCTCCATGTTCCCAGTCTCCCAGTGAGCATGTTAAATATAAAGGAACAGAGATCCCCTGTGATCCCAGTTCACAAACCACTCAAACTGTACAGCTTGTCCCACAAATCATCTCCCCAGCCCCCGTAAGAGGGTTTCTCATCCAAAGACAAGGAACAAAGAATTCCGGTAAAAATAAACCCAATTCTGGTAAAAATAAACCCAATATCCAGGCCAAGAGATTGTTATTTATTGGTTTTTAGCTTAGAAAAGGCAATACCATGATATGCAAATACAGTGTCTGATCCCTCATACTGGAGATGATTAATCCCACTGCAGGGTCCGATCGAACAAATGCTACAATAGCTTGAAAGCTGAACCAGTTGCCATGGGCTAATTTGGTTTACGGGCTGTAAACATGACTACTGGTCTTCGGCTTACAGGAGCTCATCAAACCTTCATTAAAAACAAAGCAGCTGTTTATATTAATAGTAATTACACAAATCTGAAGAGTAAGTTGTAATGAATCGCACATGTGAGGGTGAAAGCATGCTCTAACCACTGCATGATGTTGAAGAAAGCTGATACACAGCCCTGCAGGCTGTATTTACTGAACCAGACCCTTCCGTTCCACTTCAGGTATCATGAATATCCAGGCAAATCTCCACTGTGAACAGCAAAAGATCTTTCAGCAGTGCTTCATTTCTTATGCATGACATCCCACCTGCTCAAAGAGTTTAATGTTTTTCTACACTCACAGCCTTTTTCTCACCTGATTCCACAACAGAAGCAAAAACTCAATTCACTATTTCATTAGCACAAGGTGGAATTCTCACTACCCAGGCTAATTCACTGAAGCCACAAGACAAATTTTAATCTAAAACATCTGTCACAAGTCTAGTAGGAATTAAGAGGGCAAGAAGTATTAAAGCCATGTTTTAATGGGGTCATGTTGCTATCCCTCTTCAGAATTTCAGTTCTAAAGTCCAGAGGTTTTCTCCTGCGCACGTGTCACTGTGCATCATCAAGCACCTCCCAAGACACACAGTGTCTGTGTCTTTCTGCAACAATTAGACAATGTTCAGAGAGAAAACAGAAGTTAATTAGTTCTGGTTTGAGGGTTATGCTCTGGGAAAGAACTTCAGTACACTTTCCTGCTGCAGAGAGTAATACAGCAAATGGATTTTAGCAGAAGTGGAGCCTCTACACGCCTCTACACGCATCGGCTGCACAAAAAGAGAGCAGAGTCCCTGTTAGACCCATGTTATCACACTCAGTCACACAAGTTGAGAGCCCAGAGGACTCAAGACTTAACTCTTCACTCGAGGTGAGACAGCCAAATCCCACACCTCACTCCAACACCTGAGCTTGAGTCCCACCAAGAGCTGGATGGAGTCACCCCTCCTACCTGTGCAGAAACTTCTCGTAGGTCTGGCGGTAGGCAAAGCCGGCACGCCGCACCCGCACGTTCTCCAGGAGGCCGAGGTACTCAACCTGGTGCCTGCACCGCTCCTCGTCAAACAGCTGCGGTGACTTCTTGTCGTTGGGCTTGATGCAACGGACATAATAGGGCTCCTGAGGGGCAAATCAAAGGAGGTTCCAGTCAGAAAGAGAAGAGTGCCTGCAGGCACAGCTGCTGCTCATGGAGACACTGAGGTGTCAGTGCACCCGGCATCTGAGGGAGGCTTGGTCACTTAACAGGAATTCCAAGGTTAGAACAGAAATGACACGAGTGGCACATAAAATGTTCCTCCCCTTCGCACACCACAGTGCATCTGTTGCCAGATCCATGTGTTACACATTTGAGTTTGATTGACCTTGGCTATGTATCAGAACCAGTTCCACATCCTCCTCCTCTGTAGACAAATGATAACAAGGAGCTTCATAAAAGACAGAAAGCCCAATGTAATTCATTGTCCTGATTGTCAGATACAGCTTTCCCAGTATCAACATCTAAAAGCAGCATGGATTACTCCATAATTTTTAAACTATGCTGAGTGAAATCTTCTACAGACCGTACCAACAGGCTTGAATAGTGGAATTCTCTGAACACCACCATGTATGGGGCAAAATCCATCTTACTTCCAGACCACACCTTCCACAGAAGCACAAGCCATCATCAGCATGCGAGTTCCTCTTTCTGCAACCCTTGAACTTGCAGGCAGCAAAGAACATTGGACAGGGACTGGTGGCTTTATGCCACAACTGAGAATGAAATTTCAGCAATTTTCCCCTGGACCAGATGAAATGTGGTTGTGAAACCATCTGTAACAGTGCTCTGAGCAAACAGAGGCTCCTTCTCAAAAGGGAAACCCCTGGGTTCTCCAGTGCCTCTTCTGGTCCAGGACTGCCTGATGGTTTCAACAGTGATTCCAATGAAGCAGAACAATGTGGGTACCAAATCTGGAGACAATACACAGCTTGAGAGTGCAAGAACCCACAGCATTAACAAATGGGAGGAGTGGTTTGGGGAAAAAAAAAAAGGGAAAAAAGCTTAATTTGGTGAGGACAAATGTAAAGCTCACATTTAGGCAGAAATAGTTGTATAATAAAAGAATGAAAACCTGATTTACACTCATGCTAAAGAGAGACCTAAAAGCTCTAGCTCAGTGTGAGCCAAGTTCATATTTTTCTAAAGAAGGGGCACAGGAAGAGGAAAACTGGAAGACAAAAAAACCCAGCAAGTTTCTACATGTGTGCACATCACCTTTGGTTCGGGGCACTGAAGCTCCAGCAGGGTGTGAACGGTGGTGAGTCAGTTGAGGGAA
This sequence comes from Pezoporus occidentalis, assembly GCF_034315485.1. NCBI lineage: Eukaryota > Metazoa > Chordata > Aves > Psittaciformes > Psittacidae > Pezoporus > Pezoporus occidentalis. The sequence continues at coordinate 174,210 of NW_026915073.1, read as the reverse complement.
GACCAGGCAAGATCAAAACCCCAGAAAATGTGACTCAGAGGAAATACAGTTTGAGTCTCGAAGGACTGAGAAGCCACAGAAGCATCCTGATGTTAGATGTGATGTGTTTGAAGGGTAGATATGAAGAAAAGCAAACATTCAGGTTTAGGACGAAGAAGCTTTTCCTACAGTATAAAATTCAACTGATGCACTGGGTAAAGAAGGAATGGGAGTGAGATGCCTGTGGAAAGGGAGGGAACCTCCTGCACTAGAGAGGAACAGCCTGAACAACCTCTTGCAAAGAGAAGTGGCAGAGGTGTCCTCAAATGGGATACGAATTAAGTGCATTCCCAAAGTCCCTTTCAGCCCTATTTTCTATGATTTGTCTATCATTTAGACCTATTTTCTATTTTTTTAGGTCACTTACTTAATCTCAGGATAATATGAATGGCCCCAAATTGCTATTTTGCCTTCAGCAGTATTGATGAAACAGGACCATCCTTGACTCCCCTGGCTAATCCTGGGTGACCAGCACTAACAACAGGCACACAGAGCTGCTGCCCACTAAGGAGTGTGAATAGGCTGAATATGGGTAAGGAACAGGCTAAGATATGCAGACCTTGGAAAAGCAAACTCGTATCCTAGAAACTGATATGAGCCACTGGATCTTCTGGGGAAGATATTGGACTGGAACGTTTCCCTGCTTTTTTAAGCATGCAATCAGTAGCATCAGGCTGTGCTTTGCTCCTGGAGGGCTGTCCTTGGAGCAGGAATATATGGCACCAGGGAGAGTGGGCAAAATCTAAGCTAACCACCCCTTCAAGTGCTGGCAGCATCCCTGTCTTGCAACCCAGAAGTGTGTAAGCAGGTATGGGAAGTGTGGGGGCAAATGGAAGTATGTGTGGACAATGTATGTTCTCACATCACATCCCTTCTCCCCTAGCAACTTCATCTCTCCCCACAAAGTACATCAGGGGTAGCTCTGTCGCGGTCTTGTCTGGCTCCTTTCCTTATAGGGAGACTGAGGCAAAGCTGGATGCAGTGCAGAAAACTGCCCTGCTCCCAGAGAACCAGCTGAGCCTGCAGGCAGTGTGTCAGTGCTCTCTTCATCCTGCTCTGCCTTTCAGATACTCAGAGAGCGGTGGACTCAGGAAAGGAAGGAGCACTGAGGTCAAGGCTTCCCCAGGGCACAGGCAGCAATGTCAGCTCTGGTCTGCGTGAGGTTTTCTACCTCACAGACAGAATGGAAAGGAAAAAATGGTGAAAAATAACATGCTGGTTCAATTAGAAGAGTTTTAAGAGATTACATATTAACTTTTTTGTCTTCCTCCTGATAATTCTTTCTGCTCTGAAGATAAGAAGGTTCACACGGGTCTTTATTCACTCGACAATCTCCTACCAGCTCCCAGAACGTGCCATCTGTGTGGGTGATGATTTTCCTTTCAGCTGCAGAGCTGGGCTGTGCCATGGGAACATGCTGTCATCGCTGCTTTTCACGCTCTCACACACTGGGTTTCAATCTATGAAGGCAGAAGCAGCCCTTTCAGAACTTCACATCAGCGTTGAAGTGGTTTTGATGTGGCTGTGGCAGCTATAACTGATGAAGAGTAGGAGTTTGCTGGACCTGATGCCTGCAATTTATAAACTCTGTATTTTAATCTCTCATTTGTATGGCAAAAAGTGAAGGCCAGGTTGTTCATCTGCTAGAACAAGTCTCTTATGTGATGGGGAATAAGCTATTTAGGGAAAATGCAGGATATACAGAGAACTCCCTGAATTATAACTCAGCTTAGGAGCTGTGAAAGAGGCTGCAGTTGTGGAGGTGAATGGTCTGCAGTTCTGCCCATCCCCTCTTGCTAGTATCCACCCACACATTAGTCACCCATAAGGACAAACCTATCCCAGTGTTAGCAACAGGGTAACATCAGAATGATGCTAGACTATCCCAGGTCTGCCCACAGTACCACTGTGTTGCATCTGATTCTAAGATGAAAATAATTCCTTTGATGAGAAGGATATCACAAATAATCCACATTCAATCTGCAGAACTGCAACATCTTACATGGCTGCCCCGTTCCTGGCAGCGTTTAAGGTCAGGTTGGATGGGGCTTGGAGCAACCTGCTCTAGTGGAAGGTTTTCCTTCCTTTCCAGGGGCCCGTGGCAGGGGGCTGGAACTGGAGGAGCTTTAAGGTCCCTTCCAACACGAACTATTTGATTATTCTATGATCCTGAGAACAGATGAACCAAATTAAAGAAATCATTAGGAGCACGAAGACAAGAAAGTGCATCCCACCCCTCTGCCTCAAAGGGAAATGGCATCCCCTGGTCATTACTGACATTACAGCCTCTGCTTCCCAGTTCTTCATTCCTGCTAACACAAACTCCCTCCATCACTGCAAAGCTGCCTGCTCAGGTTGTTACTCATGTCTTTGCCATTCAAAAACACAACAAACTTCAATGCAACAGATCTGTGACTTCCAGCTCAGCACAAAGAGGAGTCCTGTGTCTGTCTTCGATATCAAAGGCAGAAGTCAAGACGCTGCTTTCGTTCCAGAAAACAGAAACAGGAAGTTCTTGCACAGACAGGAGATCATCTATCAGAGCAATTACAGTGTAATTAAAGCCTCTCAGCAACGACAGCAACCAGGGCAAATTCTAAAGCAGATTACTCCATGCTTGCAGTCCCACCAGCCTCAGCTCTTCAGGGGGATAATTATGCAGCTCCCATTATTGCACCATGAGGCTGTCAAGCCTGGGAGTGGCATTTTATAGATGGAAGAACTGAAATGCAGAGACATAAAGGCCCCAGCTCTGAAAGACAGTTGGATGCCTGATGGCACCTCAGGTTTTGGTGGTTTCTTTGGTTTTTAAATCCAGCTGAGCGATTTTTAGATGCTTAAGTATTAAAAAGAAAATGAAGCAGTTTCAAGCCATTGCTCTCTAAACAAACTCCTCCTCCAGAGGTGTCTTCTCCATAGTTTACAGCTGTCCTGGGTTCAGCTACTGCTGACAAATCTGTGTTGGATATGTTCAGTCACAGTGCTGACAGTATAACTTTCTAGAGATGAAGCCTGTCAAGCTGAATAGGAAGAGAGTTATGGAAGGAAGAAGAGTCAAACAAAGGGGGTTACAGAGAAGGAAAGGGGAGGTGTAAGATATGTAGGTTGAGAGAATGTTCCTGGAGAAGCTCATCATTCACAGCCATGCCAGGCAAAGGGCTTCCTGGGTCAGTGTTTAAAAGAGAAGCCACCCAAAGTACCTTCCAACCCAACCCATTTCATGGTTTTATGAAACCATCAGCTTGAAATGCAACAAAATTTAGGCCTATCCTCACGTTGTTTTTTGAGAAACAGCTGAGGAAAACATGAGGTGCTGTTATGTCTCCCTCTGGACCCACAGACCACAGCAGCTCACACCACTTGTGCAATGTGGTTTGCAAAGAGCTGTTTTCATCAGCTGTTACTGGAGGCTTCCCACAAACATACCTGCAGGGTCCAAGCCACAGTCAGACACTAGGTGTTGTTACTGTGGATTCCCAGAAGTGCAGCTCTGGTCCCAGGTTAAGCACAGGAAGAAAGAGCAACATGCCCCGAGGGAAGAATCTCAGTACTGATAATTGCAGTGAGCTATGTCCCCAAAGGAGACAGTGTTTTCACCAGCCCAGGAACAGCGAATGTCACCTGCTGCCCAGCCCCAGCAGAACCTGGGACAAGTACCCAAACTGGCAATGACTCAGAGGCAGAGAACCCCATTTATTTGTGCATAACCAGTGTCTAGCAGAGCATGGCTTCAATACCCCATTATTAGCTTGCTAATAACATGCACATAGTATTAACTGTCCCAAGAGTCACCTCAAAGAGATCCTGGGGACAGAATGGCCAAGCAGAAGCACTATCTCTCTGCACTGTTTTACCATCTGAAGTACACAAAGCTTGTGGTCAGGACCCTTATCTAAGCAACCTCTCTTTTCTAGGACATACCAAAGTTTAGACCCTTTAAGCTTGACTTCAGGACAGGTCTCACCAAATTTGGGAAGTTTCGAAGATGTAGAACAGCAAGATCTCCACTAAAAATAGCTCAATCACGTAAGTTAGTTTGCAAACTTCAGGACCCACAAACACTGTTCTGAAAGGAGCATTAGCCATGGAAACTTCTGAACAGCAGACTCCAAAGTACAAACTTCACCCCCTTCGTTCCAGCTCTCCAAAGGCTGGCCATAAACATCTCCTTTGCTACCACAACTCCTGAGAAGATGGTCAGAACACTTTGCCCTTTACCACTTAATTATTCTAAATGTTAACATATCCCACTTGTCTGGGCTCACTGTTCATGTCTCATGGACCACATAACCCTTCCACAACAGCACCAAGATGCCAGGGGTGCAGCAAGGTCACCCAGTCTCTCCACAAATCAGAAGGTGGAGTTGATTCTCCAACAGAAATATTTACCTTCGATGCCAGGTTGTCCACTAATGCAATCATGGAGTTCTTAAAAAGAGTAGCAGCTGTCAGAGGTCTCTTGGTTACCTCAGTGATGCTCAGTTTACCTTCAGGCCACATCATCTTCAACACGGGGTTAGAGCTGGAAGGAAGTCTCTTTAATTGCACAGTCTAACAGTACTAAATTCAGAATTCAACAGATTGCTTTTGCCCAGATCTACTGGTGTTTTCAGCTCAAAATATATCAGCCAAGCCAGAATGACATTCCTGGGCAAAATATCTCTTGCTCTTAAGCAATATATGGCTCAAGCTGAATCCACCTGAAAAATGACAAGTGCATTCTCCTCTTCAGATAAAGATGTGTAGTAATGGGATAGTGAAAATCCTGCAGAAGTGATCTATCAAAAGCAGAGTTGGCCTTTCTGACACAAACATAAAGAATTTAATCAAAATAGTAAAGAGGAAGACCATACCCCACAGCATCCTCCCTTGGAATGTGCTATCTGATTTCAAGCTGTATTTCTGCACCATTCTTGCTATATAAAATAATTTATACATTTTAGCCTTTATTTTCTTGAAGGGCTGAAGGTGAGGTAGAATGGCCATGATGGATGGCAAGACCTCTACAAGAGACAAAAGCTGAAAGCAGCTACAGCTAATAGCCAATCTATCACATGGTGTAATATGCTGCAAGTCGTCTTTGGGAGCAGCCTTTTACCAGGGACTTAACGGAAAACAGAGGTTGCATTTGATGAAACCTCAGGTCAGCAAATATTTTGCACGTTTTGGTTAACGTGAAGCCTTGAAAATACAAACAGCAAAAGTGTTCAAGGGAGGACCCTGAGTAAACATAGGTGTCAACTGAGTTCACAGTTGCACCAGGTTGTAAGGGAACTAAAGCAGCGCTGACCACGCAGCTGCAGGTTATTTTATGCCGACTTCTACCTCTGAGCAAAGTCTTGGAAAGGTTGAGAGAGTCCACAGTCACAAAGCATGAGACCCCAGTCAGTGCTAGCTGCCAGGGAAAACAGCTTTCTGGGACACTGATACAACCACACACATTCTGAGAGGATTTCTCACTTGCTCCAAAGGCAACTTTGACCTCAGGAGTATTCCTAAGATGTGACTGCATAGTTTAAATTCTTCATATCACTGCACATATGAAAATGATCCAAATCTATTTGCCTGGTTTTCCTCCTCACCCCTATACCTTCTCCTAAAACAGGGACTTGTAGCTGGGGCCAATGATGTCTGTTGCTGACTATTTAGTATCTTTAGCACTGATTAAAGAGAGCTCAGCAATGATATATTTGCAGCTGCTCCAAAAAGCTGGTTAATGACAAATGAAGCAGCACAGGTAACCTCTACCAGCTATCTTGATCGCACAATGAGTTGTTTTCAAACCAACACTTTAAATTTAGTTCAATTAAAGGTTAGATCAGAACAATCCCATCAGACTAAGGACTTCATCCTGAAAAATCAAATTCTACAAAGCTCAGATCCCAAAGCAGAGTGTTTATTCACATGCATTGCACACCCAGAAAGGGCAGTGTCAGTGCAAACGTCAGTCTCTTCCAGCATCCACTCTCTAAAAAAATGATTCTTTAAATCCACCTCATTAATATTTTTATTCCTACCTGTTGTACATGAGGCGCTTGAAGTCTTGAAATAAAGTGTCCTTGTTTTTGTCAATAAATCCAGTGACTGAGTAACTAAAATAAAGGAAAAGAGAGTTAATTGCAAAGAAGCAAAGTCTGTCTCTGAGCTGCTGTATCAGTGTGGCAGCAGCATCCCTGCACTCCTACAGACACAGCAGCTGCTAATCAGGAACCCAGCTCTGCTTCCCAACCTACCACTAATTTGCTACATGAGCACTGAGACTGAGCTCTCAGCCCAGCTTCCAACCTTCAGCACAGAACACCCCCAGCGAGGTTCAGAAAGTGACCTGAACCCTGCAGCACCATGACCCAGACACCCACCAGCACCTGAACAACTTAGTTACACTCGGCTTCTGTCTCCAGAAGCCAGAGCTTTATATAATCATACCAATGTCTAGACCCGATTTTATTAGCTCAGTACAGCTTTCTTGCATGAACAGTGCTGTCTTTCCTTTCCTTTTTCTTGAAGCACTGCTCTCCCCTCACCCCTCTCCCCATGTTCTTTTGTTTCCACTTCAAGTACAAAATCCCATCCTGTGTAGCAAGTAACCAGCAGAAGATTGAATTGATAAGCAACTGCTGCGCTCTGTAATTCTGTATGACAGGTCTTCTGCTTCTACCAACAGCAGCACTAAATTAGAATGTTGTACCACTTCCAAGCTGGCTACAAGACAAAAATAGAAGGTGCAGCTTTCTTTTGGAAGAAACCTTACATCACATCTCCAGCGTAGTGCTTGATCCGAAAGTCTCTGTCAAACTCCAGTGTCTTGTCAGTGGCACAAAGCTGAAATCCATTAACATTCATTAAAACATCACCCCTGGCCTTTCATGAAAGAGCAACATGCATTGGAAATAGAAATGGGAACTATAGCCATTCCACTTTATAGATGCAAATGTAGATGTGAAATCCAGTTAGAACTCTGCTCTATAGGATTTTTTCATGGATGCATTAGAAGAATGTCTATTTGTACAGAATCAAGGTGCAAAAGGCTATAGTGGGAAATGCTCCATCCCTGGCAGTGCTCAAGGCCAGGCTGGACACAGACTTGGGCAACATGGCCTAGCGTGAGGTGGCACTGCCCATGGCAGAGGATTAGAACTAGATGGTCCAACCCAAACCAGTCTATGATTCTATGATCTTCCTTTATAATTTTTCCCATTTCACCATCACTCCTCAGCAAAGAAATGAAGCAATCAAAACATGACAGAAATGCAGCATAAATACAGTTACACACACACAGAAAAGCCAACATTTATAGTAAATGATGGGTCCAAAACTGTCCCATTCCTAACCTAACAAGTATCTTAACTACCCTCCATCTCAAAAAGGACACAGGAGAACTGGAAGAGGCTTGCTGAAGGGCAAAAGCAATCAACAGTACTGACTGACTGCTACAGAGGGAAGGGCCAACCAAACTAAACCTCTTCAGGTTAAGAAAGGAATGCCACGAGATGATGGAAAATTACATGGTAATGATGTTTTTTAAGACAGCACCCCCATGTTTTGCTGCTCAACAACTAGGAGGCAAGAGATGTAACCTAAAAGGGAAGAGTAAGGAAAATGGGAAGAAAGGAGCTCTTCACGTGAGCCGTGAAGCTGTGGAATTCTGTCAATTCAAAAATAAAGAACAAACCCCTTTAAGGACACCAGCTCTGATTTAGGAGGCTCCTGGACTGGAGCCTAACACATCATCATCACGTCTGCCTGATACCCTCTTCTGACTTTGACATTCACTATCACCTACTACCTCAGAAGATATAGCAGATGGACTAGAACAGACCTTTTGATACTCTGCCCTTCACAATGAGCTTGAGATTGAAACCTTCAAGAACCTGAAGAATCAGCAATTCACAGCCTGTCTACCAATGCACTTGATCCTTCAAAAGTATAAGATCAATTAAAAAGCTCAGAACTTAAGGAGGCTGAGAAAATGAACCTGTGATATTGAGAAGGACTACCAGAACAGTTTGCACATCTACAGATCGCGATCAGCATTAGCCAAGTCAGAGAAGGACAACCCTCTTCTTGGAACATGAATTTTGCCTCTATTTTTCCTGGTTTACTTGGTTTTCACCAGGACAACCAAGCAGACAGCAGCAGACCAGACATACATGACATTAACTAGAACACTACTATTTAGGGCACAGCAGCCCATCAGAACTTATCCACATGGAGACAGTGTGCAACATGCTCTACAGGGTAGCAGCGAAGCATTAACTCAGACTGAAAGATGGGAGCTAGTCCCATAACACACCAGCACACACTTTTAACTCTTTAGGAACAGCTTTGATTTATGCAGAGCTTTATAGCAGCCAGACAGTCTACAAAAGCAAATGATGAAATCAAGTCCTTCAGTTTAATTCAAGCTAGAAGAGGCTGGCTTGGAAAGCTCAGGTTTCCTACAGTAGTTCTGGATGGGGTGGAAGAAGACCCCTTAGATACAGTAAAGGACACCTGCAAAGACACAAAAGGGGGAAAAATAGTTTTGATGCAGAGAGTTTTATGGGTCAATTTTTTCAAGGCTGTATTGATCTGAACTAGAAATTAGCAAGCCAAGAAGATACATCATACCCTCCCTCACCATTATTTATAGCGGTATGGCTTGTTCCCCTCTCAGGCTGTGCAGTTTTCTGACAATGCCATCTCCTGCTGAGGGACACTGCAACTGGCAATATTTTCTTTTAATGGTTCCTATGCTGCACAAGAGCTCCTGAAGATAAGGACTCAAACAGATTCATTAGGAATTTTCAGTTTATAGCATCCTATATACCCTATGAAATTCAGCCCTCTTCCCCCACTGCATCAAAGGACTTCCTGCCCTCTCCATGGTGGAACCACTTCACCTTTGCAGCCATGGGACCAAGGACAGATCAGAAACTGAACTCCTTTCTCCACCACCTTACATCTGTTGACTAAACAGCTCCAGAAGCTGGACCACTTCCCACACGACCCCACTGTGGAGGATTTAGGACTTCATCCCCCCAGGGTTCATTGTGTTGAATTCACAACACACTGTACCTAACTTGTCTCCTGCTTAAGCCAGTAAAACCTAAGCTAACCCTGAGCAAGGTGCCCATTTGCCAATGGCAGGTGAGATGTCAGGTGAGCTGCAGCTAAAGGGCACTTCGGGAAAGCCATGGCTGAGAGAGAGCAGTGGTTATTCTATTCCCACCCCAGCCTTTACCCAAACAAGCCACATCCAGACCTATTGTTTATACTGAGCCTCCCTGGAGCAGCCTTTAGCACAGATCTTACACAATCATGCTAATTTTGTATTTCTGACCTACATAAAACATTGTGCTGGGGTGGAAGGAAGAAGGGGGGGATCAGCATTCCCAATGATGCATTTCAAATGTTTCTGAGCTGAGAGACATCAATAAATTAAAGGTCTTTATTTGATTCTGTGATTAATCAGGCTGATGACCATGATTTCAGTATGCTGCCAAGCCAGGAATAAATAAAGCCTTTTCATCTGTACATTCTACCAAAGCTAAAGCAAGGCTGGGGGCCCGAATGCTCATAGCAGCAAGAGGAGACAAATGTGTTGTGAGGCCAATGGCGCTGAACACCAACCCCTCAGTGATCCTGCAGAAGTGTGAATAATTTCACTGTCACTATGTTTTAGAGCAGCCTGGGCAGAGCACCACGTGTGCTCAAGCTGCACATCCATTGGCCACAGATGACATCATGATATGTCAAGACACAAGCTCACACTGCTTTTATGTTTGGAATGAAACTAATCTCACGTTGGACATGCTGGAGCTCCCTCTGCTGGGAATGGGGCTGCAAGAGGTGACCTAAACGCAGACCAGCTCCATGGTCTGGAGCTGCTGCAGCTCTCAGGCACTGTGTTTCATACTCGATGTCATGATTCCAGCTCAGCCACCCTTCAAGTGGCTTTTCCTTTGAACCATTTTTACTTATTCCATTACACCTTCAAACTAGAAAAGGTACCACACAGGAAAGGAAGGCTTGATGGTACAAAGAGTGAGTTACCTTTCTGCTGGAGAAGTGAGCATGCTTCCCTAGCTTGTTGTTAAGAGCCTCGAGGAACATCTCATCTGTAACTTTTCCAACGTTCATGCAGGCATCATCCAGAATGGAGATGATCCCTTTGTGCTGCTGCTCTACCAGGTCAACAATGACCTGGTTGTTGAAGTAATCAATCTGTAACAAACAAGGAATGGGTAAATTTGTGATTTGGGTAGCAAACAAGGAGCACAGCAGTGCTGGCCTCTGAAGAAAAGGTACCATGTGTCTGACTGACAGCACAGGGCTCACCGTTCAGAGGGGAAGGAAGCTGTTTTCAGTATGCCCATCACTAATTCAGAATCAAGCCAGCCACTCTTTAACACCACAGAGCAGAGAAGGAGATTTTTTTAAACACCTCACATAAATCTCGAGACCTTTGCTAAAAGTCAACTGTGACAGAATGCACTTTGAGGTGTCTTTTGAAATTCAGATGTGCACAGTCACCCCAGTGAAAACTGACATTGTGAAAGGCACTTGAACAGGAGAAATGAAGATTTTTACACTTTAACATCTACAAGCAGACAACATACATAAGCACTCAGAGCAGAAGTGCTCAGTGACGTGCGTGGCATCACAGAGATGCCACAAACATGCTTTAAATCAGACCTGGAGTCACTCATTTTCCCACACCACAGCAAAAAAGAAGTGTGCTAATTGTGAGCTGCTGCAGCCTGGTTTCCAGATAGCAAGTCTGACAGTGCAGCTGGCACACATGGCCTATTGACTTCAACAGGAGCCTACATGTAGAGCAACTGTAGATCTGGACCTTATGCTGGTACACTGCCCTCAGACCGACCTCTCTCTCCCCTGCCAAATCACTCACATGCTTCCAGGGAATTCCCTCTCGCTGGTACTCTTCCTGCTCCTGCTTTAGAACCAGCTGAATAAAGAGCTGCTGTAGCTTTTCATTGCAGTAATTAATGCAAAATTGCTCAAAGCTGCAAAAAACAGAAGGAAAAAAAACAGCATGAGTGTTGTGGGAACGGGGAAGGCACCTAATTGCGCCTCAGCAACAGCTCACCTGTTATTGTCAAAGATTTCAAAGCCATAGATATCCAGGACTCCAATGACTGTGTTTTTCCCATGTACTGTAGTGTCATAGTTCTTCACTTCAATCACATCATTGATGTGTGTCACGATCCAAGCAAAGAGGCGCTCGTAGATTGCCTGCCAGGGAACAGACACTAAGGAGTTCTACTACATCCATTGTAGCTCTTTCTGGTAAATGCAACACATGGTGCTACAAAGCCTAATTCAAGATGCTGCCCCAACCACACAACAGCTCCAGGTAACATTCTGCTCAAAGTGAACAGTACTGACATAAAGAAAGTGTTTCTTGTCTTTCTTCTCAAACTCATTTAGTTGCAGCCTCGGCCTCAGTGAGGTCGGTAGGTACAGCAGCTCCCCTCAGTTGATTCCAGTCTGCTTTTCAGCTGCCTAATAACTTCCATTCTAAGAATTACTTAACAATATTGAAGAGCAAGTGAGTGAGAGGTCAGTTACAACAGTAACAACTGAACACAATGGCAGGAAAATATTCCTGTTCAACTCTGAAAATGTTCTATAGGCACAGGTATCTTTGAAGTCTCTGTGTTCAAAATGTACTGGGAAGCTGTACAAACACACAACCTTCAGAGAACAAGTTAATAACCAAGGATCTTCATCACTTCATCTAATCTTCCCTTGGTTTCTTAGCAAAGGAAGGACAATTGTCACTCCTCTCATCAGTATCCTCTGCAAAACCAGAAAGCACTTAGGGTTTCCAACTTGAGCTCAAGGTGTTCCACTCTCTGCTCTCTGAATTCAACTGCTAAATGAACTCCAGAATCACATTGCACAAAACATTCAGTACAATGGGTTCCTGTTGCAGGGACCAGCAAGCCAGGCTGGCAGCTCCCTCCCCTCTGCTGGCTGGGGTCAGGCTGTCTCAGAGCCAGGGAAGGTGCTGCTCTGCAACCCTCCTATAGAACACAGAAACACATACATTCAGGAATAAATCCATGTGAACCACAGACTTGCCATGTCTCAGCAAGCACTGTACTCAATGGATCACCCAGGAGTCCTACTGGGACCCGAGCACTGAAAAATGTTCAATTCCACAGGCAATTCAATGCTGAACACCAAATACAACTCAATCAAAAGGCAAAAGCAGAAGAAATGCATTTGAGTTACTATCACATACAAAACTGGATGCAGAGAAAGGAGATTTAAACTCACTTTTGCAAAGGCATCTCTGCCATAGGTGGCTTCTTGTTCAGTATGTTGCTTGTCAATGACATCCCGACCTGTAGCTACAGTTCTGAACAACAAAGCCTTCTCCACCATGTCAGATTTTGTTGAGAGCAAGTCTGCAATGATGGCCACAGCCTTGCTGTTCTCGATCACAGGCATGTCACCATCCACAGAAAACTTCAGGTTCCCCTGCAAGAAGCACCAGGAAACTCAGGTTGGCCATGCAGAACCACACAGAGCTCCAACATCAGTGGGAGCAGCAAAGCCTGACTCACAGCAAAGCATTCCTGCTCAGGGTTTGGGAAAAACTTATATCAAACACTGCCTCAAGATTCGGAGTCCAGCCATGGGAATTACATGAAGTATCAAGCACTGGATGGAATGTTTCCTTTTCACTGAAGCTCATCACAGAAGCATGAGGCTGCAGTTGTTATTGCAGTGCTATTTCCCACCAAAGCAATGTGAATATTCCAGGAAAGCTGACCAATGAACAGTGCTAATGGGATTGGACTGACAGCAGCTGCCACAGCAGAGCTGGTACTGCACACCTGCAAGTGCCAGGAATAAGTAGCAACACCACTGCACTGGGTGCTCTCACCCCTTGCCTGCATGGCCTGGCTCTGCTCTGCCTCTACTCCTGACCCAGCACTGGGGCACTACTGCCCCAAGGAGGAGGAAGAATTGGGAATTTCCTCATCCTGCCTACCTGAAGTGCCTCTCTCCTCAAGGAAGCACAAGAGCTGAGCTACAGGGACACTGCAGAGAGTGGGAGGCTCTGTGGGTCCCAGGAGAATGCAAGTGAAGGAAGGATTTCCTCAGCATCAGAACACAGAGGATTAAGAGGTCTCCTGTATCTGGCTGCGCTCAAGTCTCCACCACAGGTGAAGCACCATCTCCCCAGCAAAACCACAGTGGTGATGGTAGGTATGAGGGCAAAAGGGGGCAGAAGGACTATGAGGTGAGAGCTCCCTACCCCCTCACTGCCAAATCTACACAAGTCCTTTTCAGAACATTTAACAGCTTCCAGTACATGATGGTATGTCTGGTTTGGGATCTGGAATACGGAGGAATAAATGTCAACTTCCATCATTACTGCAGGGCCTATTTTGTCCAGGAGCCTCACTCACCACTGGAACAGTTCAGTTGTAAACTGTATACACTTTTCCAGTCAACAGATCTTCCAACTTCTTCTGCAGCAAGGGAACTGGAGCTGCTGGAAGCACAAGTGCCCTGACCCCTACTGAAGAACAGCCTACTCCTACCTGCAGAAGGCAGAGTGCTCACCAGGTGAAGGATGACAGCCACAATTTTGTAGACAGTCTCAACCTCCTCTTGCTTGAAGCCTATCACTTTCATGGCGTCAGCTACTGCTTTGAACTCTGCACCATCATTGATGGAACACTGAGGGGAAAGAGGTTTGGGACATGAGTGACTTAATGGAAGTCAGCTGAGAGAAAGCAAAGATTTTTACAAGTTCATGGGAAATACGTACAAAGGTGATGTCTCTCCTACTACATTTTCCTGCTTTTTATAAGCAGACATAAATGCAGTATGTACATGTACACACACATTTTGTCTCTGAGGGCCAGAAACTCCATTGCAAATAGCACACTGATGTGACTTTTCCATATTCGTCTTCAGATATTGGTCTCAGCTTCTGCCAGCTCAGCAGTACTTTGAGTATACCAAGAAGCATTTACAATTTTAAGCCAGGTTACCCCTGACTCATTAACAACACCCTCACCTTTATCTGTGCTCCAGGACAGATGTATCTGTATGCAGACCCATCCTTTTGTAGATGCAGAGAACGTAACATCTGGTCAGACCCCCCCTGGAGCAGCTGCACAAAGAGCAGTTTAAGAAAAGGTGAATGAAAGAAATAAAATCCTTCCTTTTTCTCTTTCTTATTCATCTGCTTAAAAAGCAAAATCCTGAAATCATGAACTTAGTGCTATAGAAGCAGCATTTGGAGTGACAGCGCAACATGTGCAAAATACACAGTCTGCATCGTTGTAGGGCTCTGACATCAGCAAGTGGTTTCCCAAATGACTGTCCTTTTGGGTGACACAACTGTTTAGAAACTCATCCTGAACCTCTTTACAGAGCAGACACTTTTCCATCTGTGACATGCCACAGCTGTGTCTTGGCAAGCACAACTACTGCTATTCACAGGGGCTTGCCAACACATAAAAGGCACATGAATCACAAAGGTGCTAACACGCATCCTGGAGTAAAGAGTAAGGGGGAAAATAAACAAACCTGTGTTTGCCTTACTGCAAAACTGAGAATAAAGGTTATACCAATAGGTTATAGGAATAGGCCAACCATTTCCCCCAAAGGACACACAAGGGAACCACTATACAATACAAAAGACATTAAAAAGACACACACACACACACACACAAAAGAAAGCCACCTCAGTGTCATAAAATTACTTCCATATGGACTAAAATCCTCAAGAGAAAATAGAGGGATTAGAGTTATTACAAATAAAACATTGAGTCAAAGTCCAGTATTCTACCAGATTTGTTTAGTTCGCCACCTTTTAAGTTTACAAATGTGTTAATATGGGACTGGAGGATAGAAGAAAATAAATCTTCCCATGCTCCTTTCCCCAGACCTTGTCAAAGAGCTCAAGAACCTCAGCTCACCCAAGATGTAACAACAAAGGAACCCTTCACAAAGGGGGTGAAGGCTTTAAATATTTTGCGTGTCACGTGGGAAAGGTGAGGAAAGTCACTTGTGTCAGCAAACCAATACAGACCTGATAAAAAGAGTGAAAGCTTCTCTCTCCCGCCTGCTGCACAATCACACGAGACTGCAGGGAAACAGAATACAGAGGTGGGTATTCCTGGACACGGGCATCCTGCCTCCCAGCCACCTCTCCTCAGCCACCAATGCCTCGCTTCACCACTGCCAGGACACCCCCAAACTAACCTTACTTCTTGGGAAGTCTGTAACAGGCACCATTAGCTACATGTGACCACGGAGATGGAAGTCTATGATCAGAAAGACCAGCTTGTGGAACAGCTGCAATGTCCTACTTCCAGTCACATGGGGCAACTTGAATTGGAATTTCACTCTTCCATGAATTGCTTTCATGGAAGAGTCAAATAAAATGTCATTTTAGTTCAAGAGTTAGTTAATTGCTGGGAATGAAAATAAAAGGACTGCAATTAAAAGCTCCATGGGACATAGTTAGGGTAACCACTTCTACAGCCCCAAGACAGGCTGGGCAGCGGCACCCAACCACTGTACGAGCAAATGCTCTCTCTACCAAAGGGCCCTGTTTTAGGGAGGAGGCCATAGGTCCATCTTCAGAGCACTCATTCCAAATCAGTGTAAAACAGCATGAATAAGCAGCAGAAATTCAGTCAAGCAATGGTACCTTATTTCATGCTACAAGTTTGAACAAGGAAGAACGACACTGCGTGTGTTCCTGTAAAGTGCAAAAAATCACTGTCTGGTAACTGCTGCTGCTTGGACCAGAACCTCAACTGCTTTCAAAATGGAAACCAATTTAACTTGGTAGAAGTCAAGAATATGAAATAATGGATGAGGATTTAAGCCACTGCAGCTGCAGCCCTACCCCTTTTTTGCATTAGAGTATCACATGTTAAATGTTTGGGTTTGTTGTTTCGTTTCTTAACATAAAGTGTTCTGAATATAGACTTCAGGGAAATAAAGGGAAAAGTAAAAAAAAAAAAAAAACCACAAACAAAAAAGCATGTTGTGAGCAGATGCAGTCAAAGGGATAAATCAAAGCCAGACGTGTCTCTCACATAAGCAGAGCTGTGAATAGATCATGCCCAGCTTCTCTGGGGAGTTTTACATATTCCAATGTTTTCAGACACCACTGAATGACATGAAAAACCCAATTATGCTCAGGATCACTGGAATAGATAGAACCAAAGTTCCCAAAAGATCACACAAGGTTATTCCAGAAGAACACTCCTCACCCTACCCTCGCTACTTAAAGCCCCACGTATCGGCTGCTTCTATTCATCACTGAGATCTCAGTGGGGGGAACTTACAAGGGAGTTTTGCAGACCTTAATTTAATCTTAGCTTTTGTTCTGGAAACAAAGCACATAGACTTATGTGCCCATAGGCTTTTGAGGAACACTAGTCTCTTAGAAAGTCAGCTCTAACAGTGGGGGTGGTAAAATAAGGGGGCATTGCCAGTGCTTCAACAGCATTTCAGTTACTCTTGAGGCAAAATGAAGCCTTAGACTGAAGGAGCTTCTCTTCCCTCATGTCACCTGCTGACACACCATGTTTGGAAGGCCTTTCTATTGGCAAAACACGCATTACAAATGTAACTACACAAAAGCCTCTAGAAGTGAGGGTGGTTTACCTTTTCTAGTAAGTAATTATTGATATGCCCCCCTACTGGGTCTCCTTTGAAATCAAAGTTGATATCCATGTATTTCCCAAACCTGCTGGAATTGTCATTCCGGTTTGTTTTGGCATTGCCGAAGGCCTCTAACACACAGTTGGATTTCAGCAGAATGTTCTTCACTCTGAAACACAGATGGATGGAAAAGAGAACAGGATAAGTCCAGACTTACATATCCAAATCATGGCAATCATTTTGTGGCATTTCTCCAGCAGAGATGGGCTTTGATGGAAAAGTTCAAACTTTCAAAATAAACTTTTCCATGTGATTTTAGCAATCAATATTGTAAAAGTCCCGATTAAAAGGGATTTGAAGAAGTCAGGCAAATGCCATAAAAATCAGCATCTAATTAGTACAAGAGACCATCTAATAACATGGTGCTCACCATCATAGAATCCCAGACTGGTCTGGGTTGGGAGGGACCTTAAAGCTCATCAGGCAGGGACACCTTCCACTACAGCCAGTTGGTCCAAACCCCTGTGTCCAACCTGGCCTTGAACACTGCCAGGGATGGGGCAGCCACAGCTTCTCTGGGCACCCTGTGCCAGTGCCTCAGAACCCTCACAGGGAAGAGCTTCTGCCTAAGAGCTCATCTCAGTCTCCCCTCTGGCAGGTTAAAGCCATTCTCCTTGTCCTGCCCCTACAGGCCCTTGTCCAAAGCCCCTCTCCAGGTTTTCTGGAGCCCCTTTAAGGCACTGGAGCTGCTCTAAGGTCTTCCCCCAAGGAGCCTTCTCTTCTCCAGGCTGAACCAGCCTAGCTCTCTCAGCCACAGAAAGTCCACAGAAAGATACCCACAAACAGAACAATTTCATTATTTCTGTGCAAAGCCCTTACCTTTCCACCTCAGCCCTCTGCCCTGGGTTGGTAATGGCTGCTATGTAATGCATAATATATTTACTGGCCTCAGTTTTCCCAGCCCCGCTTTCACCTGAGGGCATAAACACAACAGGTGACACAGCAAATGGAAAATAGCAAAGCAAATGAACAGCATCTCTTAATTCTACTCCAGAGTATTTGGGGGTTTTGTATTGCTTGGATTTTCTAAAGCAATTTTATTTGTGTGCACTTCGTACGCAAAGTGCACACAAATACTTTTCTGAATACAGCCATCACCTGCCTGGTTGTTGCTGCTTTGCTGACTTAGAAGCAGTTAAGATGTAAGGTTGGTAAAAGGCCTGCGGACACCAAGAATCAAAAGGAATATTGTTAGAGGAGAAGGACGGGCATGCAGAGGCTTGGCCAGCAGCAGCTCTGGGCGCTGCAGCACAAGAGGCTACTGTTGAGCGTAGCAGCTCTGGTCGCTCACTTTTCAGAGCTGCTGAAGCACAGGAACACCACGGAAATGAAGTGCCAGGATCCAGATAGCGACTGTTCATGGTACAAGCCCTGCTCCCACTGTTTGGACCACGACGAATCACCAGTCTGGCCATCGAAACAGAGAACAAAACCTCGGCTTGTCATCTGAGGGACAAAAATCAGCAGCTCTCTAAAGAGGCAGGAGCCATGCTCGCACTGACCTCCATTCACCCAGGCAGGGTAAGCAGAGAATGTGCAAGTTATCACTCTGCATGCACAGGTTAAGCTCATGACTGACACCAGCTCTTGAATTAGACTAGAAATAATTGTTAAGGTCTCCACAGACAGATTCAGATGCAAATAAGCAGTTTTAAAATTCATGAAGCTTTCTTTTATGAAATGCTGCCATTAGCCAAATCATTCTGCTGCTGCCTAGAATTTCACAAAGTGCTCATCCTCATGCAAAGCTCCTTCAGCTTACCTGATATGACAATGCAGGTGTCTTTGGATCGCCTCTTCATCGCCTTGTAAGCGGCATCAGCAATGGCGAAGAGGTGAGGAGGCCTCTCGTACAACTCCCTTCCTCTGTACTGCTCAATCGTATCCCGCCCATAGATGTTCAAGTTTTTGTAAGGATTCATGGAAACAACCACCTCCCCAATAAATGTGTAAATCCGGCCTTTTTCAAACCTACCAGGAAGGAGACAGAAGGGGAAAAGGGAATCAGACACAGAGATCAGAACATGGCTTCCAAGCAGCTGCCATTACCATCATTTCATCATGTGAACTCTTGAATCCATCACCCCACTGAAACTTCACAATAGAGCATTTACTATGGACATGAGCTGACCCACGTGGCCCAGAGGGCATGTTAATGTACTATGTAGAGCTCTGATGTTACAAGCACTAAGAACTCGGGCTCCCTTTGAATCTTCAAGATCTAACCACATTTGGAAGATAGCAAACCAAGATACAAGCTGAAAAGGAAAGCATGGACCTACAGCTCTCGCCATTACCTTCCACTCCACCATCTGCACAAGAAAGCACTTTGATATCACCACTGCTGCTAAACCAGAAGAGAAAGCATTGTGAGAACATGTGGAAACAACACAAACCTACCCTTTTCCTAAGCCCTACTTGGTCTTTCATGTTCTTTCTGCAAATAAGACAGACAATAACTTGACATTTGTTTTTTAAAAGGTGCTAAAAGCTGTTTCCAAAGGAATTCCCATTTCACTGAGCTATCTAGCAGGAGAGCACAGAGGGAATTTCAGATTAATGGCTGAAGGATTTGTACAGCTTTTGCTTCTCAGGAGGAGAAAGGATGACAGCAGATTCAGAACTCAACAGGCAAACGGTGTCATTTCTACCATTAAATACCTGCCTGGGCCTTGTATTTAAATCTTACAACATTAGATGGCACTACACCACCTCTTATCGAGTGCAGGGGCCTTTCTAAGCCTTGAGGGACTCCGCAATTTCTAGCGTTCCTTTATGGAATTTATTACCACCCCCATGTGGTGACAGGCTTGACATTTCCTATTGTCCACTGGAGAATTTCCTGCAGCATCTTGGCAGTGTTGGCTTTTAGCAGGTGTAATAAAACTCCAGAAATCCAATCTAGCAGCCAGTATTCCACTTCCTAAAAGTGATTTTGCTTCTAATTCCTGTTTTCTCCAGAAAGACTTCACCAAGAGACACAGCAACTGCAAAATGTCTTTCAGTTTTACCTGCAGTTAGTCCTGATACACACGTGCCAAGACATAAGTGAGCTTCAAATACAAAGAGATTTTTTATTTTAGCCATATATGCTGTTTGAAAGCTATAAAAACTGTTTTAGAAGTGCTAAAGCCATTGTAATTACCAATGCCGACTGCAGCTCAGCAACTACCGTAACAAAAACGAAGGGTAGTGCACTGCACAACATGAAGCAACCAGCACAGAAGGCTGGTGTGAAATACAAAATCACAGCACACTTCTTAAGGCAGATTCAGGTCCCCAGAAAGTCTCACACACTCAGTCTTTGTCATCTGCCACCCCTAGTTTGAATTCTTTGAAGCACAAAGCAACTGGGAATAGTGGTAGTTGAAAGATCCCAAACAGGCAGAAGACACGCATGGTGCAGACATGGGATACCAGGCTGCTCATCTCTTGCCCTCTCTGGAGCACATGAGGAACTCTACATAGACACAGGAGAGCTCAAGAAAAACCAAACACACACAATCCCATTTCTATTAAGGAGATCAAATCACACTGGGCCATAAGGATGTAATAGAAACTGTTACAAGGACATCAAACGCAGCAGAATCCTGCCCATCTTTTTGGAGACAGGACATCCAAAAAGGGCCGCTTGCCCAGTGGAGAACACAGACTGCTCTCCGAAAGTCTCTGCACAGCAAGCGCATAACCAAGACCAAGGGCACTATTAGTGATGGTAATAAAGTTACAGCAGCCTCTGGATGAGGTTTTAAGCCCCACCACACTGCCAGACACATGGCTGAAGGCTCATGGTCAGCACAGGGAGGTTGAGGGGGAGAGTTTTAGCTGCTGAGAAGAAAAAAATAGTAAGACTTCCCTACTGAAGTGTTGTGCCAAGTCACCACCACAGTACCCAATACTTTGACCTCTTCCTTAAGTAATGAATTATGTAAACTTCCAGCAGCAGAGCACAGTTTAAGTTTCTTTCCTTGGCAGTTCAGTGGCCCCAGATGCCTCATAAGCAGGACCTCCAGATTTGTCTGTGCCCCACAGCTGGATCCTCCAAAATGCCCCGAGCAGGGCACAGCTCAGCTTTGGAGGGTCACTGCTGCAACACCAACATGTGCAATGGTTTGACATACTGCTTGCATTCTTTTTCTTCCCTGACAGGTCTCTGACAACAGAGCTCACATTTGGCCTCAAAGTCAAGTTTTAGAAGGTTTTACTAGACTGACAAATTGTGGATTCAATCTGTGGCAAAAGGCAGATGGAGATGAGGGATGAGGAGAGGGATGCATTTCTGGGCTCGACAAACAGGCAGCCCTCAAGCTTGGCTTTAAGGATACAGAGTTTATGAACAATTGACACCCACATTTACCTCTCTATTCATTTTTCTTTACTTCTTTGCACCAGAGTGAAGGTCCCAGAGCTGTGCTCAGATAATCCTAAAAGGAGCTGTCGCTCCTCTCCCCTCCTTTCTGATAAAGCCTCTTTTCATCAGACAGCACAGCTCAGCACAGCAACAGGCCAAGAACAGCAGAGGCTGTTTTCCTGGCTGCATTGCTCCGGTGTGAGATTCCTGCCCTTCCCTGCCCAAGAAGAACTCATGAAAACTTAAGAAAACAACCAACAGCAGCAGTCCGAGCTGGGAGGTACAAGCTGTGTTAGATTTGCTATTCTTCTGCACGGCAGGGTCACAAAGCCAGAGGACAAAGCCACCCAGGGCTTTTGGGAAAGGCTCATCCATTGGGCATCACACTCCATCAAGGGAAAGCTCATCAACACAAAGAACAGCGTAATCCTTCACATAGAACTGGTTTTCTGTCATTAAAAGCAATATACAGCACACCTGATAAAAGGAACCCCTGTACCTACTGCTGAGGGTCACTGCCCCCATGGCCAAACCTTGTTTTGGACTTATCAGGAAAATCACATCATCTTGTGCTGTGACACTGAAAAGACTTTCCTGCAATGATTCTATTTGTATCAGTATCTTCTGAATCTTTCACTAGCTCAGCAGCCAAAAGCAAAGTCACTGTATTTAATCCTTGCATGCTCTTTTGAGGAGGAACATCAGCTCTTTCGTGAGAAGTTCTGAATACCAGTTTTTATTACCTTGTTCAACCATCAATTGATAATGAGAAACTACAAACCAGTAAGTCACAGAAATTATCTAAAGAGACAGAAATTGTTGCCTAAGAAAGATGACTGCCAGGGCAAGAAAAAAGGCTCTTACTTTGTTTTGTAGTTGTTATTTTTAGGGAAGGGAGTTGATAAAAAAACATGTATCCCAAAATCCAGACATCCCATGTTCACATCCCACTGCCATTGGAAAACACTGCAGAAATCAGCAAAGTGAAGCAGAGATCTTCACCACCAGAGAGCACTCACATTTAGGATTTCTCCCACCTGACAAACACTCCAGTCAAAAATAAAACTGCTCTTACCAAGGAAATGATGCAACTTCAAATGCACTCAGTACAAATAAAGAGCTAGCTGGCACCACTTGGAACCCATAACGCAAACCAACATCTGCAGCATGCAGCCCGTTGCACAGAGGCACCAACCATGCGATCCCCACTCAACTGCTGCAGTTCAAACCAGACAGGGAATTTCTGATTAATCATTTACATCCTAACTCCTCAGTACTGAAAGATAAACAGAAACTTATGGGACTCACAGCAGCTCTGCAGGACTATTGCTGTGCCCAGAACTGAGCTCACACTGAGATAACCTGTGCCAGCTTCCAGGGAATCTGTCTGCAGAGAGATCCCAGGCTGCAGCGTGCCACGGCGCCTTAGGAACACATTTACCATCTCTCCCTCCATCTGTCTTAATGTCTGAGGAGCAGAGCAACTGCTGGAAAAATGTCAGGTCACCAGCTGTCTCATTTGCTGTTACTTGAAGAGAGCTTAAGTGTAGCTATTGGCATTGTGGAGCATTTTCTCCTGGGAAAAGACCCTCTCTCAGCTGGAGCTACCCCTTTCACCACTGCTCCCAGACTGACATCCCATTCTGCTTTACCTCCATGCAGACACATGAGAGCTTTCCTGCAGCAGCAGCAGGTGCTCAGTAAAGCTCGTTCCTCTCACCCCTCCCTGCTCCCAATGCTACACAGATGCTCCAGAAACAGAACATCTGCACAAGTCACAACACAGCCACGAGCTGAAGACAGCCTTCATTTCACCGTACAGCAGGGGCTTACAGGAAAGGAACTGTTAACAAGAAAAGCATAATTCCAGTAATTCAGGGCAGATACAGGAGCGCTACAGAGGCACCAGCCTGCACTGACAGCCAACAGCAAACCCAGTACCCCTCAAAGTTAACAGAATAAAAGCTGATGGTTTCAAACTATTACCTGTTGCTAACTTACTCAGTAACTCCAAAGCACAAACTGAAACATTTCCTATGAGCATACTGCTTTTCTTCCTCCCTCCTTTGTGCATGGGAAGAAGGATCCAGCAGCTGCACACCTCTGGTGTGTGAAGAGGCACAATTCATTTTCCAGTTGCAAACACCCTGTGTGGTTTGGGTTATTCCCCCAAAGGGATGCATAGATCTTAAGTTATTTTTACCACCAAATATATACATATTTAAACCCCATTTCTGCAGGCTTTGGCTCTGTTCTTATTGCAAACAGGCACAAAGACATCTGATTAAAACTCATGTTCATGGATAGTCAACGATGGGCCTTTGGGATGTGTTAACTAAGGAAGAGAATTTAAGTAGACTTCTGGCAGTGAAACTGTATTTACCTGGGTTTAAACGTAAGACTACATAGCCAGCTCTGCTGACACAAACAACTATTCTACTTTGGGAAGTGAGATGACTTTGCTTTAAGCACACGCTGTGTGTGTCAGACAATTGTGTCTTTTATATGCCACACCAGGTCTCTCTGCTAAGATTTCAGGGCAACGTAAAGACTTTATTCTAGGTAAACTGCAATGAACTCAGTTGTCAAGTGGAAAAGAATGACTTTTAAGTCTTTCAGTAAGTTGCTCATAAACTGTATTACAGCAAACCATCCTCAGCACAAGAGAACTCAGATAAACAGGATTTGTGTTGGCAGAACCAGAGCTAAAATATTCTGTACTTGGAAAAAAGAGAGCAGAAAACTGTCCAGTCAGTGTTACCTCCCTGCGCTGGGAACAATCCAAGTCTACAACAGCCCAGAATACGCATGTCTACAATGCTTTGATCCATCCTGAGGGACAGAAAAATAGGAATTGAAGTTTATTTAGTGCACAGGTGAAGATTTTCCTTGCAGTTGTACTGCATGGATCCAGCTTTCAGATGCTGCCAGTTGAACAAAATAGGAAATGCCATTCAGCGTGCTCTGCACCACTCCTTTCCTGTGCGGAGGGAGCAGAAAGGGCAGGGGGAGAAATACTTCATTCAGCTGCAATTTGCAGTTAGCTTTGGAAAGAAGGTTAAAAGAGTCCTTTGCAATGATGTCATGCGGTTTTTTGCTTTTTTTGCCTTTTTTTTTTTTTAAGAAAACAGTAAACTCTGAGTGACTGGTGCCACATCTCCTCAGCAAACCGCCATCTGAGCACACTGCAATTTGACAAGGCTGATTCAGCTCCAGCACAGCTGACCCTCGAGCTGTCCACAGAGCTTCGCAAACCCACTAGGTAAGGTGGGGGAAAGGAAAAGTAAGATGGATGCTAAGCTACCACTAATGAGTGCTGTGAAATGTAGCTAGTTAGAAATGGGACTAATATTCAAACCCCGCTCCTGAAACGTGAAGTTAAACCTTGCACTGAAAAAATGCCAAACCACTAAACATGGGAGTCACTGAACTCTCATTGCTATTTGCATCAGACAGACCGAGCTGCCTCTCATCCAGCAGGGAAGAAGCTCTGCATCCTCTTTTTACGTGTCTACAAGCAGAGCAGAAGGCACAAGCAGCCTTGTAACAGATAATGAGACAAAATACAGTTCTTTGGAAAGCTTCCAGAGATGCACCATGTAATGCTGTGTGGTTTTACTCCCCTCCACACAAAAAAGTTGCTATTCAGCCCAGGTGGAGGGAAGCAGCTCACTCGTGATTTCTGTGTCAAGCAGTAAAACTCACACTTTCCACGTGAACACTGTAAAATCCTAGTGCAGTAAATGATACTGCTCTGCTCTGAGCAGGAGGTTGCCCTGAATGACCTCCAGAGAGGGAATTATCCAGTGATCCTATATCTGACCAGGAAAGAGCAGAACAGGCTCGGGAGAGCAACAAAGCAACTGCCATGTACCCATAACCTCTAACTTTGTAATCCGTTAAATTAAAGCACACTATCTCTAGGACAGCAAAAAGAAAGCTCAAAAGTCAGGTACGCGTGTCCTGGGTTCAGAAGTAGCAGCCATTTTTCTCCTTCTTAGTAGCTGGTGCAGTGCTGTTTGGGTTTCAATCTGAGAAAAATGCTGATAACACCAATGTTTTTAGTTGTTGTATGTAACCTTTACTCCGATCAAGGACTTTCCAGTCTCATGCTCTGACAGTGAGGAGGGGCACAGGAAGCCAAGAGGAAGCAGAGACCGGAAACCTGACCCCAAACTAGCCAAAAGGGTATGCCATCCCACAGCACATCATGCCCAGGATAGAAACTGAGGGGAGCTGCCCAGACAGGAGAGATCGCTCCTCACGTAGGGCTGGGTATCGGTTGGCGGGTGCTGAGCACTTGTATTGTGTATCACTCGTGTTTATTGATTTATTTTCCTTTTCCCCTTTTAGTTTTATATTCTCTCCCCTTGTTATTCCCCTTATCATTATTATTACTGGTGGAAGCAGCAGTGGTTTGTGTTATACCTTAGTTACTGGACTGTTCTTATCTCAACCTGTGGGATTTGCATTCTTTCGATTCTCCTCCCCGTCCCCCTGGGGAGCAGTTGGAGGAGGGAAGAAGAGAGGGAGTGAGCCAGCAGCTGCCTGGTTCCAGGGGAATAGCTTTAACCTGCCAGAGGGGAGACTGAGATGAGCTCTTAGGCAGAAGCTCTTCTCTGTGAGGGTGCTGAGGCACAGCACCAGGGTGCGCTGTGCCTCTGGGCACACAGGGTGCCCAGAGAAGCTGTGGCTGCCCCATCCCTGGCAGTGTTCAAGGCCAGCTTGGACACAGGGGCTTGGAGCAAGCTGCTCCAGTGGAAGTTGTCTCTGCCCGTGGCAAGAGGTTGGAACTGGATGAGCTTTAAAGTCCCTTCAACCCAAACCAGGCTGGGATTCTATGATTTTGGTGGTTGCCACTAATATTCATTACCTAACAAATGATACTTTACAGAAGTAGGAGCCTGCCTGGATTCTTGGGCTAATATGTTGTCCAAAAAGATCCTGTTTAAAATCATTTCACAGGGCTCTTGAGTTCCACTGGCCTAGAATTAAAAATAGGACAGTGTGGTCATGATGCAGAGAGTTGACCAATGTACAGGGGGGTTGTACAGGGGGGTTGTACAAGGGGGTTAGAGGAATTTGCTTGCTTAAACAAAAGTATTGTCTGTTGTAAATGCCTGCTAAGCAGAACAAAGGCACCTGGTCCTATTGATAAGGAAAAGCAGACACTTGGTCCTATTGATAAGCAGCTATTGATAAGGAAAAGCAGACACCTGAATCTACTGGTAAGGGGGAGAAGCAGATGGTTTATGGCTGGGATACCGACCAAACCTTAAGGCCATATGTGAAGACTGAAAGGTGAAAAGTGCAAGAAGAGGAAGACTCATTTACTTCATCTTGAAGACCCCTACCCACAGGAGGAAGACTCAGTTACTTCATCTTGAGACCCCTGCCCATGACCAGAGGGGGCACTGCGCAGGTGCAGAGGACCTTCTGGCTCATTATAATACGAAGCGGGGATAGGACATGAATATGTATAGGCGTGTTGTGCAACCTTATGAATATATATAACTTTAGAGAATAAATGTAGAGGGAAACAACACTGAGGTACGCATGACTTTGAGGAATTATACCCGTGCATCTCAGCGCTGAATAAAAAGCATACCTACTTTACAACTTTAACGAGTTGTGGAGTCAATCCGCGCATCAGTCACAGTCATCTCAGCTGTGGAAGATGAGTTGTAGGTATTTTACAGGTTATCTACATAGGAATTCTGAGTGGTACTTGTGCTGTCTCACAGTAGCATTTGAGTTGTCTCTCAGCTGCTGAGTGGGAGCTGTCTCAACAGAACACTCATGTAAAATCAAAAGGAAGTAAATGAACAAAACCTTTCCAGTGAGAATTTAAAAGGAGGAAAAAAAAAACCAGCATGTAAATCAAGTGATCTGTTTCAATCATCAAACCATGCAAGTCCTCTACATTGCTAATGTTCCCCTTGCATTATCAGGGTTTAACAGCTCATACTGTTGGCATTTAGAAATTCACTCCTTTTGCAATGGATGATGAATGCATAAATATCTGCATGTACATTATTTGCATGATTTGCGTTGCCTATGTTGGTCTAAATAAGGCATCTAATTTTATTTGCGCTCTAATATTACCACAGGGCTAAGCAAGCCTTTGGGAGTGCTTGCAGATGCTGTGCCGTATCTTAACACTGCAAGATGATTCTTGGGGTTTTGGAGGCCTGTATCAAAACAATGCTGTATTCAGGATACTCCAGCAGCATTCACAGCTCAGCACTGGGCATGAGCTTAACAAATGCAGAACAATAAAGCATGTGAACATCAGCATCTCAGGGCAGCTGACTGCAGATGGAGTCTCCAAGCATCTACAAAGGAAACCTGTAAAATATCATGGTTGTACCTTGGCACCATGGCTTGTGGGATAGATCAAGGTGTAGTTAGTCATGAGTACAGAGTTCTATTAATCGTGCAGTGTATGCAGAAAACTGGGAAGGTGCTATAGGATATCATGGATGTGTGAGAAGGGGGTGGTGTAGAAAATAAGGCTGAAAGTCATCACCATGCAGCTGCTGATGAGGCTTCAGGTTATGTTTGTTTATACAGGACATGCTCTGTCAGCGTCAGCAGCAGTGATGGAAATAGGTTTTGTTTCGTAGAATCATAGAATACCAGACTGCTTTGGGTTGGAAAGGACCTTGAAGCTCATCCAGTTGCAACCCCCTGCCCATCAGGCAGGGACACCTTCCACTGGAGCAGCTTGCTCCAAGCCCCATCCAGCCTGGTCTTGAACATTGCCAGGGAAGGCGCAGCCACAGCTTCTCTGGGCACCCTGTGTCAGCACCTCAGCACCCTCACAGGGAAGAGCTTCTGCCTAAGAGCTCATCACAGTTTCCCCTCTGGCAGGTTAAAGCCATTTCCTCTTCTCAAAATAGTTTGTGATTTGGAAAGTGCTGGCAATCCATGTTTAGGTGTCTACTAGTGATCCACAGCAGAATACAACTGTCAACCATGACACACCATGAGTTCAGCTCTGTAAAACCCATGTACAATGAATGCTTACCCAGTGAGAAGCAGCAACTCTGTCAACACCCTCACCCTAAAGTGTCCTTCCGTTAGCTAAAGAAATCCTGTGCAGGTTTGGCTCAAGAGTCACACCATTTACCACAGCTGTCCATGACACACTTTAAACCCTCAACATACACAACCCTTAGTACTTGAATTTAAAATACTTAATAGATTGTACTGCAACAGTCACTACTACATGACTCTGAGTGTACATATCTAAATCTACACTGAGTACAGTATTTCCACTTTTTTTTTTATATATATATATATACAGGCATAAAACTAACTTTATGTACACAAGGCTCCTCCTAGCAAATACAGCACAGGCTGTTCTGGCTTGCTCTTCTAACTGAAGCTGATGAATAAAGTGATCACGTATACAGTCCTGTAGGAAAATGCATCTATAGCTTTGGGATACAACTAAACAGTTTGATAGACTTGCAGATAAGGACAGGGTTCAAGTGTTTCTCTCACAGCACTTTTATGCAGTGCCAACAAAATTACTACAAATTCTGGTTTTGTCCAAAGGAGAGTGGAATGTATTTACAAAATTACTCTTTTCCTCCTAAATACATTCAAGAGAGACTTACAGGAAAAGAAATAAAATTTAGTTATATCCTGTTTTCATCTCTGGCCTTTGAGAACAAAGGAATCTGGGACTGCACATCAATGCTCCTCTAGAGCACCCATTCTTGGGCCTTTTAAATGGAGCAGGCTGGCATTAACAGGTAAGGAAATGGCCCTACCTATGGAAAACCCAGCCAAGCAAACAAATTAACACAGTATCTTCAGTTCTCTCAAAGTCCCAGGTCAGAGTAGATAAAAGCCGTCTAATTATTTTTTTCATTTCTCTTGTGCAAGCAAGCTTTGACTTCTGAAGCTACTTGCTTCTGTAGTGAAATGTGTGTCTCAGTCCTAAAAGAATTACAGTTCAGCAGTGAAAATGCCAATGGTTCCAGGAAACGGGCCATGCAAAACCCTTCTAAACTGTGCAGTAACCTGAGACAAGAAAAATTCTTTCCTCAATCCAGATTTGTTGATGTAACCTTAAGCAAGACAGAGCAGGGATCCAAACCAGTTTAACACCACTTGAAGAGGCAGTTCACCTGAAAATACCTCCTCTGGGCTATGGCTCATCCAATTCTGGAGAACAATAGGTACCCATCAGACAAAGAGATGTGCCAGGACGAAGGATTCCTGCGTGGCCTCTGCAGACACTGAGGGGAAGCCCTGAACACAGGATCAGTATGTTAAAACAAACCAACCTGCGCAACCAGGCAGCAACAATAACTCATCATTTCCCCTCAGCCACCCAGTGTTGCTTTATCAGTGTTATTCCTCCAATTCTTCCACCTTTTGTTGGTGAGGGTAAAGTGGTAGTGAGGAGAAGCAGGGACAGAAGGGAGCCTGGAGGGAGAGGAGGTAACTGATTCGGAGAAAACTCCAGGAACAAACTTGCCAATAGTTTCAAGTTGACAAGCAGGTGTTCTTTATTGCGGCGCCGGGAGACACAGGGGATAGTTCCTCCTAACGTGTGTCCCCGAATTGCTATACAGGTCATCCTTATATGGTTACTGAGCATATTACATCATTTTCCAAAAGGTTTCCGGCATGCATACAGAATGTGGTGGTCTTTAAGGGTCGTTTACTTTTCCCAACAAGCTTAATTAACATTACAGACATAGCAATCATCCTGGCCTTCTATTTATCAGTTAGTTTAACTGCTCTCATCCTGGACATCCGCTAGTCCGGGATACTCCCCATCCCAGGTCCTGTCCTTCTATTCTGCTTTTCTCACACCTTTTGTATTGAGGCCCTGAGGGCCTGAAACTATGTCAACTACCTCCAAGCACAGCAGTTATTTTCCATTACAAAGCCATCAAACTTAACGTTACTTAGAACTGATTACATTTTGTACTTTTGTGCCTCCTTGTCTCGTAACAGACAGTGTAATTCCATCATCTCAGGTTTTGGGGTTCATTTGCACTTTTAATTTAAACAAGCCAGATTTTGTTTACTGTCCTTTCACAAACCAGTAGTCACTCTTCATCAATGATCAACTCAGGGCAACCTGTGCCAGCACCTCACCACCCTCACAGGGAAAAGCTTCTTCCACTGCACGCATGTACGATACCATCGGCTTCACAATATACTGACCAAATGTTAATGCACAAGCTGCAGACACACACCCTACAGCATGTTCCAAACCATGCCCCAGAAAGTGGGACTGGTTATTTAAACACAGGCTCTTGCTCCACAGCACCAGTTGCTTTTGACAGTGAGTAATTATAAGGCAAAGGCTAAGAAGATGGGCAGAAGTGATGCTTTCATCACACGCTGCTCAGATCTAAGCAGTATATAACAAAACAAAGCTATCAAGGTAGACATGGTTTAGTGTAAGGTGTCCCTGCCCATGGCAGGGGGGTTGGAAGTAGATGGTCTTAAGGTCCTTTCCAACCCTAACTATTCTATGATTCTGTATTAAAAGCTTCTAAACTCCACCAGCACACTGGCCAAGCAGTGGTACCATTTTCAAATTACAGCTTGTTGGATGCCAGTTGCTTCAACACCACTGCGATTGCTGAGGCTGTAATCTTCAGTTTGCTGAGGAGCAGCAGCATGCTGTGCAGCTAAGGCTTATTCGTCAGGTTTTGCAACTAGTAAAACGACCCAGAGAAATAATCACAAATTCGCAAGGGACCAATTCCTCATGTTCAGACTGTCAAAATATCTAACCAGAAAGGTTAGGAAAGGACTGTCAAAATACCTAACCAGATTAAAGAACCGTTAATTAAATCAATGGTATCAGCCAGTAACCTACATTAGCAGATTGCAAGCCTTTACAAGCCATTGCTCATTTATAATAGCAGCTTTATTGCTGCTTCATGAACCCTGGAATTGGTTCAGGGCCTCCTCATGGTCCTGTTTCCCCTCACATTGGGGAACTAACACACCGTGGCCAGCACGTACTGTACTGTGCTGGAAAGGGCAACCCAGAACCAAAGTGGCCCACAGCATGAGCAAAGGCATTTTCTTAGCTGTGACCATGGAACCAGCCAGACAAGCAAGTGGGATTTCTGGCAGCACCACTCTGCTGCCAGCTCCTGGATCAAAGTATTATTTCAGCTACTGACAGATTATTCAGTGAAGCATCCAAACAAAAGTCAGTTTTGAATAAAAAAGTCTCATATTATGGGCCTCGTGCTGCCAGACACCCCTGGGCAGAGCTGCTGCCACAGGCACTGCCTCCTTCACAGCTGACGCTCACCACCTATGAGCACAATAAAAAGCAGGACATGAAAAGGAACAAGCATCCTGTAGAGATTCTAAGTAAACAAATACAATAAAATAGCTGTAAACTAGTTCCAGTGACCTGTGGGCCACAGAACTCTCCAGCAGAAAGACCTGCACCTTCTTCCATAGCAAAATAAGCTCTGTGTAGAGCTGAGAAGCTGGGTGAAACTTTGACACAGGTACAAAAGCAGAGTGCAGGACTGCTCTTACTGCTCAGGGCAGAGGGATCTTTGTGCCAGAGCACTCCCCACAACTGCTCCTGGGCAGGGAGGAAAGGCACACAGATTGAGGAGGAGGGCTCAGGTGACATGAACTCAGCAACTGAGCCTCAGGACCACCTTCAGTCCCTGTTCACTGCTATCGATACCGGGGCATGAACACTGGAGAACACAGAGGAAACCAAAGTTTATATTCATCACAGTCATGAAACATCAGCTGAACAGTTCATACAAATTATAAAATGACAAGGGGAGGAAAAGGAAGTAAGTTTCCAAAACAGGATTAGACACTAATGTGAAACTCCAAGATGCATCCACTGCTCCTGATACAACCTAGCTCTCATCAAGCTTTGCTTTCCCAGAATTTGAATGTGTGAAGAGGTCAAGAATGACCCAATGAGGAGCTGCTCTCCAGAGCCTTCCCTAGTGCTGCTCTAAGGCACAGTTTCTCCAAAACTTAAAATACATTCAGGATCTTGAGAAATCCTGTGCCTCCAGCATACTTCAGGGAACATGGAACATTCTCAGTTCCAGACCTTTTCTCTCCTGCTGCAGCTGGGCAGGACGTAAGCACTGCACTAGCCCTTAGCAGTCACCTGCCACTGTGCTGGGTAAATCCCCCTCTGCCTCAGGACCTCCTCACCCCAAGAGCTGCTTCTGCCGCCCTCCTGCTGTCACCTCTCTGGAAGCAGTCCAGTTTATAGTATTTTCTGGGTGAAGTTTTGAAGACACACGAGAAGGTTTGTTTCACTTTCAGAAAACAAATGTTCAATATTTTTATTCTATCTGTTGTCCCCCCCACTAATACCAAACAGTTTAAGGATTCCCTAAATGGAAATGCAACTAACACAAGGCTTAAAGGTCATCTCAAAGGAAAACTGCATGCAACAAAAAACAGGGCTGTCGATTCCACACACGTTATTCCAGACTGCCCTGACTCCAGTCAGGGCAAAGTTAAAAAAAAAACCAAGGAAAATGCAGTAGATACTTAAAGGGAACATAAGGAGGTTCTTAACAATTCTTTTTAATACCAGGAAAAAAGATTTAAAACCACCTCAGCTGAGACCTCTTGATCCCTGCACACCCCTCCGGTGGCAGGCTTGCTTCCACCTCAGGCTGGGTAAAGCCACACAAAATGTCCCTGCTGGGAGCCACCTCCTGGCGCTGTTCCATGTGAAGACAGCAATGATGTTGCAAGCAGCAGCCTCAAAGCACTTCGGATAACATGGGGTAGAGCAGTTGATGTCATCTACCTGGACTTGTGCAAAGCGTTCGACACTGTCCCACACGACATCCTTGTCTCTGAATTGGAGAGACATCAATTCGATGGATGGGCCACTCGGTGGATAAAGAACTGGCTGGATGGCCGCACACAAAGAGTTGTGGTCAATGGCTCAATGTCCAGCTGGAGACCAGTAACCAGTGGTGGCCCTCAGGGATTGGTGTTGGGACCGGTCTTGTTTAACATCTTCGTCGCTGACATGGACAGTGGGATTGAGTGCGCCCTCAGCAAGTTTGCCGATGACACCGAGCTGTGTGGTTCGGTTGATACCCTGGAGGGAAGGAATGCCATCCAGAGGGACCTCGACACACTTGTGAGGTGGGCTGATGCCAACCTCATGAGGTTTAACCATGACAAGTGCAAGGTCCTACACCTGGGTCGGAGCAATCCCAGGCACAGCTACAGGTTGGGCAGAGAAGAGATTCAGAGCAGCCCTGCAGAGAAGGACTTGGGGGTGTTGGTTGATGAGAAAATGAACACGAGCAGGCTGTGCACACCTGCAGCCCAGAAACCAACCGTATCCTGGGCTGCATCAAAAGGAGCGTGACCAGCAGGTCGAAGGAGGTGATCCTGCCCCTCTGCTCTTGTGAGACCTCACTTGGAGCATTGTGTGCAGTTCTGGTGTCCTCAACATAAAAAGGACATGGAACTGATGGAAGAAGTCCAGAGGAAGGTCACGAGGATGATCAGGGGACTGGAGCACCTCCCATATGAAGACAGGCTGAGGAAGTTGGAGCTGTTCAGCCTGGAGAAGAGAAGGCTGCATGGAGACCTCATAGCAGCCTTCCAGTATCTGAAGGGGGGCTATAGGGATGCTGGGAAGGGACTCTTCATTAGGGACTGTAGTGATAGGACAAGGGGTAACAGGTTAAAACTTAAACAGGGGAAGTTTAGATTGGATATAAGACAGAAGTTCTTTCCTGTTAGGGTGGTGAGGCACTGGAATAGGTTGCCCAGGGAGGTTGTGAATGCTCCATCCCTGGCAGTGTTCAAGGCCAGGTTGGACGAGGCCTTGGGTGATATGATTTAGTGTAAGGTGTCCCTGCCCACGGCAGGGGGGTTGGAACTGGATGATCTTAAGGTCCTTTCCAACCCTAACGATTCTATGATTCTATAACATGAAACTAAAGGTTTCCCTGATGTGTTTCCAGTTGCGTGTTCAAGTTCATCACCACGCGAGACCAACTGCAGACACTGCTGTTGGTGATGAAGA
The DNA here is from genome assembly GCF_034315485.1 of Pezoporus occidentalis. Taxonomy (NCBI): domain Eukaryota; kingdom Metazoa; phylum Chordata; class Aves; order Psittaciformes; family Psittacidae; genus Pezoporus; species Pezoporus occidentalis. Next base: position 140,062 of record NW_026915073.1, on the reverse strand, counting down.
TTCTGAGAGGAAGATCTTGCTCTGGGGAAGGTATCAGGAACTTTCAGCTTCCTTCTGGATGGTTCAGATGATGATGCTCTCAGAAGAGATCACAACACTAGTAACTTTGGTGCTACTTTCTGTACCTGATCAGGCCAGTTTGTGCTCTCTGGGCAGCCCTCATAGCACAGTTTCCAGATTGTTTTCCCCCAGTGCGCCATCCCATCAGCTCAGAGATCTGCACAGCCCCCAAGAAATGCAACTCCATGGCAGTTCACCAACACAAAACCAGGTCTTTCCTGCAGGTGTTGTTTTGCAACAGTGAAACCATCTTTGCAATGGAGATTACGCAGGGACTATCTAGGAAGTGAGAAAATGGACCTGGTGTGGCTCACACTAACCACGAACATCCATGCTGCAAGCAGGAGGCTGAGGTCTACAGAAACCAGCCAGGAGGTAGAGGCAATGGCAGCAATGACACATTATTGCTTTCTGAAAGATCACCTTGGGCAACTTCCACTCCCAGTTATATAATCAAGGCAGATGGGAGGGCAGGACAGCTGCAGAAACATTAATGGAGACACACTCAAGCTTCAGCTGGGGTTTTGTTTGTCTTTAGATGGACAAATGGGGGAAGGAAAAGCAAGCTCACAGATAAAGACTACCAGTTAAAGTTCAGTTTACTGCATAAAATAGTAAGTAGCCTAAATAATACACATTGTAATGGCATGTCCTATTTTTGCTGTATGTGGATCTGGCAAATATGAGTCATCTTTGGAGGAAATCCCAAACTGCTCTCCTAGCACAGTCATATCTGCCCACAGAAAAGAAGGAGCAAAGTCCATAATAAAAAAAAAGCCACCTTCACATTAACACTGGTGCTGGCCAGATTTGCCAGGGAATTGCAGCTGGACAATGATGAAGCAAATGTTGATTATGATCACAGGCTGGTCATATTTGGAATAAGAGGAACAATCTCATGTACTGTCTTCACAAGTATGATCTAATAAGTAAGTTTTTGTGAGATCCCAAAATACACTTGGTGAGAAAGCAAGTCAAACCAAAACAAACAGATGCCCTCTACTTCATATGAAAGTAATATATTATCACTATTTCAACTCCTTCTCTATGATGTAATTCCAGGCAAATCTAGCAGGAAAAATCTAAGCCACACAAAGAATGGCAAGGTACACTTGCAAATGTGAAAGCCAAAAGCAAAGGAGCAACAAACACTGCAGTGGGGTCCAGAACCACCAGAAAATGGGTGTATTGCAGAACATAACAGCAAAGACTTGCACCAGAGTAACCTGAGTGATGCTTCTGAGGCTTCCAGAGGGTCAAGTGCTGGCTAAACAGCAAGGCCCTGAAGAACATTTCTGAAGGCTGACACATATGATACCTATGCGAGAAAGAAAAAATAAACACAAAAGTGCTCAAGAAAAGAGGGTTTCCATTGACACCTTCTATGAGCTGAGCTCTCGGATGGAACAAGGACAACTGGACAGGAACCAAGTGCTGACGGAGGGGTAAGGGGGTCTGTCACCCCAAGGGACCAGGACCCCCAGCATCACCTTGTACCATTGGTTCCAACCCTGGAAGGCTCATGAGCATTCCAAGCTGAGAAACAACATATCCAGCCAAATCAGTTCCCAGGCTTCAGCAGCAGCACCTGAAAGTGCCGAAGGGCAGGGACATCCCTCCTGAAAGCCCTCAGCTCTTGCATCACTGTAAAGTTCCTGTGAAAGTGAATTCTGACATTATCTGCTCCACAAAATCCTTCAGTTGCCAATACCTTCTCTGTGTTCACACAACGTTTCTGTGGGGCTGAAAACTACTCCACTTTTCCACCCTGAGTGCAAGATGTAATTGCAAAGGCAAAATCCTTGGTGTGAAAACTCTGTGGCAGGACAAGTCAATACAAGTTAATACTGGACAATCCAAGGGGTTATCAACAGTGACAGTACCACTGAGCGGGGAGGTAAACACAGGCAAGACTACAGACAAACAATACTCACCACTGGCACTTGTGAGTTATTCCCTGCGTCTCATAACAACTATTGTCTTAAATACATGCTCCTAGAGTAGAATGAATAGAACCATCTTCACCCTTATTAAAAGAGGTTTTCAGCTTTCATCACTGTAAAGAAAAGTTTGAAAGCAACCATAGCATTCAGCCCAAAGGCTTAACTGTCAGAAAGGAGAAAACAAAACCAGTGAATGGTTGAATTTGTCAGTGCTGCTCACTCATCACTTCCATGCAGTGAGTGTCCTGACGGTTTGTACATGATATGGAGTAGCATGTTTTTCTATGTTATTTCCTCCCCATATCAAAAAAAAAAAAAAAAAAGGACAATTTGGCACCACAGCACAAACAAAACCCAGGTCAAAACTAGAGAAAGTGCTGTCTTCAGTGAGCAGTTTTCAGTTTGCAAAACATCCACTGCACTCTAACTCGGAGAAGATAAACTGAGGGTATGGGAGGCTCCCACCATCCCTGTGAACACCCAGGATGACCAGAGGAGTGGGCACAATTGTGCCATTTTCCTACATGCAGCTACACAGCAAATCACTTGGGATCTGGCCATGGGTGCTATCAGCTTCCACATCAAATGTCTCATTAAGATAAACAGAGACTGCTCATTTATCTTAAATTGTTCTGGGCTAAGACAAGCCCATAACATCTCCATATAAAAGGTTAGAGGGTTGGGGGTTTTCCTCCCTCCCAAAAGCTTTCCCAGATTGGTTATGGGGCTTCCCACGCTTTTGGCACTCGAGGTATAAAATCCTTTGGCACTGCACAAGCAATGTGAAAGTGGAGTAGGAATTACTACTAGCACAAGATTTCAGCCACATAACTGACAGGGATGGAGCAGCCTTTGGAAAGGCAGCAAGAGTGTCTTGATGCAACTAACCCACAATGCTGACCCTGGCTACCTGAATACTTGAGCTCTCCAAAGCCCTCCCACATCCATAGTGCAACATAAACCAGACCTAGAGACCAAGCCAGGCTTTCTGTAAGAACCTGTTCATTTGTTCTATCCTGCAATGTATTTTGGTTTAATAGTGTACATTAGCCAATGTAACCCAAGCAAGCTTTTCCTTTAATTTAGACAAGGTGCTACAAAAAAATGTCTTTAAAATTCACTAAGTTACTGTATTTAACTTCTTTTTTTCTAGATAGAAGGACATTACAGGAAAGGCAGAAGGCTAAAATTTTGTATTAGATGGAGTTGAAAATATTATGACCCTATTCAACAGCTTCCATGATTCAAGTATAGTGTTTGCTACACATTTTTACTGTTCCCAAGCTAGTCTGTACAACAAAAAAAGCGAAATGCCTCTGATCTGTCTACCTGTACAGGGTCTACTCACCAACTTGAGAAAACAGTCTGTAGCAAAGCAGCTGAACTGACAGTTACAGATTAGCTATGGGAAAGGCTCCTGGCAGAAGACCAAGATCAACTAAAAGAGTTTTCTTCCCAAATTCAGTAGCAACAAATCAGGGCTGGCTCTGAAGTTAATCACAACCAAAGCCCCAAAACAACCTCATCACCTTTGAGAAGTCATGAAAGTCCTGCCTTTTGTACTTTATCTACCAGCCTAGCACTGCTCTGCTCCTGGGAGCAGGAACACTCAGCATCCAAACCCCACGACACCCAGTGCTCCAGGCTGACTGACTGTACTGGTCACCCCTCACTACCCACAGAACTGGGGTGACAGCACCTAAAAAGAAAGAAGGCAGCCAAAATACTTTAGCTAAAAGCACAATAAGCAGCTCCCCCTGCCTTTTAGTTTCCAAAACTGTAAGCCCTTAACAGAAAACATGTTTTCTATCAACTGATCGGAAAAATTAAGCAAAATATGTCCAATTATTTCAAAATTCTTCAACTTGCCTTTGATTTCCCATCAAGTCCCGCTTGGCAGTTTTACGCCTTTAAAAAGGTTTCTACGTGTCTCCTTTTTCTTGGCATCTCCTCAGAGGGGTTTAAGTTCAGGACAACTAATACAGGTTTGGGGAATGAGCTGCCAGAGACTAGAGATGTCTAGCTTAGGAATGTCTGTATCCTTGGAAGCCAGGATGCAGTACAGCCCAAAATCCAAGTTAAGAACAAAGAAAGAGAAGATTTCTATTGTTTGCTTTGCTAGAGCCGCAAATGCTACATTTAATAGGAAAGAAAAGGAGATGAACATCCTCCTTGTTCTATACTGATGCCTCTTTAGCACTCTCTTCACCTGAAGGTCATGATAGAAACCACATAGAGCAAAGTTCTTCTTACTGCAACACAGGCAAAACTCAAAAAGGAAACACTTTATTATCAAGCAGTATTGTCCAGAGTTACACATCTACCCCTCATTCTTATTTTAGAAAGTCTCCCTGGTAATTTGCTTGTGCTTTTGAAAAGCAAGTAATGTGTTTTGAATTATAAGAGGTTACGGGGACATTTTTGTGGTAAATTTGGACTTTCATTTGCAAAAAAAGCCCTCAGTGCTACAGAAATCCTTTTGGAAATAACATTTTTTTTTTATCCTTGCTAAGTACTTTTGAACAAAGTTTAACAGCTACTGCTCCAAGGAGCTGCTTACATCCATCTTTAAAAGAATACTGGGGTACTTGTGCCCCTGCAAGCAAGAGGAAAAGCAGCACAGCATCTTTCCTGTATTTTAGGAAACAAAGGAGAGTATATTCTCTGCAGTATGCAGGGACAACAATTTTTCTAAGCACGTTCACTTAGAGACTCCCAGTGCTCAGGATCTGGGATTCTGGGATTTTCCTGGAGGCCTAAATTGTACTTACAGCTCTTTCATTCATTCCCCTGGTCTTTAAAGTCAGGATTAAGAAGGCACAAAACTCTGGTATTGGAAGTGGAAGGCACTACGTCCAACCTTGGAAGTTTATAAACTCCATATCCAGTTGCTTTATAAACAGTGCAGGGGAAGAAAGGCCTCAAACAACAGTAGCCGGACTTTTCCTTTGAAGGTGAAACTTTAGCATTCATTCTTGTAAACAAAATAACCTATTTAGTGGAAGCTGAGCAATCTGAATAAAAGCAAAAGTTTAGCTGTAAGCATCTACAAGATGTCTAACCCCATGCAAGCCTCATTGTCCACCCGATAACCGTGACAGAAAGGCCTTTACCAGAGGTTTTGCAGGCTGGCACACCAGCTTTTACCACCTCAATATACCATAGAAGAGCTCTCCCTAAAGAAAGCCGTGTTGTTCCTACAGTGGGAAAAGAGAACGTTTTGATTGTTTTTCTTTGCTGTTCAGAGTGAGACAGCCTTTTGCTGCCATCCAGTAAGCTGTTAAAATATGGGTTCTCATTACTCCTTGGCTGTTCTGCTTCCTGGGAAGAATGATTCAGTAAATTGCGCGAGCTCCCTTCAGTCTCCCTACTGCAGGCTCATTCTAGGCACCATAAATAAAGCCCAGGACAATGGCAGGACAAAGCCCAGAAAGTTTCAGCTGGTTCCCCAAAGTATAATTCATTTGAGGAGCTTATCATTAACAACTGTTTTATTCATGAGGTCTTTACATGCTACCCCCTTCCTACATGCGCAGCTTCTCATATCAGCTCTGACAGCATGCTACGTGTTGCCCATCTACACTGCTGCTCACAGAACTGGTCCCTGTGCAGTGTCAATGGGCTACACACAGACCAAATGAGAACAAATCTGGCTGTAATAACCCCAGGAACAGGAAAACCTCATTCCAAGCAAGAGATAGAGGCTAACTGAGGAACAGTTTCAGATTTAGATTTGAAAAAAAAAGTCTTTTCAACAGGTAGATTTATCTAATGCCCTTTTTCCTCTGAAAGACAGAACAGCCTCAAGCTCAAACTGTCCTTTCAGCATTTGAAAGCACCACAATGAAAACTTACCTCTGTTTAACAGACAGAAACATCAGCACACAACAGCAAATCTAACCAAAAAGCCCTGAAAGGATCAGGAATCTTCTAGAAACTATACTCTAGAAGAATACAGTTTCTAAGATCTCGAAATGAGTGTTTGCTACTCCCTCACTGAGCACTCACAGGCAAACCTGTGCTCAGACATCTGTCATCTCCTCCCCCACCTCAGAATTTCTTCATTCCATAAAAGATTCAACCATGACCCAGGAACTGATGATGTAACAGTCAAATATCCACCCAGATCTGCATCTCCAAAAGGAATTTAAGTAAATATGACCAAAGGGGAAATGTTCAGGTAGTGTAAAATCTTGCTCAGCCTGAAAGGAATGCAATGGGTGGTTGAAGCAGTAGAGCAGTAAAACCACCTAAAACCACAAATTTTTGAACTGAAGTCAATAGAAAGGGCTCTTGACTAAAGGAGACCACAAGACTCATTGGAAATATTAGCTAATATTTACTGTAAGACTCTGGCAGCCATCCTTTAGTTAGTGAAATTCAGAAGGTGATTATAAATTACTTCAGTTAGGAGGATGCAGGTGATACAAGCCACCTCAAACAGAGAGTAGTCAAACACAAGAGCAGGATGCTACTTCACAGCATCACAAACCACTGCCCACCCTGAGGATCTTCAGGACTCATATTACCTCATGAGAATCTACAAAAGAATTGCAGAGAAGAGGCAAGGATGAAAGCAAAAAGGTTGCTGAGGAATTCCTAAATGTCCAGCTGACTTTGTGTAGATATACTCTACGCAAACAGCATAAAAAATGATGCAGTGAGGAGCATCTTCTGTTGAGCTAATTCACACTAGTGCTGGTTACAAAACTGATTCTGGGGGGCTTTTTCCTCACACCTGATGCCATGCAACATTAATGTCTCTTCCCAGCTTGCTGCTAGCTCACTACCTACAATTGCATTCTGTTATCTGTGCTCTGAAAAGTACCATAAATGCAGATCAATGTCAGCTGGCAAGCCAGGACACCAGGCAGGTCTGAGGCACAGCATTCCCAGCATGAGGATTTAGAGCTGTAAGGTACCCTGAAAGACTAATCTCATTCATAAATCTGACCTAGTATATTATTCAACATGCATGTCTTAAAATGTACTAAACACTACCTCACCCACACTGCTATAAAAAGACTACTGTAAAATTTCTCTCTGAGAACAGCAGGTATCCATAAGGCAGGGGAAGACAGATGTGAAAAAGAAGATTCAGTGAAACTATATAAATTCAGCACACATAGAGGCAAAACAAATCCCACGCCAGGATCATCTCATTCAGTGCTCTGTGTCAGGGAATGCTGAGCCCACCTGTAGCAGCCATCGGCTCCATAAGCTGAATATCCAGTCCCCGCAGGATCCAAAAGCTGGCCTTGAGCCTCCCATTGCTACTGCTTTGGTTGGGATTTGTTTCTAAAGTGAGATCGATGGCCTTTTCCATCAAGCTGGCCCCCATCCAAGCTCGTAACTCTAATTTTGATGGACTAAGGGGAATTTTCATTCCATTCATTCCTAATTCTGACACAAGACAGTTCTCTGCAAGCTGAGCAGTTCAGAAGAAGCCAAGAAGAGCTTCAGAGACTTAACTGCTGACCATCCGAGAAGTGAGGAATGCCCTACAACATCTATGGTGCAGGCACTTCTCTCCAGAAGCAAGCAGACTCCTCCCAGCCCCTTTTCAATTCACTACCACATGAACAATTCAAATATTCATATCTATTTAAAATGAGGAAATTAAAATGGCTTAAAGGCATGAAAAGCATGTTTATTAAGCATGAATATTTCATTACCAAAAGCACAAATGAAACCAAGCACTCACATATTTCCTCTGCTGGGATTAAAGACACTTCACTACCTAGTGTGAAGCCAGATCTCTCCTACCACAACTTCAACCAGAAATCTGAATGTTTCATATGGTACTTGAAAGGTAAGAAAGCTGGTGTAAAAACATTACTACAACATAGACAGCCCCCCTTTGCTCCAACGCTTTAAGGAAGATTAAGTCAACAGAAGAGCAGAAATGTGCTGTACAGGTGAAGAATCTAATGCTATCAATGATCCACATCCCTGCTGAGAAAGAATTGTTTCTAATGATTTTATGGGCCTTTGATCCTCTGAAGATGAAGATGGGAGCAAATTAAAGTGTTTGATCAACCCCAGATTCAAGCACGTTTTGCCAGACCTCTTGAGGACAGATGAAAGGAAAATAGTCCAGTCTCCAGATCTAGAGGAGACTGAACTGAACAACAAGAGTTTGGTCTTTCAGAACTGCAAGAGTGAACATCTGCCTATTTACACAAAAAATACCCTATGATGTTACCTATTAAAAGGGGCTGCTAACAACTGCATCAGAGCTTCTTAGCTGCTTTTGCAGGTGATTATGAAGTTTGTACATTTTCAGCACCATCTTCAGCTCTTTGTGTCCAAAACTGCCTCCAGAGGAGCATGCTGTAAACCCAGGAGACTAACAGCTATTCACACCAGCCATACAAAACACAAACCAAGTCATTTCTAGGACTGAGAGGTACTACAGACTGAACCCACCACATCACCTGAAAGAAAAAGATGTCTTTGAGAGCTCTGAAAGGTATAGCCTACACACAGCTGTCTCAAGAAAATCCCTTCAAGATCTCTCACTACAGCATCTGAACCCTATTCTGCTTCAGTTTGCAACAATCTTTTTACAGAACTGCAGCCCACACCTCACCCTGCCTGCACAGCAAACACTTGCCTCAGCAGCAAACCCGGAGAATTCTCAGAGAACCGTATCTTCTTTATAAATTCTTAATACCCACAATACTATTAATCATACCAAATGCTATCTTTCAAAAGTATCTGAAATAAATACAAATTTAGAACGACTGCCTTAATTTAGGATAGCTTTGAAAACGCTGGAGTTTGTATGGCAAGAAATAGTTGAGAAACAGTAGAAAAAACACTTTTGCATGTTTTTAACTGAATGCAGAACTGTTGTTTTAGTAAGTATTGCTTTAAGAGCTCAAATCACTATGTGTGCAGGGAGACAACTACAAAGACTATTACATTGTAGTTCTTCACTATCCTCAGGCTCAGGTGGGCTGGCACAACTGGGACACTGTCTTAGCAGCAAGAACTGGCTTCCACATGGGCTTTCATGCTGGAACTAGTTAAAAAAAGAGCAAAACAACACAATATTTATTTTATGATCATTACACGTTACTGGGTGCTGTCACCATTTTCCTTTCATGAACCCTTGAATTTTTTAATAACTGCAACAATGGTCTATTATGTTCCCAGGAGGGGATTTGCACAATGCTTATGAGAAACGAGCAACACACTAGAAATGAGGGAAAGATGAGTCAAGCAACACCTGCTCACGAATTAGATGTGAGAACAGAAGGACCCTGAGCACACAGCTCAAACAGGACTGCCCTGAACACTACCCTGCTGCTGCCATACATCATTGTCTCTTTTATTCCTGCATTTCGGCATGGCTTTCCACTCAGAGCTCTCTCTACTGGGTTTGTCCAGCAAGATCCCCACAACACCTCACCACCCAGCACAGAGGGGATCGTGTCTTACTCTCCTGTAAAGCATTCGAGACCTTGCAAGGAGAAGCTAGGCTGAAGTTACTCCCTTTCCACAAGCACCTATTTGCTCCACCTACTGTGCAATACTAACAAGTTAAGTCAAAACCACCCACTGAAATGAAAGTGTTTTAACAGGTCCTGAGCAGGATGTTCTCCCATAGAACAGGCAAGTAACACTCAGAGTACAGCCAAATACTAACCCTTGATTGGGAGGGAGGGACCCGAGAGCTGTTTGATTTTAAGAAGATTCCCTGTTTTGAGGGTCCTCTGATAGGAACTGAAATGCCAACTGCTACTGAGGTAATCAACCTGCCCACAAAGCTCAGCAGGGCTCTGATTAAAGGGAAGGCCAGACTGTGCCAAGGTGCAAACTGATCAGATGGAGCCGCTTATAAAAATTCATCCTTATGAGCACTTAGGGAACAATTCTCTGTAAAAGCTTTGGAGCGTTCTATAAAGAACGAAGCTCCTGAGTCCACACCAACCATTTCAATAGTCCTGATTCTTTCTTTTCCTTTAATTATTTTTATGACTAAGAATCACAACCAGTCACTGGTACAAGGCCCACTCAGAACTAAGGAATCCAAGGAGCAGGTGACTTTAATTTACAATTAACATGTAACATGCAGTGACTGCCTGAGTGTCCACATGAAATGGCCAGTTTGTTGAGTAGTTGTAAGGCATGGCTATAAAAAAATACATATTAACACTATGATATCTTTGCTGAATCACTACATAAACCTACAAACAACAGGGCATGAAGCATAGGGACTGGGAATTAAGGTAGTAAACACACACTGCATCCATCTACCTACCTAGGCAGGTACTCACACCAACAAACCAGCCACACTGATACAGCCCAGGTCAACACCACTACATTAAATATTACAGCAATGAAAAGTGCAACTTCACCATTTCTCTTTTTCCTACTAAAGACATCCATGGGGAAATACCCTTGCATGCACCAAAGCCAGTATGATTTCAATTCCACCCACATCTGGGCTCACTTGGGAACTAAATCCAGCACAACCCATCTTGGGTCAAGCAGTGACCCTGAACAAAAATAGCTCTGGCAAAAAGTTGGATTTATTGAATAGGGTGGAGCCCATCCAAACCTGCCACTTGGAGTTAATGACGGAGAAGCAACAATTTCTTCATTCTGTTCAGCACATGATGAGCACAAAGGCAACTCGTGCCATCTACACAACATGACAAAACACAACGAAAGATAACCAACCCTTGAACAGGTCAGAGCCTCAGCTGTAATTTGGGTCTGTGTCAGCAGCAAGTTAATTACCAACTCCAAAGCAGTAAAAACAAGAGGAGCAACATGCGCTAACCCCAGAGCGAAGCTGGGTCAGCAGGCCAGGGCCTCAGTGCTACTGGCAGCATCAAACAGGGCTGAGCAGGGTTCAGCAAATTTACTGAAAAGCCACACTTTTAACAAATTCAGCTGAGCTCTCCCAAACATCCCAGTGCAGACAAGCCAGGGGATGAGAGCATGAGGGTTAGAAAAATTAACAGGATTAATTTTCTTCAACACAAGATCATTCTGCTCACAGCACAAACACAAGACAACCTTGAAGGGCAGAACTCTGTCAGGGAGCTGCAGGTTACAGCCAAAGCAGCACAGGTGTCTGGTACAAAAGAAAGTGGAGTTCGAATTGGTATCGTAAGGAAAAGCCTGGGTTTGGTACCACTGTCCAGGGTATTGGACTCAAAGGTGTGTTAGATGCAGCAGGAACATCCAGACATCCTCAGGCACGACCAGCATGCAATGAGACAAGAAAGAAGAAATTAATCAAACTACATATCAGTTGTTAAGGATCCAGAATTGCCGCTTTTCATCCTCTGTTTTTTAAGGATCTAGAATTGCTGTTCCAGTCATCAGCAAAGTCTACCAGTGCAATTAGATTCCTAAATGCAACCAACACGCCACCTTGATTTTTAAGTTATCTAACAATACTTTTCCAAAGCTTTAGATTTGTAGTACACATTAACCAAAGAATAAAACTTCAAACTACTACATGCAGGCTTCCTCCCAATTACATTGACTTTGTTTGTGAGCCTTCTGTAATACAATTAGAGTGTCATGGCATGCATAAAAGAAATACAAGTCTAAGCTTTCAGAGGCACTGCAATATTTGTTTAAATTTACTTAATTTACTTCCTCATGTTCAAAGCTCAACAGTTCACATTATGTTTTCCTCTGTATTTAAACACAAATGCCCCCCCTACCCACAGTTAAATCCAAAACATGGAAAAAAAATAGTATCAAATACACTGGCTACTGTTATAACCCTCAGTGCAGGATCCCAGCCCTGATCTTGCAGCACCACAGAACACGGGTACACTCCAATAGCCACTTCCGTAGCACAGAACTTCTGAGCACTCAGTGGCTGATACAGCCAAACCCTCAAAATCTTAGAGATTTCATGCAGGGGAGACATCATAATTACCTGAAAAAGCTCAGTTTTCCCTGTCCTCAATAGCTTCCTACTAGCTGAAGAAGCTTATCCCACCGCTGCTCCCTTGGCTATGGCCAGAGGTGCGTCCAACAACTGCACAGCTCTGACAAGTTGCTGATTTCAACCTTCTCAACAGAAGCGTCAGGAGAGGAACAGTGAGTAAAGCCTTCGCAAAACTGGGGACACACACAGAGGACACAGCCAATACGTCGTGTTTCTATCCCAAAGGCTTCCTTTTGGTGATTACCAAATCCTTGCACAAGCAGGGGCATAAGAGTTTACCAGGAAGAGCTCCCATGAATCTTTTATAACGGAAAGTGAAAGGCAGCCGCAGAGTGAGGGTCCCCACCGGCTGTGCTCCCATCAGTGCTGCTCAGGATTTAGCTGTACTTCAGAGAGGATGAAAGCGTGGATCCTCCCGAAGCTCATCGCTGGGAGGGACATAAAACCATAAAGATCACAAACGTTAACGCAGCGCCCGGGCACGGCAGCCACGCTCCTGCGGGCTGCAGCAACCTTGAACCTGGGCACTTTTACTGCCCTTCTCTCCTGCCTCCACCTCGCCCGCGCGGCAGCACAGCAGGCACCTGCCAGAGGTGTGCGAGGAGACGGAGCAGGAGACCAGGCGGGTTTTCCATGGGGGTGAAAGGAGGCCGGCACAGAGCGCGGGGCAGGGCTGTGCGCTCCCCCCGCTCCCTCACACCCACTTGTCCCTCCGAGTTGGCTCCGTCTGACGGAAAACCCCTGGTTTGTGCCGAGCTGGCTCCTCTGCGGTGCTCCCTCACCTCACAGCGGGGCCGCCTCAGGTCGCTAAACCGGCACACCCGCGCCCCACACCCGGTGACCAATGGCGTGTGGAGAACGGGGCAGACGAGGTCCCCCAAGCCCTCACCCCCCCCCCGAGGCGGCAAAAGGAACGGGGGAACGAGGGACGGGGCTGAGGTTCCACCGCCCTCCCCGCCTCTCGCACCGACCCGTCCCTGCCGCACCCCGAGCACGCACCGCAGACGGAGGTTCGCCATGAACTCGGGCATAGTGACGGCATCCATGAGGACGAAGTCGGCTTTACCGAACTCCAGGCTCTCCTGCTCCGCCATGGCGACGGCGCCGCCCGAGATCGCACCCTCGAGGAGTGGAGCGAGGGCCCCGCCTCGCGCCCGCCGGCCCCGCCCCAACTCAGGTGAGGCGGGGCCGGCGGGCGCTGAGCGGGCGCGGGGGCGCCCCCTGGCGGCCTGCCGAGAACAGACAGGCCGCCCGCCCCGCCCCTCGCCCAGCGCGAAGGGAGGGAGCGAGAGAGCCACCTGCTGGAGAGAGGCGCACACTGCGCCCATCGGTACTGGGGGGGTCACATCAAGGTGCTGCGCCAAAGAGGACCCCCCACACCCCATGTCTGCATCCAAGCACCCCCAAAGAAACACCTTGAGAATGATCCTGAACCCCGAGACTCTCCACTGTAGGGCGGCAGGTCCTGCACCCAGGGGTTCCCCCCAGCCACCACAGGACCCCACCACGCATCATCAGATCCTGCACCCAGCACCCCTGGGTGCCCTCCCAGACCCTGCTCATTCTGGCTCTTAAACAATCCCCAGAAACTCTCAAATAAATGCGGAATAAAACCAGGCAAAAAAAAAACCTGTAGGTGCCCTGAGCCCTGCTGTCCTGACCTTGGTCTAATCAGATTAATGATGCTAATTAGGGCAAGGAAGGCTGGGGCCCTGGGAGCAGGCCCAACCTCACCAGCAAGAGCTTTGTGGGGAAGAATGGCTGGCTGGGAGCAGGAGCTAGACGTGCAGGTGTGAGATGGTGGAACCATCCCCTTACATGTCGCAGTCTCCATCCCTACAGCCGGGTGGGTCCCAAGGTACTGCAGCCCACAGGTGGAAGCAATGAACCCCCCTGGATATAGGCAGTGGTTCCCAGCTCTCTGTTCCTGGGAAACACAGGGCTGGGGCAGCTTTTAGAGGTGAGCTGGGAGGAAAAAATGTTCCCCCCCAAGTACTCTGAATTTCCTTATTTGTGCTTTGCTTTCCTGGTGTGCTTTCTCTGTTGAGCGGGGTGTGTTCTGGTCTTGCTTCATGCAATGTGCTGAATTTTAATTTGTGTTAGCACAAGTTCCTCTTTTGCATGATGCTTATTAAATGCACTGGGAAATCCAGGCTGAGGTGGAGGTGCTCAAGGTGAAGGCAGTGCTCTGCTCTCCTCTTCCTCAGCAGGGCCACAGCGAATGTGAGCAGCAGCGATGGAGCCTCAGCTCCTTGTCTTCCTGAGGAAGAAGGCAGCAGTTGGGTGTGCCTGTCAGCCTCCTCCGCCTCTGTCCCCGCAGGCAGTAGAAGAAGGTTGCTTATTCCACCTATATCCACAAGCTCCTAAACCAGGTACATTCTCATTAGGCTTGGGTGCAACCGCTGCTTTCCAAGCCTGGATGCCTGTGTGTTAGCTGAGTCTGGAATGTTTTGACTTAAAAGTTATGGTGGATGGGGCTGGGGGAGCCCTGCCTGGCCCCTGCCTGCAGCAGCCCTGCCAGTGCACGGCTGCACTGATGCTCTCTGGCTGCTCTCCCCACAGGCACGGTCCCCCGGAGCCTCCTGCCTGGTGGCTGTTGCCCTCGCCAGCCCCTGGCTGCTCGGGGCCGTGGCGCTGGAGGCCGCCCGGTTGTCCCGCTGTGGCAGGAGGCGTCACCTTAGTCACCAAGAGGTTCTGCTGGCTGTGGAGCTGGTGCTGCTGCGGGAGCTCTGCAAGCTTCCTGCAGGACCCTCGAGCTGTGAGCTGCTGCTGAGGGGAGAGTCTTGAGAGAGTGTTTTAATGTGGTTTTGATAAATAAAGTATTTATTAGCATTATTTAATGGAGACTCCTACCTGGGCTGGCAGCTGCTGGGCTTGGACCACCATGGAGCTGGTCCCTGTGTGCCCCAGGAAGGGGGCAGGAGGGAAGGTGCTCACACCTGCACCTTGATGGGTGTTTGCAGAGCAGCCTGCAAGCGCATGAATGGTCCCTGGAGGTCTGCAGGATGCTGCCTGGCCAGAGAAACCTCTTTTTCTCTGCCAGCCCAGGCTGCCTGGGGCCTGCCAGGCACCTCTTTGCACCAGATTTGGCCAAGAAAGGAGAGAGGAGGAAAGACAGTCCTTACTCCAAATCCTGGGAAAACATCAAGCTTGGAGAGCAGCAGCATCCCCTGGTGATGCTGTGTTGGGCTGTGGCACTGAGTGACTTGATTCCAGGCTATGGAACCTCTTCACTGCAGCACTGCTGTCTAACTTCTTTAATGCCCCTAGTAATTGTGTAGATGATCTCTCCAGCCTAGAAGTAAAACTGAGCCTAGATTCACGGCCAGCTCTCTAAAGGAAAGCAGCTGGAGCAGAGGAATCACCAGGGAGGTTCCTGGAGAGCAGGCCCAGGGCAGCTCAGGAGAGCAGATGTTATCAATGCTGCTTTCTCTTATCTGAAAACCTATATTCTTTCACACTGATGCAGCTGTGTTGGCCTCCTGATGCAGACCCAGCTACAAGGTGCTGATGCCAATGCAGCCTCAGTCCTAACTGAGTGGACCCTCAGCTCTCTAGGATCCATGCCTCAGTCCCTTTATTTTGCTCTTTTTTCCCCCTTGTTTTGCCCTTACAATCCCCCTGGGTTTAGAATCCAGAGTTCTTGTGTTAGAAATAGGGACCTGAAGCACAGGGAGAATTAAGTGACTTTCCAGAAAAATCTGCTGGGTGGTCTGGTTTGGGGGAAGAGAGAAATGTGTGACACTGACCCTGTGGCAGCAGTAATTCCTTGCGCTTGGGCAGCCCCTGACACAGGTTCACCCCCAGCATGGGCATGATCCCCCTGCACCAGACCCCAGCAGCCACACGGAAAAGCCCCTACTGTTGGTTCTTCTGCTCTTGCACTCTGTTCTCAAGTGCAACCTCCTCCTCCAATGGGAAAACATCTGGATGTAAAGCCTTGATGCAAAAATTGAAAGCAATGAAGTGCCCTGTTGAGGCTGCACTCACCATGTGGACACCCTTTGAAAATCCTCTCCTCTATTATCCCAAACAGCAGCTTTGGTAGAAGCAGGAAGATGAACCCCAAGTAACTGGGCCTGAAAGGGCTTTTCAGGATGGGTTTTTTCTTTTAAGTTATGCTGCTGATAGAAGCCCAGACAGACTGAAGAAATTAAGGGGTTAAACATGAGGTGCCTTTTTCAGTCTGCAGGTGCAAAATTAGCAGAGCAAGGCTGCTCTCCTTCAAGAGCTCTGAGGGAGGACCTCAGCTTTCACAGTTCGCTACTCTAAAGGACGGACTTGTGCCATTTGAGTTGCCTTTGCTCAGGATCACAATTGCCTTTCCGAAAATAACATCTGAAACCAACCCACGTCTCATCTGCAAAACACAGCTGTGGGTTTTACAGCTAAGGCTGGACACTTACAAGTAGATGATCCTAAATTAGGCAGCAAACAGCTTTTGATAAACAAGCAGTGGAGCTGCTTCACACTTGAGCGTAGAGCAGTGGTAAGGATAGGGAAAAGCCATTACAAGTTGCTGTTTCTTGTCCCATGTGTCAGGAGCATGATCCCTGCCACTGGCTGCCGCAAGCTGAGAAACTGCAAATGGGCTTTGGAGCCTGTGCCTGGGCAGGAAACCTGTCAGAGAGCCAAAGCTTTTAGATGTTTGGCTGTGTTTAGCCTATCCACAGAAATGAAGTGGGACAGGACTGGGGCTCCAGGAGCTGGAGTGAGCTGGGTGAGAGGTGTCAGCCATGTGCCTGCTCCAGCTACTGGCAAAGAGCTGTGTCGTGGCCAGCTGGTAGCTGGGGACAGCAGAAGGGATGTGGCTTGATGCCACTCTGCCCATGCAGGAGTCAGGTGCAGCCAGGGCATGAGGTCCCCATGGATGAGGGGGTTGTGGGGGCTCCAGCATCCCTGCCTGCCCATGCTTGGGTCCAGTGGGGTGAGCTCGAGGCGTGCAGTTCTGCCCAGCGCAGGGACATGTCCCCTGTAGGGCAAATGATGGCAGCTGTGTGCCACAGAGCACTCGAGTGCAGTCAGGACGTTGGTCTTACAGTCCACCCAGGTGGGTCTGGACACACCATAATCACATCTCTGGAGCACACCAGAGACTAGGCACAGGCCGCCCTGAGAGCTGGCTTCTCCCTGAGATGGAAGGGTGGAATTGAGGACAAAACAGATACAGACATTGCTTGTAAGGATGTTATCTGACGCCTTAACTAATCATCTGCCTTTAAAGCACAAGTTTTGCTTTTTGTAAATTATATTGATACTTCATTTCTTCTTTTTTAGCTTCCTCTGATAATTCTTCTATTTTATTCTGCAGGTCACCTTCCCCCTTTCTACAATTTCACTGCTGGTAAAGGAGCCCCACGGGCCTCCGCAGCATCAACCATTTGTGAATGGACGCTGTTCCCTCTTCTCTGTTTTTCCAGAAAGGGAAGTAGGAAAAAGCCCTCCACATCCGATCAGAATTTCCAGTCTATCCCATGCACAGCAGTGTTATGGTCTCTAGCCAGCGAGGAGGATGGGAAGCTGTAAACAAAACTAAATATTGAGTTCCCAGGCTTTGTGTAATTATACAAAGTGGATGCTGTGTATATGCCATTTTCCAGGAAACATTACAAAGACAGAAATGAGACTTCCCAAGTCCCTAATGTGACTGATGCACAAATAAGTAGCTATTTGTATTGGGAGAACATCACTGACATCCCTTTCAGGACATCCTATAGAACAAAGCAGATAAAGGAGCCTTTGCTTCTATTAAGGGCAAATCTTTCCCAAACATCTTCCTGAGAATCCTCTTGAGGATGTTCTTCTTTCTGGGAGGAGAGGGTAGAAGAGTTGGAGGACTGAGAGGCAGCATGTTATGCGACTGCCTTGTCTCTCAGCGCCCAACATGTTTTCTCCTTCCTGGAGAGGAAGGAACCTGCCCTAGGGCAAAAGCCTCACTATGAGCCACTTTGTACCTACATATATGCTTGTGATTCCCCAAGCTGACAAGAGATGGGAATCCAGCCCAAACCACCAGACTCATCCAAACAGAAGAGAAACCTCTTGAGGTGTCCACCAGTTCTGACTGCAGCTGATTTTCCAGCAGCCTGGATACAAACGTCATCCCTCCTTGCCTGGAGATGCACTGTGAACCTGAAGAGCCAGCCTCGACAAGCACAAAAATGATGTAAACCCAGACTGACCACTGAAATCCCGACCTCACACAGTGTTGGGGGGGTCAGTTGTGCTGTTACCCCATTGTATGACATCCAAATAGTTTTCATTAAAACAAGTAGAGAAGCAGAGGAAACAGAACTGGAGGAGTGCCCCATGCCTTGATGGATTGTCTCATCGCCCTGTCCCAACACAGGACAAGTGCGACTTAAACCCTTCATGATGGATGTTTGTCTCATCTGTTTTTTCTTCCCCCTGAAATTTTCACTAATGAAGACTTCCCATCAGACAATCTGTTCTGGCGCATTGCTGTATTTACATGTAGCCAGTCCCCAAATGTCTAACTAAAGCTCTCTTACCGCAGCTTCATCCCATGATTTCTCATCCTTTCCAGGCAGACACAGAGGAGAGTTTACTCACTTCTTTTTATGGCAGCCTTTTATTTATTGGAGGGTGGTTATCACAGCAGTGCAGGAAGCGCAGCTGCTGAAGGAGAGTCTGGAGGTCAGTTAGTTCACAGCTGGCTTGTCTTCCCCCAGGCTCTGCTCCTCTGCACTTAACAAATCAGTTTGTTCATTCTTCCCTCATAGATCACAGTTCCTACATTTCCACTAATCCCTGCTGCTAACAGAAAAGTAAGGCTTTTCAAGACCAGTCATAGGAAGGAAGGAACAAGCCCCCACTCCTTGAAGGTGAGGAAGCCCTGTAGGGGGATCCGCCAAGGGACTGCAAACTCTGCATGGTATCAACATAACTCAGGGTGTCAATCATCCATTCACCATCAAACGTTCTAGCAAAAGGGCTCCTGAGGGCACAAACCTTCCCAATCAGTCACTACAAAACGTGCTGCAACTCCCAACTGCTGCAAGCACAGCAGCCACCAGCCTGCAGCAACCCTGGCTGTGGGAGAATCGTCCCAGACGTGAGTCAGACAGGAGCAAGGCCAGCAGAGCCTGTTAGCAATGACCTTTCATCCTCCTGTGCTCCAGTTCCTGGGAAAGCTATGAATGGCCATGTGGAAGAACCAAGAAAACCGTACCCAAAATCAAGGGCTAGAGCTGGGTGTAGCTTAGGAGAGATCCAAAAGAATTACAGCAGCCAAAGAGAACTCCTGGATGTCACCTCAGCAGTGTCCAGCTCTGTCACCATGAAAGAGTTTTCCCTGGGCCTTGGAGCACAGGACTTGTCTGACTTGACTTCAGCGAACCTGTGCTGGGCTCAAGGAAGAGTTCTGTGGGTTTAAACAAGTGAAATGATTGAGTGCATGCTGTTAGTAAGGGTGACAGTGAGCCCCTTCACACGAGAGCCGGGCTCCGGCGCTCCAAGTCCCACCAGCCATTTCCTTCGTGTCTCTGTGCACACAAGGCAGCCAGAGCTTGGTGTCAAGGACATAAAATGTGTTATGGAAAGGATGCAAGGATGCTGAGTTTGATCTAGAAGAACCCAAAGGCCAAATGGAAAGCAAACGAGAGATGTTGAACTGCCATCAGTTCCTGCCAGCACATTTCTCCAGGTCCCTCTGGATGGCAGCAGGACCCTCTGCTGTATGAGCTACAAGACCGGTTTTGTGTCGTTGGTAAACACTGTGCCCCATCATCCAGAACATTAATGAAGGTTTTTTTCCCTGCAGGAAGCTCTAGGGAAGAGTAGGAGCTCCTGTTTATGTTAGTAGGAGTCAAGAAGAGGGTACGGGTTTGCCGTGCTCCAAAACCAGCCACAACCACCTGAGTGTCACTGAATGAGTCCTACCAACTGCTCAGCCAGTGACTCCTACAGTCTAACACTGCTCTTGTTCCTGCTACAGGCATCTGCTTCCCAGTGTCCCCATCCCTCTGGATTGCCTTCTACTCGGGACACTGGCACTATGCAGATGTTGTCTTTACACTGCTTACCATGTGGAACTGTTTTCAGCCACAGTAAATGGGAAAGCATTTATCCTTCCTTGGTAAGAAAGGTGGGAAAACCAAAACATACCTCATGTTTCAGGGATGCTGCACTCCCCCTGCCTGGGGTGTTTCTAGTTAACAGCTTCTTTGTGAGCACGACCACCAAAACTGGCAAGCAGCGAGGTGAACTGCAGCTCCAGCTCCAACACCCTGTGCGGGTGCCAAGAGTCTTCACCTTGCCAAGTGTTTACAGTAACCTTTGGCAGGTACCCAGGGCTTCAACAAAGACATCTGCTAATCCACAGAAATGAGCCTTCAGGGAAGAGAAGCTGGAAGGTTTCAGGAAAGCCTGCTCCCACCACCCTCTGCGCGCTGCAAACCTGCTTGTCCCAGCCAGGGAAGCACACCTGAGGCTCTCAACACTGGGATTTGTCTCAGACAACAGTTCCCACTAGGTTTCCTCACTTGGATTAGTTATTCTGCAACACCTGTGGCTTCTGTCCTAGTTTCTTAGGCAGCCTCACTGTGCCGGGATCAGAGGTGATCCTTGTTGAGTTGTCCACGTGGGACGCCAATAGGGCCAGGCCTCAATGCATGAGCAGAGCTGCTTCCCCCGGCACGTCTGTCCCCTCAATCATGAGGCTGCAAGAACATGGGACAAGGAATGTTGGTGCTGGCAAGAACCTGGGTGCAGAGGAGAGCCTCATCCTGCTGCTGTGGGCCTCAGAGGCACTATTTGCCCCATAGGTCTGTAGCTGTATGCTCTGAGGTGTATGAGGTTTAGCAAGCTGAGGTATATGAAGTTTAGCAAGCTGAGGTGTCCTTGCATCCCTGTGCCTCAACACACTAAACCAGGAAGGTGTGTCCGCTCTGCTGCAATCCAAACTGTCTCTTTGGAAACGTAAATCGATACTTTTTATGGCTCCAAGAGAAATAAGCTGATTTCCCAGGAAACATGCTCAAAATCTAAAGACAGAACAAGTTTGAAGTGTTTCCTCTCTCAAAGCCTGCAGCCTGCCTTCCTGCACAGGGCTTTAGAGGTCCCATCTGCTGTGGCAGGGATCCTGCTTGAATGCAGCCTCCTTGGAGAGTGGACAAAGCCTTTCCTTCTGAATCCCGGCTAGCTTTTGCACAGCATCTCTCCCTCTCCTGGAGAGGGGCTCCTTTCAGTTTCAGGGCTGGGAAATCATATGCTTGATGGCTTCAACCTGCTGTAACTGTTTTGGGAAGAGACCTGAGCTGGTTGGGTTTGCTTGTTTTCCAGCACACACAGAGGCAGGAAAGGGGCAGGTAGTGGGGCTGTGACCAGCCTGGGCTCCCCTCCTGCACCCCAGCACAGCCAGTGATCACTGGAGTTTCCAAAGCAGCCTGTGCAGCCTACTGGTGACCCAGGCAGAGGAACACTGGTTTATGCTTGAAGGATGGGGAAGAACTGGTGTAGTACCAGGAGATGCAGCCCTGGCCTGGCTGGCAGCACAGGCTCCTTTATCCAAGAATGAGTGTCCTGTGGCTAGGAGGGGACAAAAGATGCTTTATATTCACCTCAGAGCTGATTTTCTTAAGAAAGACATTGGTGACTTCTAAAGTTGTGCATTTGCATTACAAAAGAACCACCTATTTCTTATCTTCACGGGGTAGAAGCTGCTTTCTATCTAATACAGGACTTGCTGCTCTTATCTGTAATAATTCTTTGATCAGTAAAGACAGGTCTGAGCTTGCACATGTGGAGAACAGAATCAGGCTCCCATCCAAACTTGGCAATGTAACAGCTTTTCCCCGTGATGTCTGTTGCAAGAGCATCTTGGGATCCCATCAATGAATAAGGCTCTTTCCACATCTGGTGTTACAAGACCTGAAACAGTTTGTCTTTGAGTCAAACCATGTACAGCATAACAGGACACTAGGCAAGGATAGGATATTAGAGTTTTACCTTTTGCTGCAATTCCATACTGTGGCAAGAGCCATTGATTTTAATGTAGGAATTACTACAGGAGATGGTCAAGCCTGTAGCTTGTACACATCCCAAAATCAGAGACTGCTTTAATAATCTTGGCTTTATCTTTCCAGTGCTGATTTCCTCTTTTGATGCACTACCTCTGGTGCCTCTGCAGAAGAATATGACAAAGATTCAGCTTCACAAAGTCATTTGGTGAAGTGCTGAAATCCTCAGCTGACTTCCCCAGCAGGGAGGCAAATAGCAGTGTTTACCTGCTACTCCTACGCATAAATAAGCAACGGCTGGCTTGCCCCAGCCTGGCTCCCTGTGCTCCAGCATTCGCGGAGCTCACTCCCAGCAGCACACATGGCTGTTCAACTGCTGACATGTGTTTCCTGATGATAGATCGGAGCCAAAAGCAAACCTTGCTCAGAAAGACAAGCAATTGGATCATATTTTGGCAAAGATAAAGAGGAAGCTGTACAGAAGCGTATTCCCTGCAGAGGCCAAACTCCAATTCATTGGAACAGCTCCTTATTCAAAGAGCTGATGAAAATCTTCTGAACACCATTAAGGTTGGTTCTTATTTTTCACTGGCACAAGCCAGGAAGACACCAGTCAGTTGAAAGGAATTTCATCAACATTGTGTAACCGGGAGCAGAATCCGACCCATTCTACAAAGGCCTAAATTTGTTCTCATCTCTCCCACCCCAGTGAGGTAACAAGCCCTCAAACCCAGCCTGTTTCCAGCATAAGGACTCATTTCTGTGGACCTCTTCTTCATAGTCTTTTAGCACTAGAGAAGCAACCATGTGCCAACATTATACAAGTAAGGGCCTTTCACAGCCTGGGTTGGGTTGCAAGGGACCTTACAGCTCATCCAGCTCCAACCCCTGCCACGGGCAGGGACACCTTCCACTAGAGCAGGGTGCTCCAAGCCCCTGTGTCCAACCTGGCCTTGAGCACTGCCAGGGATGGGGCAGCCACAGCTTCCCTGGGCAAATCTAGGGGTACCTTCCCTACAGAGGTAGGGCTGCAGCACTGCTTTGCTAACCTTGCTGAAGTTCAAGTCTGGCTGTGATAAAGGGTGTGCTTAAAGTTAGCTTATGAAAGAAGATAGGATAAGATGATCCATTAATTTTTAAATCTACCCATCTAGGTGTCTTCATCTCTTTCTCAATAAGAAAGGGATATTATAAACCTACTGCCATTGAGCTATATATATATTTATGTATTTATAAAGGGTATTTGTGAAATATCAGCACCTAAGCACTTCCGCCAGTGCACCCTACAAAGACAAATCCCTGTTTCTGGTATATTCATATACACAACTGTGGAGGCAGTGTTCTCACAGGAGAATGGATAATTGGTACATAAATTCTGAATAATCCTGAAAGATACAGCAAGGCCATGAGAGGCCCAAGGAAGCCTAAACAAGCAAGATAAGAAGAAGCTGGATTTCACTGAGTTAATGAGAACTGTGGACTGTTGGCAAGCTTTCGAGGTCAAGTTCTCACACCTGTGCTTAACCAATTACATGTTAGTCACTAAGGGTCTTCAAGACATGTATCCAATCATAATATGCCAAATCACTGTAAGTGCATGTAAGAAACAGTATTTAAGGGGTTAAGGCTTTGTAATAAACGGCTTTTTGTCTGATCATATTGATCTCTGACTGAGTCCATATATATTCGGCGGCACACAACATCTAAAGAATGAGAGAAAAACAGTATGATCTGGTTTACATGGGACTGAAACCAGGGAGCTAAGAAATTTGTCAAGGATCATAAATCAGTAGCAGAATTGAAAATTAAAGCAAACTACCTTTAGCACTTCTTTTGGCTTGTGCAGGAAAATGTTCTGAGATCTATTGATAAGGCCCATACAAAGCACTGTTACTCCTAAGGCAACATCTTTAGCTATGCGATATCCAAAGAGCTTGAAGAAAGGAGTTTTTCCATATTAAGTGCAATCATTCTGGGTGCAATTCTACTCCTGTTTAGAGCAATTCACACCAACTCACAGGCTGCAGCATGAGTCTGTCCTGTAGAAGAGGTAAGTTCCTTGCCTTGTGTTTAATCAAAGGCAACTCAAGGGTTAAGGCCCAGAGCACACAAGTTACAAAGCATGCTGTGTCTCATGTGTGGGAGTAAATGTCATATCCCACTGCACAGGGTATTTATAGAACAGCACTATTTGGGAAGTGAAACTTTTTAATGGTGAAATTTTCAACCAGTTGCTTCAGGTTTAAGTTCTGCAGAATGAAACAGCAGAGAATCCTGTTCTACACTTTCTTGCTCTAGTTGGCTCTGAACCTTGCAAGGAAACAAGCAGGGTCTGAGTCTAGTTACCTCAGGTTTAAAAGCTCCAGACTCCACACTCAAGGAGTGTTTCTGCAGCTAACACATCAATCCTGTGCCCCCATCAGAGGACAGACACTGCTTTGTCACTGTTACCCACACTACCTGCTGGAGGAGCCATTCCCATGCATGAGGCACACCACAGTCCCCAAAGGGTCACCCTCAGGCAGGTGTGCAGCTCCCAGCAATCTGGCTGACTGAGCACCCACAAACCACTCCACACAGGCTCTCCAGTGCTGCTGTCCATGGCCAGACACTAAACTTCATCACAAACTGAAGGTGACCCTCTTTTCGTGGGGAGACCTTGATCTTCTTCCCTGTGAGTGTGGTGAGGCACTGGCACAGGGTGCCCAGAGAAGCTGTGGCTGCCCCATCCCTGGCAGTGTTCAGGGTCAGGTTGGATGGGGCTTAGAGCAACCTATTCTAGTGGAAGGTGTCCCTGCTCATGGCAGGGGGTTGGAACTGAAGGAGCTTTAAGGTCCCTTCCAGGCCAAAGCAGTCTATGATTCTGTGACCCAAGAGCAGCAGCTCTGGGAAAGCCAGCAGTGACACAAGGCACCAGTGGCTCCCATGCCTCCCATGCTGCAGCTCAGCAGGGCACACGAGGCTGCATCTAGGTTTCTAGAAGAGGGATTTAGATGCAAGAGCACAGTCTGGAGCTGCACAAAACCAGGGGTGGCGGAGGGAGTTAAAGTGGTCCAAATTCTCCTTTATTAAAATGGCATCATACCACCACAGAGGCTGAAGCTGAGTTGGTGGGATGAGGCCAAAGATCAGCCAGGGTGCTACAAGCCATTCCCATCTCTAGGTCCAACATAAAGTTCACACTGCCAAGAGTCCACCTGGTTTAACTTCTTATAAAACTCCCTACTTGTAACACTCTGCTCTTGGTTCACACACACAGAGTGAGGACCAAACATGGAATAACAGATGAGAAACACCAAGTTAAAAGCTTTTCTTGATCAGTGGTTCCAGAGCAGATCACTGTGATCAAGGCAGGCAGGAATAAAAGGCCTTTTGTGAAACTGTGCTCTCTGAGCTGTAACCATAATCACAGCACACATTCCAAGAAGTAGGTCCTGATATTACTGGGTCACACAAAGGCAGGGCTATGCATATTTTGCACCAATTATTAATACAGCTATTTGTGTTAACTCTCCAAATTAAGTAACTGAGACACCCTGTGCAACTGACATAAATAGGAACACAGTTACATTTGCATTCACTCCATTTGTGCTCACATTGATAACTACTTGTGGGTTTTCTTGCCGCAACAGAAACCATAGCTCGGCTGTACCTGCCCCTGTGACCACAGAGAAGGGGCAGAGCAGAGGCTGGGCAGCCCAGGCCTGTCCCCCCAGCCGTGCCTTCCCTAGGCAGGGTGCTTCTGCTCTGCCAGGTCTGACAATGTGCTCTCACCCTCAACAGTTTCTGCTGCAGAGGTATCAGAAGCACTCTTGACAGATCAGTACATGCTTGTATTATTCCCAACAAATGGACTCTTTGCATCTCTGAGCTATTACTGTACCCCAGGAACACTGCTTGCTTGCTGGAGCACTCATCATTAGATTATTTACA
Organism: Pezoporus occidentalis; assembly: GCF_034315485.1. Classification (NCBI taxonomy): domain Eukaryota; kingdom Metazoa; phylum Chordata; class Aves; order Psittaciformes; family Psittacidae; genus Pezoporus; species Pezoporus occidentalis. The sequence continues at coordinate 114,221 of NW_026915073.1, read as the reverse complement.
CTTTCTGTGTGCTTTTAAGACATTCTTTGCAGCTTCAAGGGCGGCAAACATCTCTACTAGTAAGCTGAGTGATGCCATTGATTCATTTCATATAACCACAGAAGGAAAAGTGGTATTCTGGATTTTAGTATTGGACTTGGGCTTGTTACAAGTTCCACGTGTGCTTCTCAAACTCAGTCCTGCACACCCCCTATCCACCCTCTTCAGACAACAGTTACAGACCACAATTTCAGTGCAAAGTGTGGCTTGTTCCAAACTCACAGAAAGAGTACTAAGGTCCACTATATTTTGTCAAAAGCTCTGTTTGATCTTCTTTCCACTGTGATAAAAATGTCAAGGTCACAAATACCTCTAAATGCAATCTCAACTACTCTGTCAGAAATAACCTAAAAAAGACTCAGATTTTTAAAGGCAGAACTGGTGTAAAACTATTTCAGCTTCTGAAGAGCATTGCCTTGTAAAGATCCCTCCAACTGTTCTTTGTCTCTGCCAGCAGACACCCCACACTCCTTAAGCAAGCATAAAATAGCAAGAAAGGTTGAAGAAGACATGACCAGTCATGACCACAACTCCTTCCTCACTAGATAGAGGTTTTCCTACTGCTTTAATGCAAGGATAATGCTTTACTCGGGGGACATTAGAGATAAGGTAGATCCTGAGTTCTGTGACCTTAACACACACTGCCAAAGCTTAGGAGCACCCAGAAACACAAATCCACCCCTGAAGCTCAGCACACCTGTTCAGAGTTGACCACAGCTCAGTTCCTCCTGGAAGGACTGAAAGCCGCCTGTTCATTACCAGCTACTTCCTCACGAGAGCTGACCTGATTATAGCCATCCCGTTCCCAGCACTTGCTATTTCCACTTCAATCATTACCAAGCTGGTGTAACCTGCAGCACAGCCTGTTGACCAGAACGCACCATGTTCGACAGTGACGTATAGGGGCAAGTTCATTTCACTCTGTTTTGTACTGTAAATGGGCAACAGGGGATTATTCTGCAACACAATCCCCATCTCTTAGGAAAAAGCTCTCAGGACTGAAAAGTTCTTTCCAAACTCGTGCTGTGACTGTGGATAAAGGCTCATCCCATCTCTCACATGGACTTGGCGCAGCCGACATCAGACACAGAAATCCCTTCTTGCAGCCCTTCCCTTGGCGTTTGACTGGGAAAAGCCAAGAGGGGAAGAAAAAATAAAGCAGCCAATAGCCTCAGCTTCCTGAGGCCAAAGCGGTTCAATGTGTCCATCTCTGAAGTGGCAGCTTACAGACAGAATGCTGCTGCAGCAGCCCCAGTCTCCTCATCCGGCGCTCCTCCAGTACCGGGACAGGCAAACCACCGAGTTTCCTTGGAAAAACTTGCACGCCCGCTGCAGCTTCGCACTGTGCGAACAGCACACCAAGGCTGCCGGCAGCACCGCCTCCCTTCCCGAAGCGATAAGGACCCGACGGCCCATCACCGAGCACAACTGAGGTAACACAAGACCCGGAGGCGACGTCCAGCCGCTTAACACACACTCCCCGCGCAGACCCAACTCCGCGCCTGCGCGTTGAGCGCCCGCGCCCGCGCCCCCGTCTCAGGCGCATGCGCAGCGGAGCCCAGGGCGAAGAGGAGGGGACAGGTGGGCGGGGACCGCTTGGCAGGAAGCCCCTCCCACTTCTGGGAAGCCCGCCCCGCCCCTTGCCCTTCCGGCCCCGCTGGGAGGTGGTTGGGCTCGCGCGGGCGGCTGGGCGGGGCGAGGCCTGGCGGGGTCGGCGGTGATTGGCTCGCGCGGCGCCTCGGGGGCGGGGCGGGCTCCAGCCACCGCCTGTCAGTGAGCGGGGCGCCGCGGAGGAGGCTCGAGGCATTGAGCGCGCCGTGCTCCGCGCTCCGCTCGCCGGGCCGTACCGGTAGGTGGGATCCTGGATCCGGGGCCGGGGTCCGGTGTGGGAGCCCTGAAGCGCATGTGTCCGGTGTGGCCAACGCCGGGAGGAGGGTGTGAGGGAGCGCGCTGGCTGGCCCCAGCCGGTGCCTCCGCGGGAAGGGCTTTGGGAAGACCGGCCAGATTGGAGCGGCTCCTCCGGCTGTCCTGCGTCCGCGCTCCCCGTGTGCTCTGTAACAGCCCCGATGTCCCTTCTCCGCCCCGCAGCTCCGCTCCTCGACACACAGCTCCCCGGTTCCCGGCCCCGGAGTGCTGCCGGAGCGAGAGATGATGCCGGAGCCTTTGCCGTGTCCAGGGGTGTCGCTCTCAAGAGCCGCTTCCTGCCCGGGAGAACGGGTGGGTGATCCCAGGCTGGGACCAGCTAATCACAACATACAACTAAGACGCGAGGCTCGGTGGCCGCTCGCCTCTCGCATGCAGCCGCGGCACTCCTCTTTGACGCGGTTCTTCATTTTTTTTCTCTGGCAAAAGGTTAAACCGCTTCTTTAGTGATTAATAAGTTGCTGCTGTGGTTGATCTCAGTTGCTTCCTGTCTCTTAATTGGTTGCATTAGGAACATGTGTTCAGCACTCTGCGAATGTAAGAAGCAGCAGTCTGAAACCAGCATCCATAAACAACGTCTACATTTTTTTTCAGCTGGCTCTCTGAACTCTTTGATGAGTAATAACTTGCGCCTTCTTTGCTGTAACATTAGTGATAAGAATAATCGAATCGGGCTTTGAAATCCATGTCTGTGGTGTGCTGCTCTATTGCATTTTAACTGAGTTAAAATTTCTTATTGGCACAGCCGCCGGATTCCTTTGGAATGAGTCATTTGCTATTAACTATTAAATTTTAACTGTGTAAGAGAGGGAATCTTTGTATAGAAGCTGTGAAGAAAGAGCAGAACAAACAAACATGTAACAGCAAAAAACCTTAAGGATTTCTGGGACCTAATTTAACGTCATTGGAGTTAATGAACTTTGCTGCTGTCCTGAATCTTATTTCAGTGTTAAACTGCGAAGGTCGAGCTGAGCCTTAATGGTCCCAGAGATGTGGTCCCTGCTGCTAAGGATGGAGGCATACATGACTGTATTGCCTCCTTGACTTTTGAAGTTTGCTGGCAATTGTCAGTCAAATCGGTTGATAGAGACAGAGGGACAACGATCTGGAAGACACAAAGATTTCCAAGTTCCAGGAAGAGAGGCTGGTGGAGAGTAAATGAGACTGGAATTAGTGAATGGTCTGGAGATGCTGGAGGTCAGGAGGGTGCATGGGGGGACCAGGAGAAGGCCTGTGAGGACTAGACACGTCAGACTTCAGCCTGTGGGAAACTGGGCTTTGCTGCTCATTCCTTAGGGGCATCAGGGCCCTGAAGAGTGTGGCCCTTGTCTCATCTAAAAGGCAGTTTTCTTCTGCAGTTAATATGGAAGTTTGTCTTGTGGAAGTTTGCTCAGGATGGACAGTTAGAAACTACTCCAGTCAGTTCATATTTCTATAGTATAAAATCATCGCATTTGAATTCACAGGACCAACTATAAATTAAGATTACTTGTGTCTGTACTAAATTGACCTAAACTTTTGGTTTTGCCTAGCATTGCAGCCTTACTGCTTATATGGTATTTTATAAATGTGATTGAACATTTAAAGCTGGAGAGCAGTTTGTAGCAATAACTGCTGAAAAGTCAGTCATGCCAGCTTGGGCAAAATTCATTTGAATGTGTGTTTGTGATTATTGCTGGAAGTTGTCCATCTAGGTACTTTATTATATATATATTTTTTTTTTATAATTTCATAGAACCACAGCCTGCTTTGGGTCAGAAGGGACCTTAAAGCTCCTTCAATTCCAACCCCGTGCCATGAGCAGGGACACCTTCCACTAGAGCAGGTTGCTCCAAGCCCCTGTGTCCAACCTGGCCTTGAGCACTGCCAGGGATGGGGCAGCCACAGCTTCTCTGGGCACCCTGTGCCAGTGCCTCAGCACCCTCACAGGGAAGAGCTTCTGCCTAAGACCTCATCTCAGTCTCCCCTCTGGCAGGTTAAAGCCATTCCCCTTGGCCTGTCCCTACAGGCCCTTGTCCCAAGCCCCTCTCCAGGTTTCCTGTAGCCCCTTTAGGCACTGGAGCTGCTCTGAGGTCTCCCCTTAAGGAGCCTTCTCTTCCCCAGGCTGAAGAAGCCCAGCTCTCTCATCCTGGCTCCATAGGGCAGGCTCATATTTAGGAAAGAGCTTCATTCTACAAGTAGGTATAAACTTAGGATGTCCTGAGATCTGTGTATGATCATCTAAGCTGGGCTGGAGAGCAGAGCCTTATCCAGGTGAAGTTTGTTCTGATGCTTTTTCTGTTATCCTTGTTTACAAAGCAGTTAGGAAAAAATTAGCCACTTCTTTTCACGAACAGGGTTTCATTGGTGTCTATGAACTCTGGGCAAATGGTGTTATTCCCATCTTTGTTCAACAACATGAAAAGAATTGTTCCAGGGCGAGTTGTTCTCCAGCTCCTACTTGAGGACATGGAGAGGTGTGTTTAGATACTTTCAGAAATTCTGCTGATGGTTAAACCCAGTGAAATATTTTCTTCCATGGTTTGTAACTAAACCACTGCAATATACTGATGTCTGGCAGCTAAAGAGACAGCTCATTATCCTGGTGTTTATAGTAAGCAATACAAATGGCCCAAACAGGATTAAGAAGTATTTACTATCAAACCACTTTAAAGACTGTGTTTACATACTTGCTATTTCTTGTAACATAACTCATGAACAGAAGGCTGATAGTGAAATCCTTCAAGCAGGCAATTCTGTGGTGATTTAGGTAGAAGGTTTCGCTTTACCTGGTGATCTTCAGGTAAACCTCTGTGCAGCAGCACTTGACAGCACACCAGGGACTGAGAGGATCCCAACAGGACTATACAGGAGCCTCTTGCACAGACAAGTGGCTAAAACTGGTTAAAGAGAAGGAGGTGAAGGCTGTGAGCATCCTGGAATAGCAACTGGTGGTCTGACTCACCAGTATTTTAATCAGTCAGGCATTCTATTTATTTTTACTTTGGAACTCTTAGATGCTCAAGGGAAGTCTCTTTTTTTTTTTTTTTTTTTCTCTCTTAAGCATGTTAACTTCAAATAGCATTCAGTGGTTTAAGGTAAAGGGGTGTGTTGAGTGCTACAACTGTTTTTTATTAGTCCCTTCTGACACAAACTTAAAAGTTCTCCTTGCTAACAGCATCCAGTGTGTTCAAATAACCACCCCAGGCCCATGCTCAATAATATGCCGTAAACGGACATGGCTGAAAACAGAATCAGCTTCATTCCAGTTCCATCTGCAATGTGGGCAGGCAGGAGAGCTCATCGATAGCACGGAGCAGAGCAGGGCAGCAGTGAAGAGGCAGGGACAAGGAGAAGTGGTGCTTGGGGGCTGAAGGGGGTCTACACATACATTTGCTCCTTGGACCCCAAACCAGGTCTTTAGTTCATTTTTTAACAAGTGTCTTTTTGTGGTGAAAGGTGTGTTTTGCCAAGCTGGGATGTCCTTGTGTGGTGGTTTTGTAGCTCGTACTCTGGATAGGTTCTTTTGGCTGCAGACCAGGCACTTTCTTGAATCCTTCCTGACAGTTGTTAGGACTGGGTGGTCCCCAAAAGGTGTATGTTCTTCTTGTCAGCTGACATTCCCTGTTCAGTGATGCCTAAATTCCTGGCTCTTCCCAGCTGTTGCTTTGTTGTAGTGCTCAGCAAAGCAACATTGCTGAAATGCTACTTGTGTTGTTTTAATAAAGCAGTAGCAGCTGCAGAAGAGGAGGCTGCCTAAGTTAATGTATTGTTCATCAAACTCTGCTCAGTAAGGAAGTGGGAAACCTCACTGAGACAACATGACTTTTTTTGTCTTCAAACTAAATGTCAATGTGAAACTGCTGCTGAACACTCACACTTAGACCAAGAGAAGAACTTGGCGTGCTTCATTAGCTGACTTTGGAAGTCTTATTTGTATTTTAAAGCTCTTTCCCAAGTATTTTTTAACCAAATTTATGGGCTACTCCACGCAACATTGACTGAAATTCTGCAAAAAGACATTGGCAAAGGAGATCTGAGCCATGCAGACCAGGCAGGGTGCCTTATGAATGTGTACTGCAGGGTGGTTTAGTGCTGGAAAGGTATTTTCATTCCCTTTTTCCAGCTACGAGTCTTTCTTTCTATATGCATAGTAACTTCATGAAACAAAAGAAATGTTCTTTTAAGGTCCCTGCTACGCAAATAGCTTCCAGTTGAAACAGAAGAGCTCAAGAGGGTGAAGAGGGACTTGTTTAGAGAAGGGAGGGAGGAGGAGGCTTTAAAGGAGCAGAAAGCACATGGTTATCTCTTCATTAATAATGTTTGAATGTTTTCTGAATTCTGACTCCCTACAAGTCTCAGATCATTTTATCCAGTAGGTTAGCGTCTCACAGGCATTGTTTGAGGGAGGAGTTGCCCCTGCCTCCACAGACAGCTAATAAGGTGCTTGGCTTTCATTCTGTAAAAACTCACTTTTTTTTTTTTACAACAGTGAGGTCTGACATCAGTTAACCAGAGGTGAGTGTCAAACCTTTGTGAAGATAAGGAGCAAGTAGTCTGTGCTGTTGCTAGCAAAGACCCATTGTGGGTTGGGTGTGTGGTATTCACTTTTATCTACTGCATCATTACCCATCTTCCCCTTTTCTCCTTGAAAGTAATAAGCCTGTACACACATCTACAGAAGGAAGAAAGTCAGGGATATTGAAATCAAGAATTACAGTTGGATCTAAGAGACATGGATGAGGAACAGAAGGTTTTGAAAACCAGAGAAGCAGTTTGGGGTATGAAACAACCACTCTTCAACTCAAGAACTTGAAGCTATATTGCACTTACATAACTTGTGTGTGTACAGGAAGCTGTGCTCATCCTGGAGTGGTGACAAGTAAATAGGCAGCTGGAACCGCAGCTCCAACGTGTCTTATGTGGGTAAATCCTGTCCTTAGCGGTCTTGCTGTGGAGCATCAGGTACCCATTCACTGCTCCTAAGGCTTCCTTTCATCTAGAACTTCCCTGAGAAGGGCTGAACACGGGGCCTGGGCCTGAGAGACCAAGTGCCTGCATCCAAATTAATGGGGCTTACGAATGCTTTTGTGCCACCCCTCCAAGTGCATTGCACTGAGTCTGCCCTGGTCAGTTCTGAATACATAGCTTCAAGGGAAGTGAGGCTTCCAAACTGATCACAAGGTTCTGATCATTGCTTTTAATCTGCCAGCTATGCTTTGTTATGTGTGCCATAAAAACAGCTGGGGTTTTGATTCTTCTAAGGACCTGAAAATTGTGCAACAACAGTTAAACTGGGCTGGGCTTTCCAGCTTCTGTGCCTACACAGCCTTGTATACCTGAGTCATACTAAACTGTCTGAGTGCTGGTGGCTGCTCTGTTAGAGGACGTTGCTTACAATAGCTACCTCTTATTTTTATTTCAGTCAGCAAGTGAGGTATGTGCTTTGTTGACTTTAATCTCAGTAATGTTTCCTTGTTACTCTTTTCCATTTCAGAGGGTGATCAAGGACACAGAGTTTTGCTTCTTCCCTTCTCCCTCTGTTGTCTTTCTACCGGTCACTCCTCAGCTTAGTTAAATTACGTATTCTTTGGTGATGGGGATGGATTTGTGCTGCAGACCTTGAAGGTCCTTGAAGGGGAAGGGAGGGCAAGGAGAGACAGAGTTAATGCAAATCAGGAGAGAGTGAGTATAAAAATAGCTCTCAACTTGTCAGTTTTGTCACTGGTGGCTCGGGTTAGTCATCTGGCAGGCTCTCTTTCTGCTGCTCCAAGGGATTATTTTACAGCACTGAGATTTGACATAATTTCTGTAGAGGAGAGGGAGTGGGACGGGTGTAATGAGTGGGATACTGTCATCAGCACTTCTTTTGCACAGCAGCTGTTCTCTGTGGAGAATGAATGTGGTCGTTGTTGACTTTCCTTGTCTACCTGCCAGGTTGTTAGGTGACTCATTTATACATCACACCAAGGTTCAGGCACTTGGCTCTCAAACAGCACCCTTCCCCTTTTCTTGGGGGTCCTTTATGGAGCACCCACTGGTTTAGTCATTTTCCTGACTGATCTGTCTGTTGCCAGGAGCCTGTTGGAGGCAGTATCTTGTTGCCCCAGGCAGCTGTTCAAAGCAGAGGGGAAAAAAGGAAGAGGAAAATCCCTGGTGCAGATTTAAACTGATGAGCCTCAAAGATGTGCTCCTGTAATAGATATGAGATCTTGGCTTTGCTGGCCTCAGTTCAAATGTCCCTGCGCCTTGTCTTACACTGTGCTTGTGGTGCTTAACACCTGTACGTGTTTACTGAGCTTGCTGAGTTTTCATGGGTGTTTAATGGTGGAAATGTGCATTGTGAGATCTTGCACCTGAGCTGTGGGAGCACTGGCTCAGTGAAGTGACCTCTGCAGGTAACGGCCAACCGAGCATATTCTGGTTTAAAAGAAAACAACGGGTTTAACTTGTCTAGAGTCAGAGGTGAAGAGCTCAGGGGCTAAACCGAAGTCGTATGTCCTGTGGGCTCGTGTTCAGTGTAGTTGTAGGGAACTCTGAACTCTCCATGTTCCTGCATTTCACCCACAGTATCCCGCAGTATCTTACTTCCATGCTTCTTTATGCTTTTCTTTTTCCATTCCTGGCTCCCTTCCACCTTCCTCTGTGGTGCCAGTTGGCCAAGATTTGGCGTGTGCAGGGACTTGTTTGGAGCTACATCTCAGCTCAATGGTCAGCAGCTCGTGCTGACTGACTCGCCAGCTGCTGCCAGGCAGAGGGATCCTCTTTTCCAGCACCAGCCCTGTCCTCCAGCCAGCACTAACTTGCATTAATCCTGTGCACTATAAGAGCTCTGCTTTTGTTGGGCTTGACCAAGGATTTCAAAAGCTATTGGTGATTAAGGGGAAGGAAGCAAAGGGAGGGAGGAGCTCTGTATGGGCAGGCTGCTTGTCTAGCCTGGTTTCATTGGAAGGAAAACCGAGAAAAGGATTTGAGGGTGACTAAGTACAAGGAAGAAAGCAGTGAACAGGATTTGATGGCCATTTTGTGTGATGTGAGAGCACAATGTAACTTCTGGGTGCACTCTGGGAGAAAATCTTTTGTGTCTTTTTTTTCTTTATTTTTGGTGGGAATATTCTTCCTGGTCAGTGATACAGGGGTTCCCTCTTTCCTGTGGTTTCACTGTTTGTATTTAACTAAGAGAATATACCAAGAAATAAATTTTCCTTTGAAACCTGTGTGGTCTCATTTTTGGTACTGAGAATAATGTTGATTATTCAGCTCTCCAGTGATGCGGTTGGGGATGGGGAGCTGGCAGTCTTGGGTTCTTTCTCAGCACCATGCTCAGAGGTTGGGTAGGTCCTTGATTTGGTTTAACTTACTTAGTGATCTGGTACCTTCAGCAGCCTCCTGCTTCATGTGAACTTGAAGCTGCTTCTGCCTGTGAAGTGTCTTTGACAAGTGTTTTTCTGCTTTTTCTGTTCTGCCTCAGTGACTCTCTGAACCTGGGAAATGGCAGTGATGGGAATTACGTGCCAGGGAGCTCCTGATCCAGCCATCAAGCACAAGAAGGAGCTCACGGCTGCCAAGGGGCTGAATGAGACAGTGAGTGAAAAGCAGAGCAGTGTCTGCAAAGTAGAAGAGTCCAAGAAGGTCATCTTCCACAGTCAGTGGAAAATCCTGAATGATGTAATCACCAAAGGAACAGCAAAAGAAGAAACAGGAGGAGGATGTGCATCAATTTCTATTATTGCCCAAGCAGAATGTAAGTAGGAGGGCAGTCTGCTCTTCATTGAGGAAAAGGAATGTGTAATGCAGTATGAGATTTCACTCGCTTTGCAGTCCTGGAGAGCTGAGATGAAGTCTATTTGTAATCCCAAGTAGGGTGGAGTAGGTGACACATCCCAGTCTCTCTTTAGGAAGCTCATGAAATCTCCTAATAATGTGACAGCATCCACTGAATAAAACATAAATAACAGAACAGCATGAGGCCACTGCACCAAGGTGCTTTGAGTAAACATCAGTGTCCTGCTGGGTCATCTGTCCTTGGCTGACTTCTGAGAGGTGTTTTAAAAAAGGGGGGGGGGGGGAAGAGAAGAAAAACAAAGCTGTCAGGTGGGAAAGAGTTGAAGGATCAGGAGATCACAGTGCTGGGAAGCTAAACAGTGCTGGGGGAGGAAGGATGTAGTGTTGATGGTGTGGCACAACTGTGTGGTGATTTGTCTGGAGCACTGTTTTAGCAAGTTGGTAGGATTGTTTCTTAGTGCAGTTGTTACTAGGAGACTTTGCTTGGCATTGGAGACGTGATGATCCTGTTTTCTTTCACACAGGTGAAAACAGTCAGGAGTTCAGCCCCACTTTATCAGAGAGATCCTTTATTGCTCATAGTAAGCGTTACAGGTGAGAGACCTCTTAACATGAATACCCACCTTTACTGCTGTGTTCGCTGACTGGTTTCAAATCATGCCAGCAATGTGTGCTTACAGTATGTCTTTCCAAAAGCACTTCTGTTTGAATGAGCTTTTCTCTCTGAGGCTCAGGAAGAGGGTATCTTTCCTAAACACCTTCCTCAGAACCTTTTTGTGTTAGGAGAAAGCATAAGTTTAAGCACAAGCTTTGTAGTGTCTTATTGTCAATGCTTGCTGATTTACTGGCCCTTGTAGTCTTCTACCTCTATTTCTGGGTGGTCAGATTTGTTTTGAAGTGACTGAGTGATTTTTTTTTTTTTTTGAGGTTTGTGGGCTTGAAGTTGAAGGACCCAAGGGAAGAGTCTCAGTCTTTAACTGAACTGTCCCTGTGCTTTTGGAACCAGGTTACACCATTGTCTTTGAGAGTTGTGGGAAACTTGGGCTGCTGCCAGAAGTAGTCCTGAGAAAAAGGAACTGCTTCTGGGGAGGGTAAATAAAAGGGACTGAGAAAAGAACCTTTGTTTAATGACAGCATCAGAAATAGAGTTGTGAAGAGAAGCTAGAAGTTGTGATGGAAAAATGGTGGCCTGGAACTTGCATTTGTGGGAGTGAGCCACTTCTTCAGGAAGAGCTTGTGCCCTGTTGGGGCACATATTGGAGCTTTCTTAAGCTGCTCCAGCACTCTGGAGTGGCTCACTGGGATATTAGAAGGCAAAATGTGATGTTCTAGCTCTCTATTCTTCAAATCTCAGAAGGCAGAATTGCTAGTTCTTGTTCTGTGGGTCAGAGTTATTAACTGGAGGTGTACTTTCACCATCAGATCTAAGAACCTTCATGCCTTTTGGTTTCCAGTAGCCGCTCAGACAGTCTTGATCAAATCCCTAACAATGTGGCCCATGCAAGGGAGGGAAAGATGGCACCTACCTGCTGGAGGGGGAGGCAGTGTGGGAAGACGAGAAGGAAACGTCGCAAGAAAAGATCCAAGCTGAAAATACAAACAGTGGCTGCTGGCAAGCGAGGTCCCAGGACTCCTGAGCAAGAGAGCTGTACTCCAGTTCCTGTCCAGGTGAGAATCCTTAACCCTTCCTTTTGTGCTGTTGAGACCCCTGCAAATTCCTAGCAGGTATTAGCTGAATTTTGGGTTGCTATATTGAGGTTCCTGCTCAGCTCTGTTGTTTTTGGTTTTATTTTCTAGGAGGATGAATCACACCAAAATATTATTTACAGAAACAGTTTTTGGGTTTCAGAATTTAACAAGGACTCTATGCTCTATGATCCGTTGTCTTTTGAGAAACCTGAGAAAGTTCTGTCTACAGGCAAACTCCACCCCCCAAGGAGCCAGTACAAAGCAGAACTGCACAAGTTGATTAGCCCTATTCAGTGTCTTAATCATGTTTGGAAACGGCACTATCAGAGGGACAGTGTTCCACAGCCTGAAACTCTCCATCCTTTTCCCTACAACATAATACCCCCTCACTTCCCACATCTGGACAGTTCTCTCCATGCCATGAAATATAATGCTCTGGAGACATACTTTCATGGTGATCTCAACTATCAAGATGATGAGCATCAACTATCTGGCCTAAACTTCGAATATAGTTTCTCTAAATGCATCAACCAATCCATGAAAACCAGCTCAGACAAGATTTCTGTGGAGGAATACTTGGTGGATGCCTTGAAGGGGAGTGTGAGTCTTGGTGAACCACAGAATTTAGCCAGCCTAGCCAAGACGTGGAGAGGAGGTGGTCTGGACCTGAAGGGACAATTTCATGAAGCAGATGAAAATGAAGGCGTGCTACTTACTGAGGTGATCTTCTGACCCTACACACTAGTGTGGTGGAAGGCAGAGCTTCTCCTGGGCTTCAGAAGGGAGAGAGTCTGCGTCCATGTGCTAGCTTCTGTAACAATACTGAGTTTTCTGAATGGTTCTTGAGATGGTGGAAGACTGCCAGTTAAAGATGTGCTTCTGGTTTTTGAAGGATATAAAGCCCTGTCTTAGACTAGTGGCCCTAATTTGTTTGCTCATTCACAAAATATTCATGCTTGTCTATGGAAGTGTTTCTGTGCTTAGTCAGTCTTCAGAGAGGTCTTCTCTGTTTCTCTGTTTTCTCTGTGAAAGAACCCAATCTATTCAGGTGAACAGGCTGCAATATTTCATTGACTATAGGTGACCTGGGCTGTCACACAAAAAGAAACCAGGGACATGGAGATTGTGAAGGTGCAAAAAGCATGTCTGCTGCCTGTGGCAGGAAGCCAGCAACTCACCTATTGTCCCTTGCCAAGCGCAGGGCTTGGGCCTATCAAATGCATGTAAACCTTAGAGGCATGATTTATTTCTTCTGAATTCACTTCTGTCTTGCCACCTTCAGCTCCTCTTAGAGGTCTCTTTGGAATCAGTGTGACCCTGTCAGTATTGTCAGTGAAGTTCAGGGTATCACTCACACTGAGACCTAAGGCATGATCCCAGTCTACTGGCTATAAAAAAGGTTTAGCTCACACATAGATGTCTACGTTTAGTCAATCTTGTTTTGTTCATTGGATTTAGCTTTGTAGTTCTGTCCTTCATGTGGGAATAGTTTGGCCCTCCAAAGGTGTCCAGATACTGGTGGGCATTCTTTACAGCAATGGTGTAGACTCATTTAAATCAGACAGAGCCCACAGAAATCAAATAGGTTCTCCTATCTGATCTCAAACCTGTGACAGAAGTAATTTTGACAGGGATTTTTTGAGAGGTGCAGTGGTATCTTTTCCTGAGAATGTTGGTCTTTGTGGAGCATCAGGATTGAACTGTTCCTTTCCTTGCTTCATCTTGTTTTCTGATTTTCAGAAACTAAATCATCTTGATTTCTGATTTCCAGAGACTAAAGCCAGTGGATTATGAGTACCGAGAAGAGGTTCATTGGACCAAATGTCATGGTTCTTTGGGCATTGGCTCTTTTGGAGAAGTGTATAAAATAGAGGACAAACAGACAGGCTTTCAGTGTGCTGCCAAAAAGGTAATTATGTGTGAGAAAGCAGGGGGGGGTCCTGACGCAAGAAGGCTTATGGAGAAAACATCTTCCAGCTGCCATAGATTGAAGGTAGTTTATTATACAGTCACTGTGAAATGCTGCTGTGGTTCTGTTCAAGTTAAAACTGATCGCGTGGAGAGACGCAGCAGTTGGAGAACTTGTATGTGCACAGGGTGGGGGTCAAGCTCGGCAGCCAGAAATGGTTCATTTGGCCTTCAAAGTATGCTGCAGAAGATAATGGGGTTGTGTGCCGAGACATGCCAAGAGAGTCCAGCTTTCAGAAAAATTGGAAGTGTGTTCCTAGTGGCTGTGGGGGAGAATCAGCTGTGGGAGCTGTTTGCTTATCTAACTGTTCCCATCTAAAAACGTGTCTAGTGTAAATGGTGACATGGCAGGTGCTTCTTTGTTGAAAAAGGAATAAAGTAGGACAAAGTAAGGCAGTTGGTAGGCACTTAAATTGGAGAGAGCTTTCATCTGTTCAGTAAGTGTCATATGCAGTACTGCACATTATAATGAGGTGATTCTGTTCTAGATGCAGCAGCAGATGTGTTTTTATCCAAAAGTTGGCTTAGTAATCTATTGTGCACCAAGATATGCAATTGTCCTACCATGTATGAAGCATATAGAACATAACTGGAGTCAGGGTATTGGTTTGTAGGCATCCATGGATGAGGTGAAGGCAGAGTGATTATGCAAGTAGATGATGAGAAAGTAAACTACTCGGTTTGAACTTAACACTTGAATAGTTTCACCACCTCTGTGACCTGATGGTTCTCACATTACCCCAATAGAAAACTTCAAGAGGTGTGTGGGAAGCGTTTGTCTTGAGTACAAAAATGTTAAATGCAAAAAGAATTGGGACTTGAGTTTTTCAGTTTAAAATGTTTGCTTTTTCTTGCTTGCATTTGGGCTCAGCTTGCTGCATTGCATGTGGAAAGGTAGAAGTGGCAAGACTAAGCCAGCTTGTCCAGTATTTTAACCATTTAGTTTGCCAGCTGTATAGAAGCAAACACATTTAAAGCATACGTATTTATTTCGTATTCTGCATCCTCATGTTTTAGATGTGGGATTTTGTGGCAACATGACCAGCTTGTTTTCTGACAGGATGTAACTACTTACATTTCTTATGTATTTTTCCAAATACATTCTTAGGAGAAATAGCTGTATTTTCAGTAATGAGGAGTGGTTTTATTTTAATGGAGCAACTATCTTCAGTTCCTACTGTCTGCCTGTGTTAGAAGGGGACTTCCTGACCTTCTTTCACCATTCTTGGTATTGTAAGCACCAGCTCTCCAAATTCTTGAGATTAAAGAAGACTAGCTAGAGCTGGATTGCTGACAGTGAGGAAATGTGATCCATCCTTTTTCCAAGTATTGCACTATCCTTAATTTTTTTTCCTCTTTCATGAAAGCAGAGTGCTCCAGTTGTCAGCATTATCTTTTGAACTGAGACAGAAATTACCTTCTGAAGTTACCAGCTACAAGCTGGAGGTATTGCAACCTGTCATCTTTTCTGACAAATCTTCACTCAGATGCTGAGGATTTAGGGACTCGCATCATCCTTGTTCAGAATCATTCTGAGTGTTCCCACATATTGTTGTAGCCACTGATTTCTGTTAATGAAGGTCATCCTTCTACCTCTGCTCTTGGACAGTGCAGGACACTCTGACCCGAGCATCTGGGGAACAGCTCAGTTGGGATTCAACACAAAATCTGTTCAGTGCTGCTTCTTTGTTTTTGTAGGTACAAGTTGAAAACTTCCGTGCAGAGGAGCTAACAACATGTGCTGCAGTAACAAGTCCTAAAGTTGTCCCCTTGTACGGAGCTGTGAAGGAAGGACCGTGGGTGACCATCTTCATGAAGCTGATGGAGGGTGAGAAAGGAGCAACCACAGTGGAAGTCCCACTGTAACCGCTGAATGCAGCAGACGCTGATCTCCCCTTCCTCCTGCCCCAGTTTTAAATCTGTTAATTCTTTGATGTATCCAGAGTATCTCTAGTGTTCATTCCTCAATGGGTTGGGATAGGTATTGTATAATCCTTGCTGGTATGTGGCAATGGTCTTTCTGGAGGGAGAAAAATTCCCAGTCCTGCCTCACTGCAGTACAAGATGTGCATCTCTTGACCAGCAGCTGCAAGTTCTCACTAAAGCACATCGCAGGTGCTGGTTCTTGCATTCATGTTTATTTGCGTGGCCCCATGTAAAGCACATTGTACTGGAAAAGGGGATTCTGTGTAAGCAAACCTCGGTGCTGCTGTTGCCTGATCTTGTTTTTCTAGTGAGGACCATAAGGAAAATAGAGCCTGTGAAGAGCTGGCTGGTGATCAGAGGCACCTAGAAATGTCTGATCTGCTCACAGAGTAGTTGCTTTTGATACAAAGCAACACCTTTAAACTGATGCTAAGCAAAAGGCTCCATGGAAGAGGCCAGTTTCTGTGGGCAGTAAGAACTCCGGGAATAACTAAAAGGAGCAGGCCCAAGTGTAGAAGATAAGGGCTGTCAGACCTGACAGTTCTTGTTTCTTCATCAAAAACCATGAGGAGTGCTGATGATGCTGGGAAGAATTTAAAGATAGGCTAACGTGGACTCTCTGGATTCCTTTCTAGGTGGCTCACTAGGTCAGCTAATTAAACAGAGTGGCTGTCTGCCAGAGGACAGAGCCCTCAGTTATTTGGGCCAGGCATTAGAAGGCTTGGAGTATCTTCATGCTCAAAACATTCTCCATGGAGATGTAAAAGGTAGGCTGGTACTTAAGGTACCCTGTTCTTCCCTATTTCTTGATAGAGGCAAACTGCTTAGAGGTTAAATTCCTGAGTGGCTAGTTATTTAGCAGATTTTCAGCTCTATGTTTGAGGTCAGAGCTTAACTTGGTTCTAAACAGCTGAACATACCATATTTGTCACCTCTTTCTGTCATCCAGTGGGTCTGACAGGCTGTTTGCCCAGGCTGCCCACCACTGGGTAGAAGAATTTCCAGGGCAGATAATTATAGTTGTGTACTTGCTTAAGCCACTGGTGCTTCATAGGAGTAACAGACCTTGGTTAAGGCTCAAAAACCCTGTACTTCTGTGGGCTTTTGTGCTTTTTTTCCATCTCAGTGACCATAATACAAAGGAGACTAATTCAAAGCTTCTCATTGCCAGCGGAAAACGTGCTCTTGTCTGATGATGGAAGCAGGGCTCTTCTGTGCGACTTTGGCCACTCCGCTCACCTCCATCCAGATGGCCTGGGGAAGTGCTTGGTCACAGGTAAGGATTTTCTGCTGTGATTGTAAAGAATTGCTCTGCTGACTCATTCTTTCTTCTTTGAACATTTACATTTGGCTAATTTGCAAGCAGCTGTATTTTCCAGACTTAATGTTGCTGATAGTGTCACATTCCTTGATCTTACTGTGATGTATCCCACTGACAGCTAAAATGAACTTCAGGGTTGGAAGATGGTTCTTATCTGCCAGTCTAGAAATCTGTTGTGGGATTTTGTCAGCATAATGTGTGCTGTGTTCTGTCACTTCAAGAGGCCACACTGAAACTTAAAAATCTAACTCTGACTTGTGATGTAACCTCCTTGAACAGCTGGGGAAGGATCCTAAAGCAAAATTCCTCGCTGATTTTCAGGCAGTTAAGCTTTACAGTGCTGCTTAATGCAGCCCTTGAAAGAGAAGGATGTTTTCTTACACCAGTAAAGCATCATGTTTCCCATCCCAGATTGGCTTGGAAGGGGAAATTAATACCTATTCTGTGTGTAAGGGATAGGACTGATATGGAAATGTAGCCTATAAGCTTATAAGAGCACACAGGACTTCTTTTAGGGTTAAGATGACTTATTTCTCACTTTAACTGGAAAGACAAGGAAGCTGCCTTAGGCTTCCCAGCAGTTGCATTAGAACAATTCTCTAGTTTCCATGCAGTGAGTTTTCATTTGAATTGTTTTAGGGAACTATGTGCCTGGCACAGAGACTCATATGGCTCCAGAGGTGGTCATGGGAAAGCGGTGTGACTCCAAAGTGGATGTCTGGAGCAGTTGCTGTATGATGCTGCATATGCTTAATGGGTGCCACCCTTGGACCCAGTATTACAATCACCCACTCTGTCTAAAGGTAAGTGACCCAAGATATCTTCAGTAACAGGTACATATGCTTGCAGAGCCTCATGATACGTAGGTAGAGAGCTGTTTTTTCAGGAAGGCTGGCTGAGAGCCAGCTGGGCATCTAAATGATGCCAACCTTCTCTTGGAAGCTGATAATTTCTTACGCTTCTTTGACTGCTGGGTATTACACATGCTAGGGCTGTTTCTTTCATATCCTGCTCGTGACTTGGGTTGGCTTTTTAGCCATTCACCTGTAATAAATTTACTGCTCAGATCTCTTGTTTAATGCTGTCATTTCAGTAGGAAATGCTTTCAGGGTGGGAAGAACCTTTCTGAAATCAAACAAAGCTTCTCTGGTCTAACCTCTTTCACTTCCTGTTTGTTACACAGATAGCTAAAGAGCCACCTCCTCTGAGGGAAATTCCACCTTCCTGCAACCCTCTCACTGCTGAGATCATTAAAATGGGTCTGGAGAAAGAGCCTGTTCAGAGAGCATCTGCATCTGAACTGAAAACAAAAACCAGTGTCGCACTTGAAGAAGGTAGAAATGTCCTGTGTCTAAAGCTTCTTATCCACACTGGTACAGTAGCCAGTTGCTAGTTATGTCAGAGTGGCCCTATGGGAAATGTCAGTGTATTTTACTGTTCAGGATATCGTTTGCACAGGCTTCAGCATTGATGGATATTTTGGGGTTCATGGCTTTTGCCCACAGCCCGGTGTTTCTCACCCAAAATTCCTTGTGTGCTGTCACCTGCTCTTGCTTCTCTGCTTGAAGCAGCCAGTGTTCTGCTCCATGTGGATTTATTAAGGTGTGTGCTGTGGCTGGGCTCATGTTCAGCTGAAGTATCACCCACTGAGCTGGAGCCTGGTATGAAGCAAAACTGAAAGCAGGGGTTTATTGCATCCTGAACTGTAACTCCTACTTGCGCTCTGGTCTTGCCTCTAAGACTGTCCATCATTTATTTCAAGTTAATCCTGCTGTAAGGTTCTGTAATACAGCAAGAATTTGTAGAGGTGGTCTGGTTTTGTCTTTTGAAGATGCTGTGTATTTTACAGCAAGATGCAGTTCAGAAACCCTTCATGTGAAGGAAAACTTTTACCTCTTTTGTTTTGTCTTTAGTTTATAATGTTTATGTGCTTTTTGCTTTTTGCAGTGGGAGGTGTGACAAGCCCCTGGAGAGGTGAATACAGGGAGCCTAGGCATTTATCTCTGAACAAAGAAAACACTCCCCAGACATCCCTGTCCCCTACAGTGAGCTCAGTTTCTGAGACTGGTTCTGACCCAAAATTGGCGGTCAAAGTTTCTTGTACAAGCGCTGTCCTACCGCCACCATCTCTGGAGCAAACAGAGGAGGTTGAGGGAACACCTTGGAATGTGTGCAAGGAGTTACCTGAGGCCTGGGATCCTCCACCTCTTGCCTCAACTCCTCTCCCCCTGAAGAGCTGCAGCCATGTGGAGAGAGCAACAGCCATTTCAGAGCAAGAGCTTCAGCAACTAGAAATAGGTAAGCAGCAGGCTATGGAGGGAATTCAGCTTTTTGAGCATGATCAAAATACAGCTGCTTTCTATTGGCCTCTTCACAGTTATTTCTAGGGTTTGAGCTTGAGTGTCATTTTTGGTCAGTTCTCTCTCATTACACAGGTTGCTCAGCCTTCCTTTGAATTACCCAAAGTAGTAGTTCTTAACCAGTTAAATATGCCGCAAAGTTAGTGATCAGAATTTCCTTCTACTCTCTGAACAGTGAAGGGAACTTCTGTGAGAGGTGCAAGAACCTTAGAAAACCACCAGTGTCAGACTTGTGCTTTAAGTGGGGTCTGCGTTCCAACTTCATCTGAAATTTTAGGTTTTCAAACATTATTCTTTTGATAAAAGGATAAACCTATTGGATGGGAGATATCAAATGAAGTATTATAGTTAAAATCAGTCTGCAACTGTTCTGTTGCATTGGAAAACTTAGAGCCACCAGCCAATGAATTTGATTACCAGCAGCAAACCAGAACTGGAAAACTTGCAGTTTGGAAACGAGGGAAGGAACAGTCTGGTTCCATTGCCCCCGAGTGACTCAGCCTTCACATTTTTTTAATTCCATATTTTCTAGTCTTTGGAAATTAATTGAAAACTTCAAGCTAGGGAAAAAGTGTCTTGAAATGTAACTTGTCATGGACCTGAGGAATGGCATTCTAGGGGGTTGCTGAGGGTTGGCTTTGTCTCAAATGGCTTTGGATCTTCAGCAGCCTTGTAAAGTCTGGATATTATCCGTGCAAGTTACCACAGGAGTTGAATACATAAGTTTGACCTTTCTTTGGTTATAATGTGGATGAATCTAGAGTGAAGATTCATAAGTAACATAATAGGCAAGAACTAGGAAATTCTTGGCACTAGTGCTGCCTCTGTTTTGTTTTGCAAGTCGTTGGCACAATTCATCTCTCCTTTCTGGCTCAGTTTCCACAGTGGTGACCATAGCCTCTGCTTAGCAGAGGAATTGTGTGCCATGTATTTTGTGGACACCAATATCAACATTCATTAAATAATGCTGAAGAAGCTTTGGGTATTAATTGCACTAATTGTAATTAGAGGAGGGAGGCAGGAAAGGAAACAATGGTAATGTCTTCCTCTTTCCTTTTGCTTGCAGAACTGTTTTTGGACAGCCTTTCACAGCCTTACTCTCTGGAAGAGCAAGAACAAATGCTTTCATGTCTCAGCATTGACAGCCCATTTGTGTCAGATGCCAGTGAGAAGGTGCGTGTAGATGGATGCTGAGGGGGCTGGGTGTGGCAGGGTAACCATCTCTGGTTTACAGGGAGCTGTGACCAGTGCACATCTGGAGTTTCTCATGTTCGTTGCTGCTTTTTGACACCGAGTTTGCTGTAGAATGCCTTGGGAAGAAACCTTTGTCCTTAGACAATTGGGTGTTTAGGATTGTGGTTGTTCCGTTAGTTTACTGTCCAGCATGGATCTCTTTTCTCCAGTTGTTCTCCTGTGCTGTATACTGACAGGAAGTCTCAAGTGTGTGGATATGGAAAAATCTCAGGAGCTTTGACCCTCGCTATGCAGAAATAGGGAACTGAAGAAGCAGTGGTGAACTTGGACCAGATAGCTGTGCAGCCCAGGGTCAAAGGTTGTCTAGGGGGAAAGACTAGAAGAATAGGGCAGATGAACAGAGACCCTGGTCCTGGATATTCATTTCCAGCCTAGGGATCTGTTCTTCATAAACTTTTTTAACCCATTCATACTGGTGACTTACATAGTCAAAGTTACTAAGTGTAATTGCTTTTGTTTGCTTTATCTCTGGTGTTCATAAGGTGGCGAAAACCAGTGAAACACTGAATAAGCCTTGCTGTAACCAGGGAAGGACCTAAGCCCTTCAGTCATTGTTTTCAAAGACAGAGTCCACAGTTGTGTAGCCTGCCATCTACAGGAGTCATTTCTGCCTGTGACCATCTCTGTTTCCTATTTCTGTTCCTCTTCCCAGCCTTCTAATGTTTTCTGAGGAGGATTGAGCAGAGTCACGTCCAGTAGTTCAGCTTTGACACAGCATGGTGTGTGCAGCTGGGATGTGACTCTGGCTTGCTTTGGTTCTGTGTTTGGTTTTATTTTCCCCCAAATACCCAACTCCAATATATAATTTGACTTTTTTCTGATACTCACACTCTGCTCATGATGTCAGATTGACCTCTGATGACTTGAGGATAATACAGACTTTTCCAAGCTGTCTAGCATTGTAGGATCCAGAGTTGTTTATATACAGTTCACTGTTCTTCCTCTGTGTTACTTGGCGCTTACTGACATTAGAAATCTGTCTCACACTTTATTCTGTCATTCAGTGAGCTAAACCCCTCTTTTCTCATACAGCTCTTCCACTGCTTATTGATTTGCCCATTGATTATATCTTAGTATGTCTGCAAAATGTTTCATTGCTCTTCATGTCCTTTTCCACATGGCAGGTAAATGTTGACTAACTCAAGGCCTGGCCTTAGATCCCTGTGGATTCCTACTTTTTTCTTCCTGAGGTGATTTTAACGTTTATCTCATACAAACTCATTTTCTTTAGGAGCTTTTGCCAAACTTATGCTTACTTCTGCAGAACTCCATGAAGGCCTCTCACAGCTTGAGGGACACTATGAGCTCTGGGATTCATTCCTGGAACAGCCAGGCAGATGGACAGAGCTTCAGCTGGAATAACCTGCGGAGCCGCAGTCGGCACACAGACACTCCCAGCTATTTCAATGGTAAGTCTCAAGTGCTACGTTTTGATCAGGGAGAATGTCCTCAGTGTCTAGAGGATCTGGGGTCTTGGAGCTCTTCTTATCCTTCAGTTGGAGGCCAAGTCTGACCCAGTGATGAATGGGTGGAAGACACTTGAGTCTGTATAGTCTAGGAAAAGCCAGAGAAGTTCCCGGCTCAGCTTTGTATGCCCTGCCTTGTGCATCTGCCATGTGCAAGAATGTGTTTTATAACCATAAATGTCTAGAAAGTACTTTTGAGGGCATGTTGTGTGAATCAGTACATCTCTTCAGCTGCCTTCTTGCTAAATCCAGCTCTGCCCTGTGAGTCATTGCTGTCTTCAGCAAGCCTCCATGCTCAGCGGAAGACCTACCTAAATTAAATGCTTAAAGACAACACTGAGTTTTGATATATGTGCCTTGCTAGTCAAGTTTTCTGTGTTGGACTGAGAAGTCATTATGCCTACAGAAGTTAATGACTTCTCTTGCACATTTCAGGAGTGAAAATCCAGATCCAGTTACTAAGTGGAGAAAATTTACACATCAGGGATTTCCACAGGACAAAGGTGGGAGACATTGCCACTGGGATAAGCAGCCAGGTGAGACACAATGCAGCTTCATAATGCCTTTAAACAGTGACCCTGAAGTCCATTCAAGGGCCCTAATGACACATTTAGTAGTATAATTTCAATGTTGCTGTTAGGAATGTGATTCCCAAAGATGTTTTCTGAATCATAAACAGTTGCTAATTGTCAGAGGGACCACAGGGATCTCCATCTCAGAAGGTACCTATGCTGCAGCTTATAGTCCTCGACCATAAAAATAAATTCTTTCCCCTCTCCCTGTAGAAGAATCACTATATGACTTTTTCATCAAGAGCAGTAATATCAGCTAAGGGAGATGGGCTGTGTTTGGCTGTGATGCTTCTGACTTGTTAGGTTGGAGGAGATATTGGCAGACTACAGTGAACCGCACTGTTGTCCTCTTTGGCAGTCCCTGAAAGAACTCCTGAGTGTTTGTGAGACTGTGACTCATCTGAGTGCAAAATGTGGTGAACATCTCTAAACAAAGAGGTTGCAGAAGTCCAGAAAATGTTTCAGTGGTGCTGGTTGTCTTTGGCATACATTGTCTCTTGGACATCACAGAGCCTGCAGAGGAATTCACTGTGCACAAACATAGGCAGTTCAGGAACCACCAGTGCTGGTCAGAAACTCATGTGAGGCAATTTGGCGCTGGGTGAATGAATGCTACCTAGTCCAGTTTCTGAGATACTTTCTTAGGAGAGAAGGTTTGGATGCTCCTGCCAAGAACAGGCCTTTCTCCAGGAGTGTTTTTTTTTTGGATTGGGAAGTTCATTGCTGTGTTTGATAGAAGAGTATCATGTTCTGAAAGAGACTTGAAATGCCACTCAAATCTGTCTGTTCTGTTTCACAGATACCAATCCCTGCTTTCAGTCTGGTTACTAAAGAAGGCCAGCCAGTTCACTACAACATGGAGGTCCCCGACTCTGGTATTGAGCTGCAGTGCACCCTTGCCCCTGACTGCAGTGTCAGCTGGACATGGCGAGTCAAGCATGGTCAACTGGAGAACAGGCCATGAAGCTGTTCCTGTTTTGGAGGTTTTTACCTTGTTGAAAGAAGGAATTGCAAAAGCTTCCAACCACCACACCTGCCATGGAGCACCAAGTGCAGTTGCTGGTGTTTTGTGCTGAAGTAGAATAGCGGCTCAGCAGCTCACTGCTCTCGGGCCTCACTTCTGTTGTCTGTTTTGATCCAGTTCCAAGACATGTCCTGAACTTAGGTGTTCCCCAGAACAGTGGGAATTACTTGTTTTGGGTGTGAGTGTTAGGTTGAGCTTGAGAATGGTGGGTGGAAATTCCTACTTTTCAGAGGAATGTGATTGTGCTTTTCAGGAGCAGAGGGGGATTGGATGAGAACTCTTGTTGCTCAGCCTCCGAGGTGAAGCCAGTAGCTGCTGGGCTTGCCCAAAGGAGGAGGTTGGATGTCTTCAGTGTAGTTGGTTGTGCCAGGGGGAGCTGGCTATTTTCCCTCTAGCTGGAGGAAAACCTCAGTGTTTCTGTCGGCTTTGGGTAGCGTCATCTCTACCTCAAGCCTTTTGCATGGGGAAAATCAACAGCAGTAACTGGCTGGGTTCTTGGTTTCACCTCCCACCCTTTCCTGCAGACACTTCCTTCTTGAATCAGAAAAGAACTATCTTCCCAGAAAGAGCTTTGCTTGCAGCTCTCATCTTCAGGCTTCCTCCCTGGCTTAGGAGCTGGTGCTCTCTCTCTGGTGTTGCTTCCAACTCTGGCAGGTAGGGCAGGAGGAAGGTATGATATTCCTTGGTGGGAAGGGTGGAGGGGTTGTATTCCTCCATCCTCTTTCCACCACTGACTTGGGTCTCCTCGTGGACTGTCCCATGCAGGCAGCTCCCCCTGGAAGGGGAAAGGGATGGCAGGTCCCCCGGCTCAGACCAGGGCTGACTTTGACTACAGCATTTATAAAAATCTCACTTCTAGCTATCACCCCATCCCTCCACTCAGCCCCAGGATGGGAGGTCAGTGCCCCACGTGTGCGTGGTGCGAGCTCAGCCTGCCCTCACCAGCACTCAGGGACTGACACGAGGCCTCCTGTCACTGCCATTATTGCAAGACGTGCTCACGGAGCGGGGTGGGCAGCTGGGCCCAGGATGCCTTAAGTTTTCAACTGTTTTTTTACTGTTGTGTCAATTGTTATGAGTGTACTGAAGCAGCATGGGTCCCATTCTGATGGGCTGGTGTTGCTAAGCCTCCTCTAAGCCGGAACAAAGGCAGAGGGAGTTGTAAGCTAGGGTATATTTATTCAGGACTGTTCAAAGCCCTTACACACCTGGAAATCACTTGACAGGGTGCTGTTGCTCTTCCAGAGTGTTGTAACTTCAGTGGCCTCTGAGCAGGAGCTATCTACATCCAGGCTGAACAGAGAAACTGCTCACAGAAAGCAGGGTATGCTCTGCCAGATCCATGCTGGTTCTGGGGGCACAGTGGGACAGGAAAGTTGGCAGTTTCCTCAAGTGAAGTTCACTTAGGAAATAGCTGGGAAAGTTACACCCTGGACCTCCCTTTCTGAGAAGCAATGCTCCTTTAGGAACTGATACTCCTTCCCTTTGGTCTCCCAGAGCATGGGCTGGTTTCGATAAAATGGCAGTGACATCCCTCATCAAAAACTAAAGTTGTGATCTAATAAAAAAGTGGAACTCTTGAGGAAAAATGGAACCTGTCACCACTCTGGGTTTAGTTTTTATAGCACTTTTTGTTCTTAGCACTTAATACATTGGCCAGAATAGGCACCTGATTATATCTGCAATGCCACATGAAGAGTCTTTTTAGTAAACAACGCAGTATGCACATGTCTTCCAGGAAGGAGTAGGGGAGGAGTGGGTAGGTTGGCTTGATTACTTTTTCTCAGATGCCATAAGCTACTAAGAATGGTAAGCAGGAGGATCAAAATGCTCCTCCAGGGCTCCCAGGAGCTCCCAAGCCCATACTCAGTGCAGTGATCAAACTCCCCACACCTGGCACCCTTCCTGGGCTTCCTGTGAGGCAGGGAGGAGAAAAGCCTGTTGGTTGTTTCTAAGAAGAGTCTGTTGGTGATGTGTCAGTCTGAAACATGAAAGCAGGGTCTGTTCCCTTCTCAAAGTCTGCATCTCATGGCTTTCACTGCAGGGTGCTTCGATGTACAGTTGTTTCATACATGGGTGCGAGACTCAAGTTCTGCCAAGCTGTAGGGCAGGATGCAGCAGCCCTCTGTTCCCAGGACTTTCGAGCTTCACACTTCATCTGTAGCATTAACGTTAATATCAGGCCACCTACACGAATGGAGGAAGGGCAGTGAACTCTCGTGAACCCACAGTGCCTTCACAGAGTAGATGGAGATGTCTGTGTTCTGTACCCTCACACCAGTATTAGCCAGTATCTCCATCCTTTTTGTTTCGTCCAAAACCTCCAGTCCTGTGTTGCTGCCACCTCAGGCAGGAAAGTGAGGCTGCAGACTTCCACCTCGCACATATTGTACAAGACAGGCTGTGGCATCAGCAGGCACTGCCAGGTGGGAAAGACTCTGGCTAATACCACAAACCACTGGTGCTTTCTTACTGTCCTGAATGTGGTTCTCTTGGGAGGATCTCCAGGGTTTGCATAGTTTTACTGCCAGCTTGAGATCTCCTCAACATTCTGCTGCTGCCAGGACAGTTCCCTCTTCATTTGGCTGATCATTTTTGCTGTGACAGGCATAAAAAGTCCAGCTTTCCAGATGAAGGCTGGCTGTGCAATGCTGACTGGAGGCAATCAGGAAAGCCTTTGGTTATCCACATTAAAACTTGGCTTAAAATGTGTATAATAACAAGTTGTCTTTGGGGTAGAACCCCAGGTCAGGGTACAGAGGACAAATAACAGTAGGAGTCACAGAAACAGATGGCTTTCATTGTGTTGCTCCTTCCAAAGATCTGGAAAAATCACTGTTGGAAAGCAGTATGGAGCTGATCACCTCTTTGGGATGGGCAGTACTGGTGAGGGCGATGGAATAATGAGCTTGTGTTGAACGAATGACACTTTATAAAACTGTGATTTCTTGAAATGAACTTCTTTTGACCTGCATTTTCACAGGGAAAAAGAAATAAAGCTGGACAAAAATGTTCTTCATTCTCATTGCTTATGGTTGAGACCTTGTCCCAGAGTGTTCCTGAGTAACACATTTGTTAAGAAGGGAAGCCTGGTTTCATTGAACTCTGCTGTGTATTGCCTTTAGGTTTGGAGGTTGCAGGGAGAAGTCATTTCTGGATGGGAAGAGGCAGCAATAACTTTGAATCTAAGCGCAGGATTTCATAGAATCGTGGAATCCTAGATTGGTTTGGGCTGGCAGGCACCTTTCATCCAGTTCCAACCCCCTGCCACAGGCAGGGACACCTTCCACTAGCGCAGGTTGCTCCAAGCCCCTGTGTCCAAGCTGGCCTTGAACACTGCCAGGGATGGGGCAGCCAAAGCTTCTCTGGGCACCCTGTGCCAGCGCCTCAGCACCCTCACAGTGAGCAACTTCTGCCTAAGAGCTCATCTCAATCTCCCCTTTGGCAGGTTAAAGCTGTTCTCTGCTGCTGTGGAGGGCAGAAGCTGTGACCTTCCTGCCCAGGGTGCCCAGCAGAGAGGATATGTGTCTGTGCAGGTGCCTGGGGTACAGTAGCCTTCTTAGGGACACTTGAGTGGTAAGAAGTGGGGCTGCTGCTTGGCAGAGCCACAAATACTGGGTTTTCCCTTCTGTTTTCCTGCAGCACTCTTATTACACGTTTTAACCCATTCAACCCCACCTGCCCAGAGGTGGCCAGTACTGGAAGGAGCTGCAGGGCTGAGCAGAGCCTTGAAGTTCTCCTACCCCTATCTGCAGTCACAGGCAGGTCAGAACCATCTCCCACTTAAAATTATTCAGAGGAGCACAATCACTGCTTCTGGCAGCAGCTCCTTACGCAGGAGAAGGCGCCTTGTTAGTGGAGCAGCGAGCAGCTGCTCCTGCATCCCTCCCTCCATCTCCTCCTCCATCTTAGCATCCCCCCCATGTAAAACTTCACCTCTTCTCACAGACAAGTGCTTTATCCTCAGAGTCATTTTATTATCAGTTCTGCTTTAGATTAAATGGGCCTTCAGTATATAAAAATAATGTATATAAATGAGCTGTTAATGTTTTACATTCCTGGCTTAAAGTCATTTATAAGTTACACATTCATTTCCCTTCCCTCCTCTCCCCTTCGAGCTTGCGGGTGGTACCGAGCCGGCACTTAGCATCTTACAGCAGGAAACAGCCACTGCTTGAGCTCTGCAGCATGACCTTACCCTGGTCTAAGAGCTGGGGCAAGCGAGGCCATTTAACAAACTAAATGCATTAAAGGTTAATTGTGAAGTGCATGGTTTGGAGTTACTCAGCAGCAGGGCAGGGGAGGAATTGAGTCCAGTGCGGTATGGGAGGATTGTGCAGCTCCTGCACCACTGCAGCAGTGACCTTGCAGCGGTTTAGGGTCGTGGTGGTTTGCTCAAGGGCTGGAGGCTGCCCCCTTCCTGCTGCTGGCTGCTCCCCGAGGGACCATGGTCACTATTGTCTCCAAGATGCTCCAGCCCCGACAGCAGGGGTGGGTGGCAATGAGCAGAGGTGAAGCCACCTCACAGAGACTTGAGGACAGTAAATCCTTGCCTCTGCTGCTACAGAGCCTGCCCTGTGGCGAGGAACAGCCCAGTGCTGCTCACCACAGCCTTCAGATCCCAGTGAGACCTTGTACGTGGGTATTCCAGCCTCTGCTCCACAGCACAGAGAAATTTAAAGGAAGACATATAAAATCACTGTAAAATAGCACCCCTGCCAGCCTCTGGGGCACGGGGTGTGCCCAGGGTGGGATCTCTGCAGCAGGCTCCTCACTGGATTGGAGCTCCTTGGCTCTGCAGTGGAGGAGAACTTGGGTCTCAAAGGGCTCTACAAGGCCGGGGGAGATGGAAATGTGCAGGGATCGCCCTGGCTCCCAGTCCTTGTCCCCTCCTGCAGCAGGAAACCAAAAGCACCAACAAGCTGAAGAGCAGAGCACACTAGTGCAGTGCTGAGCCTGAGACAGGTGTGGAGCAGCTCTAGGGTAGAGATGGGCAGCCCCTCTTTTCCTTCCAGGACAATTTGAGCTCCTTTCTGTGCTCCCCTCTCCATGCGCATAGCCAGGAGGGTCCCCAGCCCTGCCTGCCTGGAGGAGAGGAGCTCAGAGGTGCCACTAAGCAAGCGCCGGGGGATCCTTGCGCCAGACCCAGGGGCATGCGGTGGGAGCTGGCACGCGAAGCTGGAGCAGCCAGGAGCGGGAGCTGTCCCGGTGCCCTGCGGTGTTCCATGGTCGTACCCTGGTCGTGGCCGCTGCAGCGCCGGCGCCGCTCACAGTGGGATGTCCGGCGTCGCCTGCAGGCTCTGCCCCGCAGCCCGTTTCTTGGAGCTGCCGCGGCCTTTGTCTGCGCGCCGGTACGGGTTGTTTCTCAGATCTGCACCGGGAGGAGCACGGAGACCGGCTGAGCTCCCCCTGCCCGCCCCGGACACATCACCCATCACTGCCCAGGAGGCACTTGTCTGGGTGTGAGGATGCTCAAGGGAAGCCAAACCAGCAGCACGAAGACGGGAGGAGCAGCAGCTACAACCAACCAGCCCCTGGAGCCCTTTCCCTTTGCTCTCCGGTGCCCAGCACTGTATCACGAGGCTGAGGCTGGTGCCGCAGTGCCCCGGGGTTGGCTCACGGTGTGGGGCAGAGCCCAGCTGATGTGTCACACACCCGGAGATAACAATGGGATAAGAAGCCTGGGGAAGTGACCAAGCCTGGCAGTCCCCCTCCCGCCCCTGTGCCGAGCCCCGCTGCCCCACATTACCTACAAAGGACTCTCCTCATTGAAGCTCACATCGCAGAAAAGCCGGGACGAGCGCTTGCCCGTCCGGGCTGTGAAAGGAACAGTTTTCAGAGCTGAGCAGAGACATCCAGAGAGACAACGAAGAGGAGGAGAGAGGAGGAAGAAGCAGAAGAGGAGGAAAAGCTGTGAGACAGGGCAAGGAGCACTTGCACCACATGCGATGAGAAGGTGCTACAGGTAGGTTTGTTTCCACAATGGTGCTTTGTGTCCCTGCAGCTCCTGCCTGCAACAGGCCCCTGCAGCCCCCCATCACCAAGGGCGTCCCTGCTGCAGGGGGCAGATGTCTAGCCACTACCTGAAATAATCTCTCACCTGAAATAATATCCTCAATGGCCCCATCTTTTCCCTCATAGATAAGTGGCTCCTTCACCATCTGCTTCTTCTTCAGCTCGGCAATCATGTCCATCTGCTGCCGCTTGGCTTTCTGGATGGAAAGCTGCAGTGGGGACAGTGTGGAGTGAACAGCACGGCCTCCACTGCAACCCAAAGGGGATGGGGTGCCTTTACCTTCCCTCCCTCTCCTCCCCTCCCTCCCCAGGACCTGCTTTGCCCCTCCCCACTCCACAGCCTGCACGGGGCTGGAGCCTGGTACCCCACCAGCACAGAGACAGTTGGGGCACCATCACCTCAGGCTGGTTCTCACTGCGAGGGGGGCCAGATCCTGCCTCTTTGGCTGCAGCCTCTTGTTTCTTCCACATCTCAATGTCCTGCTCTGCTTTCTTGGGAGAGACACAGGGAAGGTGTGCTGAGATGGGGAGTCCTGCTTCGGATCTGCACCACTCCCAGTCCCAGCCAAGCTCCAGCATCTCCAACTCCCCCAAATGGCATCAGTGAACACCACCAACTAGGGTCAGAGCCCTCCCAAGCCCAGGAATGGGGCAAACCCCATCCCCTCCTACCTTGTAGGCTTTGATGAATCGCATGAACATGGGGAAGAAGGTGGTGGGGGGACTGGTCTTGGGGCTCTCCCCAAAATACTCCACAGCTGACTCATATGCCTCCTGTGGGCAGAGACACCTTGATTTGGGGGGCTGGGCAGTGGTGCCGCATTGCCCACTTCTTCCCCCCAGCATCTCCCACCTTGCCATCCCCTTTCACATTCCCCCCAGCTCCTGCTTCTCCTACTGGGGCAGAGGTGGGAGCACCCTGGATGTCCCCATGTAGAAATGAGGGGCCCAGTCCTGCCCCACAACCCTGCATTGCCTGCAGTACCCACCTTGGCGGTTTTGCTGTCAGCTTGCAGTTTCTCCATCACCTCTGAGTTGACCTTGAGGAAGTCCTTGAGCACGGAGCTGTCATCCTGCCGCATGAACTCCTTGCGGGTGAGCTCCATGCCCTGCTGCAGGCCCCGCACATCCTGCAGCACGCTGTCCAGGGACACTGCAGGGAGGGCAGCAGTGCCGGGGTCAGGGCAGGCTTGGGGACTCCCAGTGCTCAGGCTACAACCCCAGCCTGGTACCCACCTGTGCCTGCCTTGTCGAGGAAGTGCAGCTCAGTGTGGAAGCCAGTCAGCCCAGGGTACTTCTCCGTGATCACCCGCACCAGGTAATGCAGCAGCGTCTGCTTGCGGTCAGTCGACTTCATCTCCAGGAGCTGGGAGAGCAGCGTCAGCCCCAATCCGCATCCACCACCCCACCTCACCCCTGCTCAGGGCAGGCTCTGAGGGTCCTTCATCCCCATGGCTGGTTCTGCATCCCTCAATCTCTCCATATGTGGTCTCTGCATCCTTAAAACCCCACAGCTAGGTCCTGTGTATATCCATCCTTTTATCTTTTCCCCATGCCTCTCCAATTGTATAGATGGTCTCTTCATCCCTGCATTCCCACAGATTCCTATGTTACTCCATCCCCACAGCTGGTCCCTGCATCCATAAAGCTGCTCCTCATGCCTCTCCAAACCCTATAGCTGGTCCCTGCATCCCTCCATCCCCACAGCTGAATCCTGTGTCCTTCCACACCTATAGCTGGGTCCTTGCATCCTTCCATCCCCACACCAGGTTCGCATGTCCCTCCCTCCCCGGGTGTCCCTGTGCTGACCCTACCGCATCGAGGCTCTGCAGTCGGAAGCCATAGGCTGCCCCACGCTTGCTGCTGTTCATGTAGTTCCCAAAGGCCAGGACAATCTGTGGAGGCACAACTCAGGGACACAACCCAGCATGGATGGGGCACCCTAGGGGGATCACAGTGCCTACAGCCACCCTGCGGGCACCCATCCCACCCCAACTCCCCCCCATCAGGGCTACCACACCCCAAACTCCTTACCTCGAGGATGTTGCGTAGTTTGCTGGAGGACTTAAGGGACATGGATGCAGCAATGATGGCATTGAGTTGCTGTGGGTGAAAGAAGGGTGTGAGCCCCGGTGCAGGGTGTCAGCCCCTCCCAGCACCCACAGCCCCCATGTCCCTCCCCAGCACCCACAGGCATGAGCAGCTGAGCCGTGTCACTGAAGTTTCCCAGGAAGATCATGACATTCATGTGCTCAGCCAGGCGCGGGATCTTGCTGAACCGGATCATGAACTGGTCCTCGTCTGAGAGCTCCTCCGGTGGCTGCTGCTCCTGCTCGAACTTCCCAATGAGCATCCGCTCATACTCCGTGGGCAGGAAGCGCAGCAGCAGCTCCAGGAAGTCAAGGCTCAGGGCTTGCTGGTCATACCTGCAGGTGGTGGGAAGCCCCCAGTGCAGTCAGACCCTGCAGCAGGTCCCTCAATCCCCCTATCACCCATGGCTGGTTCCCATCTTCCCTCCATCCACATGGCTGGTCACTGCATCCCTCTATCTCTCTGTATCTGGTGCTATCCCACCAACCCCAGCACACCCCACATCACCCCGACCCTTTGGTATAGCTGAGCTTGCACACAACCACCTCCTGACCTTCTCCCATCAAAGGGGGACACTCACGTCTCAATAGCTGTGCAGATGTCCTGGATGCTGCAGCCACCCTTGCGGAGGGTGATGGCCAGGTTCTTGGCTCGGTTGGACTCCATGAGAGTGACCTTGTTGGGAGCCTTCTGTGCGGCCTTCACCTTGAGGGCACTGATGTCCAAGCCAGGGCCCTGCGCCTTGGTCTTGAACTGCTCTTCAAAGTCACTCATGTCCAGCTCCTGTGGGGAGACAGGGCTGAGGGCTCCGCAGGAGGTGACACAGAACATCTGGGATGAGGATGGGGCCAAAGGACCAGGGCAAGGGGGAAAGGAGTGAGAGAATGAAGGTAGGGCAAAGGGGTGAGGTCAGGCTGAAGGGGTGAGGATGGAGCAAGGAAACAAGGACAGCAACAAGACAAGGGGGTGAGGAAGGGATGAGGGGGGGCAGAGGATGAAGATGCAAAAGACGACATGGACAGGATGTGAGGATGACGATGGAGCAAGGGGTGACAGGAGGATGGTAGATCCCAAGTTGTCCCTCTCCATGGTGTCAAGGAGCTGCTCCAGCCTCCCGCAGCCACATTGCACCTAGATGCGTGGAAGGGTGGCACAGGAGCAGCCTCAGCATGGATGTAGTGTGTACTTGGACATTGGCCTGTGCCTGGACCCCCCCAGAGCCCCCATGTCCTCACCTGCAGCACCTTCTCATCATTGAGCTCATTGAAGACTGTGCCATCGATCTGGCTCGGCTTCAGTGCCACCCAGTTGAAGACGGGCATGCGGAACTTGGTCTGGATCGGCTTCTTCAACTTCACTGCACAGTGATGGGGAGGGGGGATGTGTCACAGGATGGGGGTTCCCAAACCCACCCCAGAGTGCTCCCAACCCTCTCCTGGTGACACCCCCACCACTGCTAGGTCACACTCACCTGAACCACTGCCAGCACTGGGGGCATCCAGCCCCGCTGGGAGGGCCCCCCCACCGAGGGGGAGCAGTGGTGGAGGGGGGGGGACGTCCCTCTCCAGGGTCTCCGGGACTGGTGGAGGTGGGGGGGGCACTTGGGTACCTGGGAGTGGAGGGACCAGGGTGGGGCCGGTGCCTGTGGGCAGGGGGGGTGCAGGGGGCACCGGGAGGCTGCGACCAGCCCCCAGCAGCGGGGGTGGTGGTGGAGGTGGGGGGGGGAGAGAGGGGGTGGCTGGTGCTGGAGGGGGAGATGGGGCTGGAGCTGGGGCTGGATCCAGAGCTGGAGCATCTGCAATGGAAAGAAGAAGTGGATGTGATGGTAGCAGTGCAGGACATGGTGCCACCACCACCTTCCCTCTGCCACTGAGTGACTCTTCATCCCTAGTCACATCCCCACACTCCTGCCTCAGTTTCCCTGCACAGAGGTATGCTGACACCCTTCTCCTGTCCACTGGGAAGGGACATCCTGGGCTGCCACTACGTCCCCGCATCTGTGTTACCTGTTCCGGTGGTGGTGGTGGTCTCTCGGGTAACCACGGGGGCTGCTGTTGTTTCTATGACAACGGGGACAATTTGGATGGCGACGTCTCCATCGGGCCCACGCAGGATCTGCACCAAGCCCTTCTCCTCCAGCTCCACCAGCCGCCGCTCCAGCGCCAGCCGGTAGCACTCCTGGGGCTGTGGGGCTGGCGGGCTGGATGCCTGTGGTGGGCTCAGCTGCTCCTGCAGTGGTGACAAGCCCCGGCTCATCACTGGTGTCCTCCTGCACCCCTCAAACCCCAGTCCTCTGGGCATCCATCCCTTCCTCCAGCACTGGGTGCTCACCCGCAGCGCCTCCAGCTCCTGCCGCGCCTGGCTCAGCTGCTTCTCCAGCTCCGCTATCTTGGCCATGGAGTCGTTCTCTGCATCCTGCAGCTTCTCTGTCAACTGCAGGGAGATGAGGCGACGTCGCTCAGCACCAGCCCCAGCCCTCCCTCGGGATTTGCGTCAGCAGCTCCTGCCCACATGCCCACATCCCACCTGGTTGACGTGCTCCTGCAGCTCTTCCATGTGCTCCAGCACAGACATCTTGGTCTCCGAGTCCTCCAGCATGGCCCCCACATCAAAGACATTGTCCAGGTAGGCTTGGATCTGCACCTGCAGCTTGTCACTCTCGGTGAGACGGAGGCTCTGCCATGGGACAGCCAGTGGCACTGTCACTGCTGGTGGTACCCCCCCCAGCACCCACCCACCTCTGGCATCAGTGCTCAGCACTGGAGTGGTGCAGGATCACCCACCTCCAAGTACTGGTCCAGCCCCAGGTGGGTGAACTCGTATTGCAGGAACACACGGAAGTTCATGTTCTCCACTGAGTGCACCACAATGTTGATGAACTGCATGCAGGCCACCTGCAGGACAGGCACCACTCAGCACAGCAGTCATAGAATCATAAAATGGGCTGGGTTGGAAGAGATCTTAAAGTTCCAATCCCCTGCCACAGACAGGGACACCTTCCACTAGAGCAGGTTGCTCCAAGACCCATCCAACCTGGCCTTGAACACTGCCAGGGATGGGGCAGCCACAGCTTCTCTGGGCACCCTGTGCCAGCGCCTCAGCATCCTCAAAGGGAAGAACTTCCTTGTATCTAACCTAAACTTCCCGTTTCAGTGTCAACCCATCACCTTGTGTCCTATCACTTCAGTCCCTGAGGAAGAGCCCCTCTCCAGCATCCTTGTAGCCCCCTTCAGACACTGGAAGCTGCTCTGAGGTCTCCATGCAGCTTCTCTTCTCCAGGCTGGACAGCCCCAGTGTTCTCAGCTTGTCTTTGGGGACATAGTGCCTGGGGACTGCACAGTGGGTCAGTGGCCCATGGGGACATGGTGCCCCTGGGAAATGCATGGTGGTTTTGCTGCCCTGGGGCTACGGGGACCTGGGGAAGGACCAGTGGCTCAGCAGCCCTTGGGGACACAATGCCCTGGGGACAGAACAACAGCTTGGCAGCCTTTGGGACATGGCACCCACATGACAGCACAGTGGGTTGGTCGCCCCTGGGTAGACAGTGCCCTGGGGACAGCAGAGCACCAGCCCCACCAGCCACTCACCATGAAGTCGATGTTGGTGTCCTCGTTTCGGAAATACTCCATCAGCTTCTCGAAGCGGTTCTTCTCCCCGCAGACCTGGGGTGGGAGCAGAGGGCTGAGGACCCAGAGGGACACTGCTGGGGGGGCACCCACAGAGGTAGCAGGGCAGAATGCTGCCTGGCACCCAGTCCAGCTGGGATGTGGCCCTGGGGACACGCACTTGGCATTGGGACATCACGCCCATCAAGATGGGCATTTTCAGGACTCTGCCACACATAGGGAAACTGAGGCACAAACCCAGCAGGAGCACAGGTGCCAGTGTGGGGACTGTGTGTCCCTCCTGGGGACTCACCTCCTTGAAGTTGTCAAAGGCTGCCAGGATGATGTCGTGGCCACCTCGGACCAGGCAGACAGCAGCCAGCAGCTCCAGCACCAACGCTTTGGTTCTGTGGAGATGGGGTGTGAGAGGGTCAGGGCTTTGGAGTGGACAATGGGCAAGGGGGAACAGGGGACAGGTCCTACCTGGCATTCTTGTTGTTGAGGCTCAGGGTGATCTCGTTGACACAGGCTGGGTGGTTCATCACCAGGCTGAATCCAGACTTGGGGGAAAAGGAGCATTAATGGGGTTGTGCATCCTGTCCCCACCTCAGGGATGCTCTGGGATCTTGGGACATCCCCATTCCACATCTCCACTAGATGTGAGAACATCTCAGAGCAAGGGGATGAAGAATGGGTCCCATCCCAAACCATGACCCTGAAGATGGACCTGCAGTGGCTGGAGACTTTTGGGGAGCCCTCTCCCACCTGGTAGTTCATGATGGCACGGAGACACATGATGCAGACATGGACATCGTCCTTCTGGCTGACCAGGCGGGAGTTTCTCAGTGCCTTCCTGCTGTGTGAGGGGTTCAGCCTGGGAGGCAAGAGGGCAGCTGAGCGTGGCCAGGGTTAGGGGGGCACAGTGCATAGCAGGGTGGGCACAGAGCACGGATGGGTGACAGCAGGGATGGGGGAACAGCAAGGAATCCAGGAGGTTGCATCCCCACAGGAGAGATCCCCATATCCCTGCCCATCTCCAAGCCCTTGGGCTGGTGTGGTGATGGGGGTGGGATGGAGGCCGGGTGGTCTCGGAGGCTCACCGGAGCGGATAGGAGCTGCCGAGTGACCTGGGGCTACTGTCCCCATCACCTCCCGGGGCACTGCAGGGAACGCTTGGGTGGATGTGGCGGAGGAGGGTGTGGATGTGCTGATTCGAGAGGCAGCAGCTGGAGGCGCATTAGAGCCTGCAGGACAGGAGGAAGAGACAGGGCTCCCGTGTCGCCCTCCCCCCCCGGCTTGGGGACACAGGCTGGGGACAAGGGTCGTGACCTGCTGAGGGTGCCACGTCACTCCTGACCTGTCCATGGGGCCGGTGGGACACCTCGGCTCCCCTGGAGCTGCTGGCAGGCGGCGAGGGACCCCCATGGTTAATGGCTCCCAATGTGACTGTGGTGGTGTGTCCTCTGGCCCCCCACCCGCTGGTGACCAGCATCGGGGTCCCACTGGGGTGTCCCCGTCCCACCAGTACACCCTGGCCCCGTCACCTACCGTCAGTGCATTCCCAGGCAGCGTGCAAGAGAAGAGCAGGTTAAAGGGGGCTGCAGGGCGAGAGGTGCCAAGCGAAAGCCAGAGCCACCAGGACAAGCTATGGGGGCACAGACCTGTTCCTCTGTGCTGGTTTTAAACCAGGAAGGTGCAATTTGCCCCCCAAAGTCTCAATTTTTTTGCTTGTTCATAGGTTTTTCCCAGAACATGCCACAATGCTTCCACTGGGGCTTGATCCAGCCCAGCTCCCAGCAGGGTTTATCCTGGGTATGTGGCTTTGTCCCCTCCAAACCAGCCCTGGGGACCCATTGATAGGACCAAGCCTGCATCCCCCGGCCAAGCCCCTCTCCGAGCACAGCGCAGCCAGCGGGCAGCAAAGCAGAGAGCAGGGAGGGATACGGCGCAGGGACTGGGGGGGGGAGCAGCTGGGGACAGGACCGCGCGTTACCTTACAGTGAGGTGCCGCGCTCTGGAGGAGCCCTGGGTGGGGGGCGAGGAGTTGCTTTTGTTCAGGTCCTCCAGTGACCGATCCAGGACCTTGCCCTTGTCAGAGCCTGGGCTGCCATTCTCAGAGCTCTCCATGTCATACCTGGTGGCCCATAGGGACACAGGGACCAGTGAGATGTGGCACCCCAATAGGGGTCCCCAGGGCTGGGGATGCTGAGAATGCTCTGCTCAACCCCAGCCATAGGTCCATCACTCCAGTTATGAAGGAGAGCACCCCAGAGTCCCCACTCTGTGTCCTGGGGGAGTCTGATCCCACCCTTGGGAAGGGGCAGCTGGTGGGCAGCCAGACATACGCAACAGAGCACTGGGCGAAGGCAAGATATTCCAGCAGCACGTCCAGCCCCTTGTTCTCCTCGTTGAGGAACTCCTGGACCCAGCTGTGGGATGCAGAAGATTGGTTGGCTCCACCAGCCCTTCTCATCCTCCCTTTCTACCCTCCAGAACCTCAGCAGAGTCACCCCTTGGTCAGAGGTCCCCAGCAAGGGTGGGACACACTGGGGACATGAGGTGGTGCCTCTTGGAGGCAGGTGGGTGCCACACAGACCCCCATTCCTGCTGCACGGGGACACAGACCAAGGACTCCACTGCCACCACTGCCACTAAGACAGGACAACCTGACCGTAGGTGGTGAGGCCATGGGCACCCCTGGCTCAGCACCCACCACACAACAAAGGGTCAGGGCACAAAGGCTGGGGGCCAAGGTCCGTTCTGGCATCCAGGGAGTACCAGAAAGCCAAGATGAGGTTGAAGCCCTACAGCACCCACGACACAGCTAGCTGCTTCAGCACCCCCATCCTGCCGTCAGTCACCCCAGATGGGTGGGATGAGGTAACATACCCACAGCCAGAAGGGGATGCCTGTCCCTGTCCCAGTGATGCTGGGGACAGCAGCAATGGCTGGTGACAACAAGGACACTTCCATTCTTACCCGATGTAGTTGGTCCTCAAGGAAATCTCCAGCTCTCGGAGCACCTGTGTTGACTCCTGCACTCGCCTCTTGAACTGTGGGACATGGAGAGCCGTTGGCACTGTCCCTACACCCGACCCGGGTGGCGACACGGGGTGCAAGGGAGAGCACTCACCTTCCTGCTTACGCCACCCGTGTCCAAGTAGCTCTTCAGCTTCTGGATGTAGGCAGACGGTGGGTTCTTCACCTGGAAACGCTCCTACGAGCCCCGCAGAGAAGCTGAAACCACCTAGCCGCGGCACAGGAACGTGCCACCATCCCACACCAGCCACCATGTCCCTGTCCCCACCCTGCACTGACCAGTGTTTAATCAGGTTAATGAGGCAGTGAATCACTAATGGAGATGGATGTCGGTGCTTGGCACGATGAGTGGCACTGGGGGACAGGGATGGCATGGAGGATGCTGTGACATCCAGACCTCACCTGGTCACAGATGAGCTCCCACTTCTTCTCATTGTCATACTGGTTGAGCAGCTTCATCTTGTCCGGGGGCAGGTTCATGGACTTCTGTGGGGTGATGGGTGTCAGGGTTAGGGGTACCCTCAAAAACACCCCCCATGGGGCTGTAGCACCCGCAGCTTGCTCAGCACTGGGTGTCCTAGCTCAGCAGTGGGATAATAGGGACATCAGTGGAAGGATGGGGACACCAGTGGGATGCTGGGGATGCTGGTGAGGACACTGGTGGGATGATAGGGACACTGGCAGGGACAGCAGCATGATGATGAGGACGCCAGTGCCTTAGGGCACTGGTATCAGGGGATGGGGATACCACCATTCCCAGGATGTTAGCATGCCACCAGACATGGACCCACCAGCAACATCCCCATCTGGGGGTCCCCAAGGGGGAGGACAGAGGGTGTTAGTGGGGGACAGGAGAAAAAACTGGACCTATCCACCTGTGTCATGATGCTCAATGCTCCCAGCCTCAGCCAGCTCAGTCGTGGCAGAGCTACTTGGGGTGAGGGATGGGGAC
The DNA here is from genome assembly GCF_034315485.1 of Pezoporus occidentalis. Classification (NCBI taxonomy): domain Eukaryota; kingdom Metazoa; phylum Chordata; class Aves; order Psittaciformes; family Psittacidae; genus Pezoporus; species Pezoporus occidentalis. The sequence continues at coordinate 75,213 of NW_026915073.1, read as the reverse complement.
ACAGGCTGGTGACACACTGAAGAACCCAGGAGTTAAGCCCTGATCGAGGGTGATGGCCACCCCTGACACCCCCCCCCCCCCGCCCCCCCCCAAACTGGCACATGATGAGCCCAGCTGGTGAAATCAGTGTTCCTTTAGAGACCTGGTGTCAGGGCAGGGTCTGGAGCATCACCACATCCCTCTGCGCCACCATGGCACAACTCTGGCCCCCACCGCCTCCCGGGGCCCTGCCGGCAGGATGCGTCGTGGTTTCCGCTCTCCAAACGGCAGGAGGCGGCTGCCAAACCTGCTCTACAGCACAGCGAGGCCTCGGGGCAGCTCCTGCCCCTGCGGTGCGCAGGGGACACAGCGGGTCCCTGAGGGACACCATGGGGAGCGCAGCAAAGCCTTTAATGGCGCACCCACCATGGCCTGGGCCATGTCGGGAGCTCAGCTCAGGTCATGGGTGATTGAATTTCCCAAAAGACCCATTTCTTGGTGACCCAGCCCCTAGAGAAAAGCAGGAGTTGAGTCTTGCCTTGGGCAAGCTGGCACGAGGGCACGTGGAGGCAATGTGCAGCCCTTAACAACCTTAATGTTGCCCTTAACCACCAGTTTTGGGGTGCCCTGATGAGGTGGTTGAGGATGGGGCTGGGGACACCTATGTCCTTGGGGGAAAAAAGGCATCTCACAGAGGTTTGGTTGCCCACAGAGGAGCAGGTCCAAGAGGAGAGGTGCCACAGTGGTGGACAGGAACCCCACTGCCTGCCTCCACCAGGGACCTGTCAAACTGCTTTCGCAGGAAGCCAAAACCGTGAGATGTGGGTGGAGAGGAGTCTGGGGGATGGATTGCACAGGGATGGTGAAATTAGGCTTCTGTCAGAAATAGCCTTGTTGCAAAGCCACCGGGGCTGGACTTAAGATGCTGGGTGGGTCCCAGGCTGAATGAGGGGGCAGCAGCACCCAACATCCCCTTTGCTGGGGAGCCCCATCCTTGTGGTCCCCTTGGGGTGGGTAAGACCTTCCAGGAGGGTCAGACCAAGGCACACAGCTGTACCAAGAGGGACCATGCACCCGAACACCCAGGGCTCTGGCAGCACTCATGGCACCCTCAGTGGGGCACTATTGAGTGTCCTTAGCAGAGAGGGGATGGTGGCACTTGCCACATGGACCATCTCTTCTAGTGTCCATGTGTGAGACCTGGAAAAACCAGGACCAAGAGCCAGCTGTGAGACAGGACTTCTGGTGGGCTCCCTACCACAAAGATGCAGGCAGGGCAAGGGGATGCTGGGGATGTCTCTGCAGAGGTGGCTCTGCCACCAAGCCTTGTGGTCCCTTCCTTGCCAGCAGGGCTGCCTGGGCTGGGTGGCAGGATGTGGCATGGTTTGGGTACAAACTGGGTGGTGGCTGCATCCCGCCAGGGCCCGGGCACAGTCACGTGGTGCTGGGGGAGGAAGTGGCTCCTCTGTGGTCCCCAGTAGCACGAAGAAACCAGTTCTCATTTCCTGCTGCGGGGGGTGCGGGGGAACTGGTGCTGTGGGAGGTGTGGGGCAGGGCAGGTGATGTGGGGCAGGGCTGGGTGGGAGGCATGGGATAGGGCAGCAGCAGAGCACCCATGGAAGTGTCATTGGAAAGACTTAGTCCTCCTCGGGGGACAAAGATGGTGGGGCCATGGGGGACTTGCCGCCAGCAACCATGTCCCACCTCTAGTCATCCAGCACCTTCCATCTGGCACCAGCACTCTCATCCCACCCTGGTGTGGGGCTTCCCCAGCCTGGCAGCAGCATCATTGTGCAGATGCCACCAAATGTATCCCACCAACTCTTCTGGGACACACAGAGTGCCATGGAGCCCACAGTGCCATCCCACCCATGCCCAGCACTAGGATTCTGTGGGCTGGGACCTTCTACCTCAGCCAACACTGGCTGCAGACCAGAGCTGGGCTATACCCTACACCTTAAACTAAAACTGGGAGGAGGCAAACCAGCACATTCATCATTTTCTGGTACAAGAAGTCCTTTGTGTCACAGCACCCACACGGGGCAGACGCTGGGGTGGGGATGGAGCTATTTTGAGTGTCAAACACCTTCCTTTGTTCCACACGCGAGCAGGTAGAGCTGAGCTGGGTTCTGCACCAAACCCCAACGCAAAACAGTTCAAAGCATCCTTCACAGAAGTGTTTGCTCAGTAAAACACTGATGGGCAGGAGTGAAAACCAGGCTGAGGCGAGGGAGCAGCATTTCTGGGGCATGTGGAAGATGTGCATCCATAGGGGTGGAAAGCCTTGATGGCATGTGGCATGCGAGAGAATCCCAGTCCAGACACTGGGTAACAACCAGCCCACCATTGGGAAGGAGCTGGAGCATCCTGAGATGGTGGTTTAGGGGTTGTAGAGGACCAATGTCACCAGGTACCTGCGCTGGTGGCCACTGGAGCACACCACTCCAGGGTACTCCCTCCACCCCTCATGGCCAGAGAACACAATGCTCTCATCCAAGGGTGTTTGGGACATGCTCAGGCCAACAGCACCAACCATACCATGATGCCCCCTTCAGTGACCCCAACTGCCATCAGACCTATCTTCCTGCCTCTTACCAAGACACAGCACTGGGCATGCAGCAGGATGAGGCTCATCAAGGGCTCTTCTGGCCCCCGGCATGATGCTTGCAGGACCAGCTCATCCTGCCAGGGACTCCCTATATCCATCCAAGTTCAAACCTGCTAAGTGCTAGGCAGGGACAAGCCGGTGGAGGAGCAGAGGATGGCCGGATCCTGCTGCGAGGGTGGTGAAGAGCGGGAGGAGGGGGAAGCTGCTCCCAGCACATTGGAGAGACAAGCCTGATCCAGCCACCTTGCCCACATTCCCACTGGCTGCCTGCCTACCCACCCTGTGCAGGAATGCCCTCTGGAGATAGCCTGATCCGGGACCATGGAGGTGATACCTGCACCAGGACACCCTCCTCTGTCAACCAGGCCCTGATCCAGCCACGTACAACAGCTCCCTTCCTATCCAGGGCCCACATCCCCTATGGGGATGGCTGGACTTGGCCACCATGCTGGGACTGGGCTGGGGAGGGATCCAGAGGAATGCTGAGCATCAGTCAGCTGAGACTGACACTGCGGCCAGGGTTCACTGGTGACCAGTCGCACTGCTGGGGCCAACAGTACAGCTGCAAACATCTGCAAACATCTGCAGTGGTTACGTTTGCCATGTTCTCCCCCAGGTCCCGGGAGAAGAGGCAGCAAAGCCCCCACCAGCAAACCCTCCTGGCCAGAGGCAGTCCTCACCCCCCTTAGCTGCCAGCCCCCACACTCCAGCTGAACCCTCGGAGATGTTTTCAGCCTCACCTCCACCATCCCCTTGCCCCACAGTTTGATTTGTATATTCCCAATTGCTACCTCTTGACATGCAAAAGGGGGGAAAATCCTGACTGCTCCAAGCAGGAGCATCTCCATCCCAGCGGCAAAGGTGCTCTCTTTCCTCCACTCCATCCCAAAATGCCACCTTGGCACAACCCAAACCACCTGGCACAGAGACAGCCCTCCTGTTGCTCTGCCAAAGAGGCATCTGCCACTGTGCCTTAGCTGGGAAGAAGTCAGTTTTGGGGAAATAAAACTGAATTCCCCATTTCTTGAGGGGTGGAGGGTTTATCCATCCCCTTCCTGGTGGCAGTTCGGATTCCCCTGGGCTCCAAGGTTGACTATTCTGCCAGCTCTCCCAGTCTGGGATGTCCAGCCCAAAACTGGTTTACACCGACGTGCTCTCACAGCAATACTGTAACCAGGGCAATGTGTTTGATCTGGATCATGCTCCACTGAGGGATTCCCAGCCCATCACGTCCTGCTCCATCACTGATCTCACAAGCTCAGGAGGTGGGAAGATGCAATCCTGAGTTAAGGAATGTGGTCGGGGTGAGTGGAGGGATCCCCCAGCCCCCATCCCCTGGGGGTTCTGCTGCCTCCCCCACAGCAAGAAGGAGGAAGGGAACCTGCTGAGGGAGGAAGCGAGACTGGGACAGCAATTTCACAAGAGACCCAGTTCCCGTCTGGCCAGACCCCAGCCCCATGGCTGTCCCCAGTTTTCCCTTGGGAAGGAGGCAGGGCAGGTGGCGCTGAGGTCCTGGGGCAAATCGTCCCCCTTTTCCAACCTGCTGCAATCTGGCCAGGTGGGAAGCACCATTTTCTGAGGCCTCGCAGCAGCAGCGGAAGCACCCAAGGTCCCCACTGCCTGTCCCCTCCTGCCACCGCCGCTGCGGCACCCGGGAGCCACCACCAGTGCCACCACCCAGCTCAGCCACCCGCCACCCTCCAGCAATGGGCATCCCACAGCATGTCCCTCTCCATGGGGATTCTGGGGTTCCCATGTGGATCCCCACCCTGCAAAGCTCTTCACCATCAGCTGCAATTCCCACCCCCAAACAATCCTCCTATAAACACCACAAGATAAAAAAGCTCCACAGTAATTATCACCTGGGGCTGGCAAAATCCCACCGAGCAAATCCTGGCGTAAAGGTATCTGTGGAGCTTTTGCCCATGGCTGCTCCTGGCACAGCTGTCTCCCAACAGGGGATCAAGGGAGTAAAGCAGCATATTTTTTCCCTGCTCCCAGCCTGACCCTCCACTACAGAGCATCTTTGGGAAGGGCAGGGATGTGGGATGGAGCATGTCCTGGCTCCCATGAAGGGACCGCAGCCTGCTTGGTGCGAAGGTCACGGCCGGCTGCCCCGCTCAAGGACGGAGGAGAACAGGCAAGAGCTGATCCCCTGCAGCTCCGAGCTGCCATCCCATGGGAACGCGGCTTCGGCATCGCCCTTCGCTCATCCCGCAGCCGGAGCTGGGGAGGCTGGGAGCGATGCCGGTGGTTTTTCCAAGGGGATAACAGCATCAGTAATGAGGATGAGGCTTTTCCACCCACAGCACCGGTTGCCTGCAGCACGCTGCCTGGCCCAGCCGCGGCCGGCTCCCGCCATGGAGACCTGGGATCAACTCAGATATTTCAGGCTGGGTCCCCCCTCCATGAGCGGCAGCCCCGCTGTGGGGCAGGTCGAGCATGACCAGGCGTGACAGAGGAACAATTATTATTAATCTTAGGGATAATAATTAATAACCGAATCAAATGCTGTGATAACGGGACTGTCGCAGCTGTAAGGGTCCCCCCGTCCCCGCTCACCAGGACGCGGCCGAAGCGCTCCTCCAGCTCGGCTACGGCGGGCATGGGCTGCCGGGCGGGCGGTGCGGTGGCGCTCGGGGGGGCGGAGGGAGGCCGGGGGTCGCGGCTCTCCCCCCCCGACGGCCCCCCCTCCATGCCCCCGGCCGCATTGCCCATGGCCGGGCTGGGTTCGGGGGTGCTGCTGCTCCTCCCCCCGCTCCGAGGCTGCTCTTAGCCGTTTGCAACTTCGCCGGAGCGTTATCGCGCTGCTAACGCCTGCCCCCACCCGCCACCCCGCCCCGGCGGGCAGGGCTTCACCGGCCCTGCCCCGGCAGCAGGAACCGACCCCGGCGCTCGGACCGCAGCGCGGGGCTGCACCGCTGCCCGCTGCCTCCTGCCCTGTCCCAGCTGCTGTCAGCTTGTGCGACCTTAGCATTTGATTTCATTTGTTAATTTAGTATTTTAATTTTAGTAAGTTTATTATTTCACTTAATTTCATTTTCTTATTTTTAATCTTATTTTATTATTTTATTCTATTTTTTAGATGTAACTTTCATTTTATATATTTTATTTTACATTTAGTTGGCTTTATTTTTAATTTATGCATTTATTTTATTTAATTCTTTCTATTTTAGCTTATTTTATTTAATTTTTATTTCGTGTTATTTTATTTTTATTTTATTATTTTTATTTTATTCTTTTTTCCTTATCCTTTACCTTTTTTATATCATATTACTTTATTAATTTAATTTCCTTATTTTGTTTACTTTAAAAACTTTTATTATTTATTTTGTTCTTTTATTTCCTTATCCTGTTTTTTCCTATTAATTTTATACTATTATTTATTTTATTCCATTTACTTTCAAATTTTGTTCTATTATTTCATTTTCTAGGGTGACAGTTGGAGCGAGGGGTGCAGCCGGAAGGTGTCAGGCTCCCTCTTTCCCCACTTTAGCCTCCACAAGAGGGAGAGCTGAGGCCAAGCCAGCTCATTGCACCTCTGGGCACCCCACCCTGGACAGGGGCTGCCAGGTGCCAGGTTGGCACGGTGTGGGCAGATCCTGCAGCCTGGGTTACTCCTGTGCTGCTGCTGGGCCATGACAAAGGTGGATGAGCAGAACCACCTCACCCAAGGGTGCTATGGGCAGGTGACACATGGTGATGGCAGTCCCTGGAGAGCCACACCACTCATCACCTTCAGCAGAGCACCCACCACACATGGTCGGGGCTGCAGCAGCTGGTGTCACCTCCTCCACATGAAATTCGTGATGGCTGCCTGCTGGCACAGAGCAAGGCATTTCCCCATGGCATCAATGCTGGGGCATGAAGCACATTATTCTACTACGATTTGGTGAGATTTACTGAGATTTGGTGAAATTAAAGACTTGAGGATAGATGTGCTGAGGGATGGGTAGAGGCTAGATCTTGGAACCTTTCGCGCAGCCCTGGGGCTGCATCTATCCAGCTCTCGTAGCATCTCCTGTTTGGCAACACCAGCTGAGGTGCTGGGACAGGCGCTTGGCACTGCAGAGACCAGAGGAACGTACTGGACCTGTTTGGTCGACCTCTGCAAACCCTAAACCCTCAACCAGGGGATGCACAACCTGATCAGGAGCTGCCATGGATTCCTGAGCTCCCTTTGGCACTATGCTGCATCCTCTCTGTCATCTCTGGGGCTCTGGGAGGCCAGAGGGGAGCAGCAGGCAGCTCAGCGGCACCAAAATTGGGGTCACCCACATTTGGGTTTGTTCCACTTTTCCAAAGCTCAAAATTGCAGTTAAAATCTCTTTGTTCATTAAATATTTCAGCATCTTGTTAAATATTTTGCAATTAATATGCTCATCCTGGTTTTCAAGGGACAGGGATGGTCACCCCGACAGTCCCAGGAGGGCAGATGTCACCAGGACCATGTATGAAGACCAAGGTTTTCACCCAGAGGTCCCACGCTGAGGACATACTCTGCTGTGGGGCAGGGAGCCTGTGAGGACCCCAAGGGACACCTTCCACTAGACCAGGTTGCTCAAAGGCCCATCAGAGTCCTCTCTTTTTACCACTTTTCTGGTGTTTGATTTGCAGTACATGAAGGCCTTTGTCTGACAACTTCAATGACATGGGAGCTGCTTGCTTCCTGCTGTAATGATCCTTAAAAATATGCTAGAAACCCTGTTCCAATAATCATCTTCAATATGTGTCCAGGGCTAATTTATTAGTTTTTTACATTAAGGTTGACTTCAGACTTAGGTTTGTTTCTTAATTAAGTTCAATTCACTGAGAAACCCTCAAGCTGGACATCAGACCCTTTTTTACACCTGGATTTGCAGCTCTAAAAAATTATACTGTTTTCTTGATGTTAGAGATATCCAGGCAATATTTGCTCATCCAAAGAAGCATTCCTAGACCTACACTGTACAGTTCAGAATAAACCCAAGCTTAGCATGATAACTTGGCACTGAAGGATTAAGCTCCAGAAGCTTGACAGTATTTGGAGAGCTGACCCCACCTCACATACCTCCAAGGAGCTGGACCTAGAGGTACCTGAACCAGGGAGGGAACCGTTCAAGGTTGCCAGAGGCCATGGCTCTTCCTTTGTTCCTTGGTGAGGATTTCTAATGGTTTGAGGACTTGCTCTGAAGTTGTGTGGCTGAAGTGAAGGTTGACCCAAGGTTCTCTCTTGGTGGAAGTATCAAGATCTTAATTCCTTTACTTCTGAAGTGCTGAGCTTGGATTTCTGTTTTCTGTGCTGCTGAATTTCTTTGTGGCTGTAATGAGTTCCAGGTATAACTCCACTCTCCATTTAGCCCATCATCTTCTCAAGTGCACATTTTAATGTGTTAAGCCATGAGAAGCAGTGGAAGGAGAAGAAATGTGTCACTTCTATTGGTAAATCAGCTTCTTCTGCAGGTTTTTACAGCACAGAATAGAGGAATTTAGGGGTAAAGCACATGGCTGGAGTCCTGGGACATGGAGGTTCAGAGCTGCAAAGAGCTTGAAAAACAGATGAAGGTAAACATCGTTCCCAACCAGAAATATTTTGGTGTCACATCACAAATAGCTCATCCAAGGATTAATTATACATAACTTGGTGTTTGTGTATCAGCTGCAGCTTGAACACAGTTGGCTTGGATCCCAAGGGATGTGTGTGAGTTCAGAATCTGTGTAAGGAGGAAAACATGGAATAGATAATGAGCAAAAATTGTGATATGATGTATGTGAGGAGTAAGGGAAGAGCAGTGGAGGAGAAAGGGGCTCCTCAGCCTCTCTGTTGCTCTGGGAAGGGAAAATAAAAGCCATGGATAGAATACAAAATAATTTTTTTCTTGGTTTCTGAGGAGTTTGTCTTCCAACTCAGAGCAGTGAATCCGCTTCTGCTGAAAACATGGGAGGAACAGGAAGCAGGTGAGCTCTGTCTGGAGCCATCTCACCCAGCTGTTGAAGAGCCATGGTTGGACCCTGGAGGAATCATGGAGCCATTTAGGTTAGAAAAGACCTTTAACATCATCAAATCCAATCATTAACCTGGCTCCAGGGATGGGACAGCTGCCACCTCTCTGGACAACCTGTGCCAGTGTTCTACCACCTTTATTGTAAAGAATCTTTTCCTCGCCTGAATCCAACCTGAATCTCCCTCTTTTAGTTTCAAACCATAACCCCTTGTCCTGTCACAACAGGCCCTGCTAAAAAGGTCTCTCCTCATCTTTCTTGTAAGCCCCTTTTAAGTAATGAAAGGCCACAATAAGGTTTCCCTGGAGTCTTCTACAGGCTGACCAATACCAACTCTCTCAGCCTTTCTTCGTAGGTGAAGTGCTCCAGTCCCTCCACCATCCACTGAACCCTCTCCACTGTGTCCACGTCTCTCTTTTACTGGGGACGCAGAACATGACACAGCCCTCTAGGCATGGCCTCATCAGTGCTGAGTAAGTGGAAGAGTAATCTCCCTCCACCTACTGGCAACACGTTGTCAAAACGCAGCCCAGCGTTATATACCAGCTCTGCAGCAAGGGGACGCTGCTGGTTCACAGTCAACCTGGCATTCACCAGGACCCCTAGACCAAGCTCCATTCTAGCTGGATATCTCCCAGCACGCAGCAGTGCCGGGGATGGTTCTTCCCAGGATGAGGGCTGTGAACTCCATGTAAAAGGAAAGGGCTCCTAAACACCAGTGGCTGCCCAAGCTGCCTCCTTAGGAGGTGGTCGGAGGTCACACAGCAGGGTCTGGGCCCCTTCCAGCCCTGCTGGTCCCAAAGTTGCACCAGAAATGTAGATACTAGAGGCCCCAGGGCTCACCCTGGTTCCTGCTGCCTGTGTGCTCAGGACATGATGCCAGCCCTGCTTTGTGATGAGGAAAGACTTCTACAAACAAAGGATGACAAGGGCTGCTGCTAGAGCTGTCCCCAGGGCCAGCATCTCTCCTGGAGAAGACAAGGGTGATGGCCCAAGCAGGGGGGGAACCCACTGCCAGCTCCCAAAGAGTGAGCACAGTTCAGGCAGCTCTTCCCCACCCTTCCCAGTGATTTTGGGTGGGGAAAAAAAAGGAGCACACAGGGAGTACAGAGATTCTCAGTGCTTTATTGTGACAGCTCGAGCCCAGGGGGCCATGCAGACAGGAGCACGAGCTCCTTGCTGAACATGGGACTCCAGACCTCACCCATGGGAGAGGAACCCTGGGCTCTGGGTCCACCCCAGGCTGGCCAGGTCACTGTGAGCTGCTGGAGAAGGTTTCATCCCCATTGGTCCCTTCTCTTCTCTCAGCAGCAGCTCTAGGTGGTCTAGGTCTGTCATGGCCACACTGACACTGCTCTCTGCCTCCCCTGTGGCTGCAGTGCTCCTGTCTTCCTCCTCCTTTTTGTCTGGCAGCAGCTCCGATATGCTGGAACCTCGTTGGAGCTGAGATCCAGAGGTTTGGTCCTCCTCTGGGCTGCAGCCCAGGTCTGCGGGCAGATGGAGAGAGGGAATGGTGAGGAGTTGGCAGAGTTCAGCCTCCACCCTCTGCTAGAGGAACACATGTGGCACCCGTGGGGATCAGCTCTGGATTCCAGAGACCTGATCACACACAGATCCCAGCCCTGCAAAGTTGGATGTGCCCATCCCAAGGCTGCATTAGAGATTGCCCCTCAGGGATGAGGATGGAGGGACTGAAGCTAGCCTGGAGCAGAAATGCCATAGCAGGGACACGGCTGGGTGTTTAGTGACACTAGGAAAGGGAAGCAGCCCAGTTGGGGATGGCAAAGCAGAGAGAATGGGTTGATGGGGTGCACTGTGGATAACACTTCAAGGGCCATCACCTTCCTCATCCTGAGTCTCCAAGACTTTCCTCTCCAGGCTCTGGGACAGCAGGGTCAGCCTGTTGAGGGCCAGCAGGGCTTTGCCTGTTTTCTGGAGAGAAGAGCAGGAGCAGTGAGCCCCAGCACCAGATCCATCCCCATCTCCACATCCTCACCAGCCCTCCAGGTACCTGCCACTTCCGATGGGTCAGGAACTGCTTGATCCTCTCCTTGGGCAGTGCCTTCATGCTGTAAGGCTGGGGCTGCTGCAGCCAGGGGTGCAGCAGGGCCCCCACACTGGAGAGCCAGCACCTGGGGGCACACGGGACAGTCACAAGGGGACCTTCATCTGCTGGCATGGCCCCATGGAGTATCCCTTCCATTAACCACATTCAATGCTTTCCCCTGCCTGTCCCTTTGGCACCCCAAAACCCAACCATCTCCAGCTCAGCGTCCCCCCAGGGTCCTACCGGGGGTCTTTCTGCAGCAGTTGGCTGATGAAGTCCTTGGCTAGCTGGGAGATCTCCAAGAAGGTCTCCTTGTCAAAGTCCCACTGCACAGCTGTGATGTTGCTTAGTGTCTCCATGTCATTGTCCCCCTGGAAGGGGGACACCCCACTCAGCCTGGAGAGGTGGCACAAGGACGTCAGTGACAGCCCAGCCCTCTCCATCCCAACCTGCTGTTCCCAAGAGGCCACTCACAGGATGTAGCAAATGACACCAACACTCCACATGTCTGTGGCGAAGCCCACGGGCTCAAAGGCGACCCCTTCTGGAGCCATGAACTCAGGGGTGCCATGTGACACTTTCACAGGGGTGTCTGGAGCTGCAGAGAAGATGCATGGGGCAGGTTTCTGGCTGGGATCTCCTCAGGGCAGCCCAGCTACACACCAACACATGCTGGGTGGATGCCACATTCCAGAGCCCATTGCAGGTCTTGGTGCTTTCCTAGAGCATCTCTAGGTGCTGGGCACCCACAGGCACAGGGGTCTTGGTGGTCTTGATATCAGAAGCGGGGCTGGGAACATGTAGGTTTCCCCAGAGCATCTTATGGTCACCAGGAAGGGCCCTGATCTAGTGCCATAGCGTTGCCTGTCCCAGAGGTGCAGGCAGGAGGCTGGCAAGCTCCTTGCTGATGTGCCCAGCAAGATCAGGTCTTGTGATGGTGACAGTCCCTGCCCTGGTTCCCCAAACCCCCCATTCTTCTCACCCAGCTTCCACGCCAAGCCAAAGTCAATGATCTTGAGCCAGTGGCTGCTGGGGCTGACACACACAATGTTCTCAGGTTTGAGGTCGAGGTGGACGACGGCCTGACCATGCATGAACTGCAGCCCTGCCAGGATCTGCCGCAGGTACTGGGTGCTGCTGGGCTCTGTGTGCTCGAAGTCGTTGTCCACAATGCGCTCGAAGAGCTCTCCACCTGCCACACTGGGGGAGCACAAGGACCTGCTGGGGGCCACCAGACCCAAGGAGAAGCCCCACTGCAGAGGATCTCACTAGCCTTATCTCCAGGGACTGCAGGTTTCCCATCCATCCATGGTGCAGGGACCTTTTCCCACCTTCATGCTCTCCCTGGCAAAGTCCAGCACTGTCCTCCCTACCCCCAAACTTAGCTCTGTGCCCCCACTCACTACTCCATCACCATCACCAGCTCGGCAGGGCCCTGGAAGGCAGCAAGGCACTGCACGAGGCGCGGGTGATGCAGCAGGTTCATGAGCTCCACCTCATCCCGAGCCGCCTGCTTCTCCTTCGCTGTCTGTGTCCGGAAATATTTCCCAGCCCGGATTTTTCCAGTGGCTTTTTCCTGCAGGCGGAACACCATCCCAAACTTTCCTCTGAGGCATGGAGGAGCCATCCCCCCCAATCTGCATCCCAGCCAGAGCTGCACATGGACAGCCATGGACCATCCTCGAGTGGTGGGGATGTTGGACTTCCACTTACTCTCCCAGCTTCTCCAGCTGTGTGTACACATCTGAAACCTGCTCCTGGCTGTTGATGACCACGTCACAGTATTCAAACGTCTCCTCACCTTCTGGGAGGGATGGAGCAGAGTGGTCCATGTATGGATCTCTCATGCTTTGGGGACCACCTGCCTGCACTCCTCCTCAGTGCTTCTTTCTGTACCCTCAACTCCATCCAGGTTCTACCACCCTCCCTATGGGAGGTGATGGGACCGGGGGGAGATAGATGGGGACAAGAGCTGCTACCTTGAGAGCTCCTGGAGCAGCAGGTTTGGGGGGAAAATGTGCTTTTAGGATCAAAAATTCAAGAAAAACGGGGCCATGAACAGGATGGCATGGAGACTGGTGCTGACTGGAAGCATCACACCAGCGCTGGGGTCCCAATGCAAAGCCTAAGCCTCCCCCCCGACAGACCAAGGGCTTAGCCGTACCTTCTGCCTGGGACATGGTGGCACCACCAGCTCCTCCCTGGGTGCTTGTGCGGTCAGGACGGGTGCTGGATGTGGCCCTGAGGCTCCCGGCAGCCCTGTGCTGGGGTTGGGGTGCTGAGGCGATGCACACGTGTCCGCTCCGGCTGTGGGGACACCTTCTACCTGCTATGGGAGACCTCCAGCATCCATCCACTCTTGCCTGCATTCCCCATCCTACACACATCTGATGGCAGATACAGACACACACTTTCCGTCCATAACAGCTGATGTCCTGAGGGACCCAAAGAGACCCAGCAAGGGGCCAAACACGCTAAAGAAAAGTCCCTTCTTAGGGACAACCTCTGCAGCAGCACCTTAGCTCAAGGACAAGGTTTTTCGCATGCCTAGTCTTGCATCAGCCAGGAAATCCACAGGAAGTCTCATTCCTAGGGCAAAGGACCTGTATGCTTATACACATCATCTCCCCACTCTGTCTACGCTAAGGTTAGGACAGAATGATGACACCCAAGGGTGTAATGTAGCACCACCCAAGCCCCAACCCCATAGCACTGACCTGTCACTGTCCAGTCCTGTGCCAAGCCCTGATCTTTCTGAGCCACCACAGAGCTGGAGGGGGAATGAAGGGGTGAAGTTGGAGGTCAAGGACCATTGGGCCTATGCATATGGGGACACACTGGGGCTCTCTCTGGGTACACCCGGGAATATCTGTTCTGCTTCAGTACTGGAACAGCCCCGGCTCTCCCCTCCCTTTCCTTCCCAGTGAGTTTCCGGACTTGAGCGATAAACAACCAGCATCAGTATCACTGAGTCCTCCCGCAAACCATGCCCAGAACCACAGTCCCAAACCCCCTGACACCCCATTTGGCAGCATGGAGGGTCACAGGTTTGCAGCATGGGGGCTTGGGCAGGGAAACCCCAAAGGGAAGCTGCAGAGACCTGACATACCTCATTACGCAGCAGAGAGCTCAGCCCTGTGCTGCCCTCAGGCCATGGATCCAGACTCACAGCCTCTCAAAAGCCTCACCTCCACCTTCTCTCCCACCCATGGGTGGGTTCCTGCAGAGCACCCTCAACTGCTATCCCATTTCCAGCCCCACCTGCAGCCAATATCCCACCAGAGCCATCCTTCTCTCCAAACCCCATCTTGGGCTTTGAGCTTCCCTGGCTGAGCTCAGCCCCAGGCTCGGGTGTGGGGATGAAGGTGAATGGGGTGTTGCAAAACTCTTCTGGGCCTCTGAGCCCAGTAGTTTGGAGGAAAAATGTTTTTTTCCAGCCCTTATTCCCTGGAAGGAGGGCAGCACAGCCATTTGGTACTACCATGCCTCACTTCCCCTGCTTTAAAATGGGAGTAACACCATGATTTCCTCCTGGAGCTGACCCTAGGTTTGTGGATGGGGCAGCAGCACCGGGGGGGGCAAACACACCATCCTCCCCGGGGACCCCCATGTCACAGCATCACCCTGAGCAGAGGGGATGTCACCCTGGTGTTACCTGCTGTCTGAAGCCAGATCTCATGGTGACCTGGGGCTCTGCCAGCCCCGGCAGACGTGGCACCGCCGCCACTCGGCACAAAGTCCACAGCTGCTGCAGGGAGTCAAGGACAAGTGTCCCCAGCGGTGGCAGGGCCACTGTGACCTCACCGCTCACCCGTCACCATGACCTTGCCACCCACAAGGATGGGGATGCCATGTCCAGGGGGTCCCCACCAGCAACCCGGGGGTGAGGGATGCAGTGGATGCTCCATGCTTGGTGATGCTGTCAGCACTCTTGGTTTCACCCTGCTGGGATATCGACTGCGTGGCCGGGCCTGCGGGGACAGGAGTAGGACATGGTGATGGCCCAGCTGAGGACAGCAGTGGGGTGGTGATGGAGTCCAGCTGCCTGCATCGTGCTTGCGTGATGACAGGTGATGGAGACCCGGCCGAGTACAACTGGCCACGGCTCCTGACCCTACTCCGGACCCCTCTCCACGGCAGGATGAGGCCATGCGGGTGACGCTAGGTTGTCCCCCGCACAGGGAGAGGCAGGATACGGCCAAGGTGTGCGAGGGATCCCAGCAGCCACTTGATGTCAGTGTTGGCCTGATGTTCATCCTGGGGATGGGCAGCAAAACCGAGTAGGAACAGGCCAGGAGAGGGGAAAAGAGCAGTTTCCCAGAGTTAACATCACCAGCGGGAAAAGACGAAGGATTTTAAGGATCAAGGAGAAATGGGCTGGTCCAGGAATGGATAAGCAGATCCATCCATCCATCCTGCCATATTTTCCAGCCTTCAAAATGAATCTCATTACTGACAGTTAACAGCCACTGACCCCTGGCCCTTTCTCACAACTTTGCTTTATGGTTTGAGAAGGTGGCTCTTCCAGAATGTCCACTCACCATGGACATCCTCTTTTTGTGCCTTTATACAATCAATTAATTCATAAAATTCATTAATTAATCATTAGCACTCTCACCCAGGCATCCATGGCTTGTGTCATCAAGTTTTCTCCATCTGCCCAGAGGAGCTCCTGGCAAAGCTGGGATGGGTTTTCCAGGTGACCCCCCGATTCCAAACCTGCTCATTTTCCCCATGGGGTGCACCCTTGGACCCTCCCCCCCCAACACTTCCAGCCACCTGTGTAGCCCCCCCTAGCCTTTGGGCTGAGTCAAGGTCCCCTTTGTGCAGGGAACTAGGCAGATTTAGCTATCTTTGCTTTTTTGTAGGACCTACAATAAACAGTGCCACCACAGGGTTCAGCTGGTGGACCTTGACTCTGTGTGACAGAGTGGCTTGTGGGGACACGGTCACCTGGTTGAGTCTGGGATCTGTCTGTGGTCCCAGTGTGCCTGAGGGATGGGTTGATGATCCTGGGGGTTCACAGCTCCTGCTCCCCATCACCCAGGGAGAGGACACAGTCCCTATGCCATATCACCTGTGAGGATGTCCTAGGGGATGGGTGCTGGGAGCATGGTGTGGGGTGCTGAGGTGCCGAGTGCTGGAAGCTGGATGATGTGATTGATGGGTGCTGGGGTGCTAAGTGCTGGGAGCTGGAGATCTGGGTGTTGGGTGCTGGGAATTGAATGGTCAGACTGTGGGAAGTGAGTGGGAAAGCCAAGCTGGTGCTGGGGGATGTTCCACATCAGCTTTGGCTTCAAGAGAGGAGAGCAAAGCAAACAGCATGGGGCAACAGAGGGGTGCCAAGCTGTGCTTTGGGGTGCCCTGGGGACAGCACAGGGATGTGAGGGCACCCAAGGGCTCCCAACAACAGTGTTTAATCAGGGCAGGCAGCACCAGTGCCATGAGGGGCCTAGCTGGGAGCAGGGCTGGGGTGGGGAGGGCTCTCTGCAGAGCTCAGTCAACAGCATTGAGCTCCCCTTGCTCCACCTGTGCCCCAGCTACTGGAGGCTTTGCTCAAGCTCAGGCTGGTCCCAACAGGGGAGTTGGTGTGATAAACCTCCATTCCACTGCAAATCCAGACCCAGAACTGCTCTGGAAGGAGAAAGCCCCCTCATCATTGGTTTAAATTCAGCCCCCTGCAAAGTCTGCCCAAAGGCTTGGGGCAAAGCCAGCTGGGTCTGCTGTCCTGCAGAGGCCAATTTTGCATGATTGGGGTTGTACAAATATCCAGCGTCCTCACAAAATACTTCTGAGAAGTGTGGAAAGGGTCAGAGCACCCAAGTTTTTGGGTAGCATGAAGGGCAGGAGGACCCATGGATGGCAGACAGGGTGATGGCTGTGCCTAAACCTGGCTGGCTGTGCTCAGCTGCACACCCCAGGGTGTGGAGGAGGCTAAAACACAGCTGGAAAAGACCGAAAACCATGAGGAAAGGAATCAGTCCAGAGCTGTAAACCACAAAAGCCTCTGGCATCAGCAGCTCAGGGATCAGCCTGTCACTGTTCCCTGTATCTACAGCAGGGTCATGCTGGGATGGGCAGGGGGCAAGATGTGGATCTGTCCCCTCCCTCCCCAACCACATCCCAAGATCTGGACCATTTAACATCTCCCCATCTCCTTTTCCATTCAGGATCAGCCAGACCATTTCCAAAACCAACTCTACAGCAGGAAACATTCAGCATAATTAACCTCCATCGATTAACATCTTAAAGGAAAGGGGGGTGGGGGGGTGGAAGAGTTTTGATTTTTGGGTTTAAAGGCCAGGAAAAAAACTCTTTGTCTGATTCCCTGCCTTGTTCTTCCCAAATCACACTGGGACGCGGCCTGGGGCCTTTCTACCCCACACTTCCCTCCAAGAAAGGAAAATCCAAGACGTCTGCCTTCATATAGAAAGTCTCTGAAAGCCTTTATTTTTTTTAGCCTTTATGCAAAATTTAGTGCTTACTTTTGCCTTTTACATGTCCTGATCCCCCAAATACAAATTATTCCTTTATGTACTTGCAGCCTGAGCACCACCACGGTGCAGCCATTGAGGCTGCCTGCAAGGAGCATTACCAGCACCAGAGGGAAGAACGGAAGCTTTGGGAAACATCCGTGTTCAACACCCGGAAAAGATAATCAGCTTCACTCTTGGGTCACTCCTCTCCTGGAGAGCCAAAATGGAGCCAAGGCTCAACCTGTAAAGAGGCGGCAGAAGAGCTGGAAATGGGCAGGGACACAATCTGGGGTTTCTCGCCAAGTTTTCACCCCCGAGATAGCTCAGCTCTGGCCGCGCCAGAGGCCACACTCCCTAGGGGGAGCCGTGCCTGCCAACTGCCATTCGGGAACGGTTCTGGAGGAGGAGAAAGGCATTAAAGAGTTAAGCGCCAGATGGCTGAAGCACAAGGCCGGGTTTAGAGCTGGGCACCCCCCCTGAAAACCGGGACCCCCACTCTGAAGCCGGGACACGCCCCCTTTGGAGCTGGGATTCCCCCAGCTTCGAGCCGAGCACCCTGCTGGTACCTCCCCATTCCTCCTGCCTCAGCCAGGCCTCTCCCCGCTGTGCCACCAGCAGGCCGGGCAGCACCAGAACCGCGTTTCGCTGTCTCCTCCCGGCTCCGGGGAGCCCTCACCGCCCAACCGAGGGCTCAGAGGAGCCCGGGAAGGGCCTGCAGGAGGCGGACGCCCCTGTACCGTGTCTCTGGGCCCGGGGGTGATCGACAGCGCGGGGCGGGGCCCAGGATCGGCCCCTCGCGGCCACCGGGAGACCCGGTCCCGCTCATCGCCATGGCAACGCGCCGTGCCCGGCTGTGTCCCTCCCCGTGTGGGGTCCCGGTTGTCATGGGAGAGCGAGTCTACGCCGCCACAGGCTGCGCCGCCGCTCTGCAGGACTGGACTACAAAATCCATAATCCCGCCGGAGGCGGCGCGCCCCGCCTCTTCCTCTACAACGCTCATTTCCATTGGCTCCTCCAAGTCGCTAAATCGCGTCACGGCGGCATCTGATTGGTTGCAGCGCCGAGGTGCAGGCTATGGCGGACGAGCGGGCGGTGGGGAAGCGGCGGCCGCCATTTTGTGTGTGGGGAGGCAGGCTCCGGGCCTTGCTGCTGCCGCCGCCGGGGCGTGGGTGACGCGGCGCGGTGGGGCAAGGGAGCTGGAGGGGACCGGCGGGGGGGGGGGCTCCTCCTCGCTGCTGAGCCGGGATCGCGGGGCAGCCCGGACGGGCGTCCCTTTACTGGAAGGGGTGCTCGGGTCTCCCCGCTGGCCCTGAGGTGGACTGTGGCGCCGCGCCCTCCACAGGCCGCTCCCCTGGTCAGGGCTCCGGGGACGGGGAGAGCCCATCCCCTACGAGGAACGCCGCGTCTGGAGCTGGGGAAGGGGTCTTGGACCGGAGTCTGAGTGCGCGGTGGTGCGGGGGAAGGCCCAGGCAGGCTTTCCGTGCACCGGGCTCCGGCGGTTCTCACGTCGTGGGGCCGCTCGGCAGCGGTGCCTTGGCTCCAGTCCCGCCAGTAACGCTGGGGCGGGGGACTGAGCGTGAATGTTCTAGCAAAACCGTCGTTAAAACGGTATCCGAGTGTTGCTGGACAGCAGCACCCGAGTTCCTTACGAGGCTGCACTCTGAGTGACCCCCGGTGTGAGCAAACAGCGCAGTTTCATGTTGGAAGTGGGATTTGGCTTAGGAATTATGATTCCCGGAAGGAGGAAGGCCTCACGTTCCACCGTGCCACCTCACAACACAGCTCTAATACGCCATGGGGGGGGGGGGGGGGGGGGGATAGTCTCTCGAGTTTAATCCTTTGTGCCACGCATTTTAGCCAAAGCACAGCCAGATTCCCAGAGGGATTCCTGGAGGGAGCTCTCCCTGTCGGGATCCAGTGAATCAAAGTTAACATGGCTTCCCCTTGCTGCTGTTACCAAAGCAGCAGCTCCTGCTGCAGCGCTTGGAGAGATTTAAACAAAAGCAGTTGCCTGTTGCCAGGGCCAAAAAGGTAACTTTGCGAGCTAATTATAAACCGGAGTGAACCTTTGCTCGGGGTTATAAAGGCCACTCCTTGGGCCTGTGGAAACAACTGGGTGGGTTTTCCCTGTGCAAAGTCACAAAAGGGCTGTTTTCTTCAGACTTCCCCAAAATCCCGACCAAACAACCACCCCTCAGTACTGAGTAGTGCGTGAGCTGCCCGTCCCCTCCAGGCCCAGCTCCCTTGGGGATAGCCTAGGTTGAGACCGTGGTTGTGGCATCAGGAGAGTTTCCTTCAGCGAGTGGCTCAGCCATGGCTCCTTCCCTCTGCAAAAAGCAGATGATGTCGGCTCATCCCCTGGCATTAAGGGGATGTGATTTAGATGCGAAGCAGTGAGATTTTGGAGGCTTTCTGGCAGAAGTGTGGGTTGTGCTGTCAAATGGGGACTCGAGTTAAAAAACAGATGATTTTACATCTCTGCAGTTGGTGGGTTGGTTTTATTTGAAGATGGTGCTTTGTTGTGACTCTTTGGATCATTTTTGACTCCCATGTCGCTTTATGGGGTCTTGAACCCTAAAACTTCATCTCTCTATGAACTGCTGTGTTTCCAAAGCAGGGGGGTTAGTGTGGTGTGTGCCTTCGCAGGCTCACGACAGCTGAAGATCTAATTTCAAGTTGATTTTGCCAAACCAATGGGGGTTGCACTCAGTTCAGGCTGTGTGCCCTGCATTGTTAGAGGGGGGTTTGGAGGATGGGAGCTGGAGGGGCTGATCCTAACACTGGGGTTTGGTGTGTTTCAGATGGACGGACAGCCGCTAGGTTTTCAGTGCTGGCCTCACCAGAAAGTGCTGTGAAACCTCTTCCACTGCAGATACAGGGCTGCAGATCCTCCTTTTTTAACAAAATCCTACTTCTCTTGTGGCACAAGAGACTTGCCAGGACATCCTGAGAGCTATGTGAATATATCCTTGGAACAGACAGCTAAGGAATGAAGTGCAGTTAGTGCCTGTGAAGTCTCAGGCAGGACAGCAGGGTTACTGGCAGCACCATATTCCTGCTCTATAAAACCTGGCTCATCAAACAGGTTTAACGGACCTGGGGACTAATTGCCATGCTGGTAACTTGCTCCTTGAAACCTTTTCAGACCTGAAGGGACAGCAGCATTGAGGGGCAGGATTCTGGTTTCACTTCACACCAGCATTGTGGCATGAAGCTGTTAAGTTGAACTGGTTCCTTTTTTTATTTCCTTGCAGCAAGCATTATCTTCAATGAACTGGTGTGTCCTTGCATCACTTTGCCCCTGGGCCATGGAGGAATGGCCATAACCACAGGTGGGATGGTTTTTCTTTTGAGTTTGTGCTATAATCCCAGGACAGAAATGCTATCCTTTCCTCCAGGAAACCCTTGGGAAGGGAGAAACTTTGAAAGCCCTTTAGGCAAGAGGGTCACTCCATTCCCCTTGTTTCTGAGGCTGATTACCACAAAGCTGCCTCAGCAGTGAGCCTCTTCCTGCCACTCAGCCCCCAAGTCAAGCTCCAGCAGGCAGATTCCTGCTGCCAGGGGCCTGTTTGGAGGGTGCTGCCATGCCAGCGGCACTCCTGAGCTCTCCAAAGGAGCCAGAGTAAAGGCCACTTGGCTCAAACAAGCCAGGAAAGACCAAAGCAGTGGCAGGAATGTGCTTCAAAGGCTTGGCAGGCACAGCTGCTTGCCCTCCAGCGAGGTACTTGCCCTCGACTAGTCAAGGCAGTGCTGCCTCCGTGTCAGGAGGGACTAATTGCTGCCCATGCTCCCACATCACAGCAGAGCAGCACCCTGCTCTCTGGCAAGCTCCAGGATTTGATTTGTTCCTCTGAACCAGTGGAGCTCATATCCTCCAGCATAGCTCTCAAGCCAGCTCCGGGGCCCGTGGGCAGGCTCTGGAGCAGGAGCTCACCCCTCAGCCTGCAAGGTGGAGCACAGGCAAGCTCCTTGGCCATTACTGATCCACACGGAGGTTTCAAAGGTCCCTGGATGCCATCGGTGTCTGCCAGGAGGTTTGGACACAGAAGCTGGAAGGTGCCTTTGCAAGGAAACATGTTCTGAAACACCTCTGGATGTAGGGGGTCTGGGTAACCTGCTTTGGATGAAGACTCAGTTTCATTTAAACTGCACGGAATAAAGCAGGATAAGTTGGTAGAGTCAAAGCAGGGGGAGAGCTGATCACTGTGGTACTTCTAGAGCTTCTATGTCCCATGTGTTCAATAAAGATTTATTCCTAGGAGTTAAATGTAACCAGGTTGGGGTTACATTTACATGAAGGGTGGACCCTGTGGCTGTGCTCAGTGTGACAACACCATCATGCCTGGTTTGGGTTAGAAGGGAGCTTAAAGCTCATTCAGTTCCAACCGCCTGCTGCAGGCTGGGACACCTTCCACTCGCCCAGGTTACTCAAGGCTCGTCCAGCCTCACTGTGTAACAACTGTCATGCTTGATTTCACTAATATTTCCTTGCATTAAGTTTTTCAAGTTAGCCAGGTGCCAAGAGCTGCATTTGATGCCGTGACACATAGCACCCACCGCCGGTGCCATCTGCCATGCGCCTGCAGTTCTGCTGCCCCAGAAACAAATCACAGGCAGCAGATCCACAGTGGGAATCACTCCTTAGTGGGGAAGGAATTGCGGGAGAGAAGCACCTGGGATGAGCAGGAGGACTCTGGTCTGGTGCTGCTCTTCCTTGGTGCTGAGATCCCCATTAACTGTGGGCCGGACTCAGTACTGACAGCTGCTCCAGTCTCTGCTGGATGATGTCATGGCAGAGGGGAAGGCATCATGGGCGCTACTGGCTCCTGAGCAAGTCGCCCTCCAGTAGTTTTTCTCCCCATGGATGCCCCAGAGCACACAGGGCTGTGCCACACTGTTGTTAAATCTGGCCTGATCCATAAAACCAAAGTCCTTCGGTGCAGCCGCTTTAACCCGCGGTGCTGCAACCCCCCTGCTCTGGTGACACCTTTTTCTCCCAGTATCTTAACTCCTCCATTTTTGTATAAAAGCCCATTTTTCCCCTGCTGTAGCCTTGGGGGGGGGGGGGGGGGGGAGAGGGGGGTAAAGCACCCCCCCTGCTCCCCAGGTACCAGTTTCAGTAATCCATACTCCTCATTTCAATCCCAATGGCCTTGGTTTACACCACAGCCCAAAGCAGAGCAGGCTCAGGCCATTACTTTACCTTTACCTTTGCCTGTTTTATCCCCCCAAAACCCTCTCCAGACCATGCAACTGCCTGGAGCTTCTCCATCTTTTTCCTCTCCTGCCCCTCTCAGGCACAGCCACAAGGGAGGTTGAGCATCACGTTCGCCTTCCCCGCTCCCTCCTCATCAGCCATTCCAGAGGCCACACATTGACTCCCAAAACTTTTCACTGGGCTGCTCCAAAGCTTCCCCTTCACTTGGAGCTGAAAGTACATTTTGGGTCAGTTTTTGCCCAGCTCTCACTGACCCAAGTTTTTACCACCCCGAGAGGAAGGGAAGTTCACTTTGAGCAAGCCTTGAGGTGAACATGCACTTGAGCTCACAGAGGTGGACACAGGTCCATGGCACACATGAGTTGGGGGCTGTTCTCCCTCCTCCAAGTGCTTTTACTTACTTCAGCTCCTCAAACAAGATCAGAACCAAAGGGTGACCAACAAAAAGAGCTGTAACAGGCCATTCCAGCTTCCTTTAACCCAACACCCAACAGAACAGCATGGAAATGGTTCCAAGTGTATTCCCTACCAGAATGCCACCAAACATTACCAAGAAATCACACCAAACCCATTACAGTTACAAGTAATTAAATTTATTAGACCTATATTTTTAGTCAGTTTGGGCCAATTTACGGCTTTCCTGGAGAGGTTTTTTTTTTTCTTCCCCACTTTTTGGTTTAGACACACACACAAAAAAAATAATCATAAACCCAAAACCACCAACACATCAACACCCCCTCCCCCCTCCCAGCGCTCGGAGCCGGGCCCGGTCACTCCCCCGGCTTGCAGGGGCCCTTTTCAGCGCGGGGCGCGTCCCGCTCCCGCTGCAGCCGCAGGTTCTCGGTTCTCAATCTGTCCACCTCCAGCTCCAGCTGCCGCACCCGCGCCGCCTCCGCCGCCTCCCCCCCGTGTTTTTTGCTCTCCATCCTTAGCCGGTTGTTCTCCTCTTCCATACGGGAAAGGCATTTCTCCAGCTCCAGGTATTCCTTCACCAGCTCCTGCTTGCTCATGTTCTGCAGGCTCTCCACATGGTACCGCTCGTACGTCTCCGAGAAGTCCCTCTGCAGAAACTCGCTGCCGTCACCCCCCATCCCGTCGCTTCCCCCGTCCTCGTCCGCCGCCTCCTCCAGGAAATCCTCCTCGCTCGTGTCGTCCGACTTGGCGGCCGCACGCCGCGGGTACAGCCCCGTTTTCAGATCGGGTTCCTCCTGGTCGTGGTCCTCCATCAGGAACTGCGTCGTGTTGTAGGGAGCCACCGGCTGCCCCTTGGCGAACATCTCAGCGCGCAGCCGGGAGGCGCGGAGGCTCTGCCGTTCGTCGAACTGCTGCTTCTCCTCCCAGCTCAACTTCGAGTACGGCTTCCAGCGACGCTTCTTTTTCGACGGCCGCCGACGGTGTTTCTTCTTCACCGGCCACTCCTCAGCTCGGCCCACCGCCGCCCGGTACCGCGGGCCGAGGCCGGGACGCCCCGCGCCACCCGCCGCCTGCGGCTGCCCCTCGGCGCCTCCCGCTGCCGCCTCCTCCGCCCCGGGGGGCGGCAGCCGCTCGGCCTCGCCATCCTCCGCGCCGCCGCGTTGTGGCTCCGGCCGCAACTCGGGCTCGGAACTGGGCTGCGTCTCGCGCTCGGCGGGCACCGGCTCGGCGGGCACCGTGTTAGCCATCGCGCTCCGCTCCCTCGGGGGCGAGCGCTACTCGAGCCGCATGGGGCTGCCTCCCCCGTGGGCTCAGGCCGCCTGGGCCATGGCACGGGGCAGAGTCCCCAGGGATCGCCGCCGCCAGAGGCGGTCACCGGTCACTCAGGAGTTAACGCCGCTGGGCCCGCCCTCCCGCGCGCATGGCACGCGCCGCAGCCGCCCCCCCCCAACCCCCAAACACCGCTCCGCCGCTGCCGCCCGCCACAACCGCCGCCAGCTCCCGACTGGGCCCCCCGCCCGCGGCCCGCCTTAAATAGCCGCACGCGCCCCACGCAGGCGCATTGCTTGTCCCGCCTCCGCCGCACGCCGGAGCCCTGCCCCCGCCGTGAGCCCGCCTCACCCACTAAGGGTCCCCGCCACGGGGGCGGTGCCACTCGGAGCCAATCAGTGGGGGAGGAGGGCGGGCACAACGGCGGGGACACACCCGTATGGCAGCTGCAGGAGGGGGGGCGCGATTGGCCTCGCTGGACGTCTCTCGCGAGCGGCTCCGCCAATGCGGACAGGGGGAGGGCGGGGCCGGGCCGTACCACGCGCGGAGGGGCGCTCCTGCGACCTTCAGGACCTCGCCGAGGGCACCGCCCCCCTACCCTGCTGCGAGCCCGTGCGGCGGCCCGAAAGGAGTCCCCGCTCCGCGGAGGGGGCGCGGGGCTGTGCTACGACCCCCACGCGCTATAACAGCAGTGACGGAGGGCGGGGGTCCTGCGGCTGGGGGAGGTCGCAGGGGTGCGGTGGGGAGGGGGAAGCGGAGGGATCCCGTTTCCGCGCGGTGGTAGATGTAAACAAATAGCAAGGAAAGAAGTCCCTCCTTAAAGGCACCGCGTCCCTTTTTTGTTTCGGGGTTGTGCAGACCTGCGCTCCCGGATCTGCGACCGATCTGCGGCGGGGGGGGGGGAGCGGCGGGACCCGGCAGGGGAGTCGGGTCCTGGTTCTGCCACCCCCCCCCCCGGTGACGATGTGCACCCAACACGGCCCCTGGGGCCCCACAAGACAGGGTGGGGTGCTGGGAATCCGTGGCTGGGGAAGGGGACCTAGGGCTGGGGGGACACTGGGGTAAAAGAGGGTCACCCGAGATAGGGACCTGCGGCCGCAGTGGGCAGTACACGGGGGTCCGTGGCCAAGGAGTGGGGGGCAGTGCAAAGGAGGGGGGGGTCTCTGTCCGTCCCGCCACATCGGCTGGGACCCCCCGGCAGTGGCACAAGGCTCGCGGACAGCAGCGAACGAGCACCACCGGTGGCACTGCCGGCACGAAGGGTGTGCCACAGGTCCCCAGCAGCCCCCATACCCCGCGGGCAGAAGCTGCCGTCTGCCCACCCGGGGCCAGGAGAGGGGGAGTCCCCGAGGTGCAGGGTCCAGGAAAGGGGCTGGTGTCGGTACCGGAGACGTCGGTCCTGGAGGAGAGGCTGCCAGGCAGTGAGGGGCAAGGCAGTGAGGGACCAGGCAGCTGCTCTGTGCCCCTGCCCAGGGCCCGGTGGCAGCCACGTCTCCCCGCAGCAGGACAGCAGGCACCGGGGCTGGACTGAACAAGCAGCTTTAATTGAGGCAGGTTCAGATGTCCAAACACTTCATGGAACCAGTCTCTGGGGACGGGGTAAGGGGCCATCCCCTGATGCCCACCCAGGGTCGGGGCTAAGGTCTGGTAGGCAGCTGGACCGTCTCTGTGCAGCAAGGAGATCCTGGGGGATGCCACCTGAGGCACGTGATGATCCCACACCCCAGTCCCTGTGGATGCCGGTGCCAGCGGTGCTGGTGAGGCCCTGAGCGTGACAGTTGCAATTGGTGGAGCACAGTGGCTGCTGTCCCTCGGGGCCAGGGTCCCGGCCTTCAGGAGACCCTGGGCTGTGCCAGGCGACGCCCTCATCGATTGCGTGGTGCCTCCCTGGCTCAGCAAAGCAGGATGAGGAGGGAGGGTGCTGGCACCCCGGCAGGGCTCTCCTGCGCCCCACTCGGGGCCAGTGATGGCAGTGGGGATACAATGGTCACCTCTTCCTGCCCTGCCAGCGGTACAGCAGCCACTGGGTGACGAAGGGCCAGGTGACGAGGAAGAGTAGGGTGTGTGGGGAAACGGTCAGGGACCATGGGGATGGTGCCTGGTGAGGGGACAGAGAGGCAGGGTGGAGAGGGAGGCAAAGGTATCACTGGTGTCACCAAATATCCCCCAGCCCTCTGCCAAAAGGCAGGTGGTAGCAGGCCCCCGGCACTGCCTGGCCCTCCTTGTCACATCCATTACCCTGTGCACATCTGGCACCAACACAATTGGCCCCAGTGCCCAGGCACTGGGGACATCTCCCCTGGGATGTCACCTGCTCCCCAGCTGATGGACCCTTCCCTGACCTGTCCCCACCATCGCATGCCCTACCTCCAACTCACCTGCAAAGCAAGCAGCTGGCTAGGCTCGGTCCCAGCTGCATCCCCCTGCAAGACAAGTGATGGTTTGGGGGGGGGGGGGGGCAGGTGAGGCCGGGAACCCCCTTCCAGCCCCAACATTCCCATGAGAGGGGGGAACAGGCCAAAGCCAGCCCACTCCAGGCTGCTACAAGGGACCTGATGGTGCAGCCGGGCTGGGACCCCAAGGGCAATGGAAATGATGGGGGCAGTGGTCCCTGCCTGTACCTTGGGGCAGATCAGAGTAGCACCAGTCTCTGCCCCACCAGGTTGTGTCACTGAAGCCCGAGGCCTCTCCACTCTTGGGGCACCTGGGGCTGCCTGTTTAGGGACAGGCACCCATTCTGGCCCCACCACCCAGTGTTGGTGTGCAGCATCTCCCCACGTGTCACGGCACGCACCTGAGAGGAGGTGAGTGTCTCCAGCTCGCTTAGGCGCTCCAACACTTGCCGCATGTCATCCTGCAGGGCTTGCACCGTGCTGGCCACACAGGCATCCAGCTCCACCACCAGCCTCGGGCTGAGCTCAGGGGTGCTCTCAGTGTCCTGCTTCCCCCCGGCCAGCCAGAGACCTGTGGGGTACAGAGATGGGCACTGCTCAGCAGCGGTGGGGCAGGGACAGTGTGTGCAGGCTGAGCACCCCTAGGATCCCCCGACACATGCTGTGTGCCATCACCCAACATGAGCAACAGATCATAGAATTACAGATTGGTTCGGGTTGAAGGGACCTTAAGATCATCCAGTTCCAAGCCCCTGCCATGGGCAGGGACACCTCACACTAGACCATGCTGACCAAGGCCCTGTCCAGCCTGGTCTTGGACACTGCCAGGATCATGTCAGGCTGCCTGCACGCTGCCAGGCAGACAGAGCAGGGAGCTCCCAGCCCAGCCCTGCTGCCCACATCCCCATCCACCAGTCAGCCCCAGGCCTGTCCCCAGGCCATCATGTCCCCTTTGGCGTGGTGGTGGTGGCAGGAGGTGACCTCCAGCCCAGTGGTGCATGTGGGCCACACTTCACCCAGTGAAGGCAGGATGCCAAATGCTGCATTGCTGCCTCCCTGCCAGGCCGCCAAACCAGCCTGGCTGCACTCTGGCAAACACTCGATAACCCATGCTATGAACAGGAAACCAGCAGGGGCTTGTGCCAGCCCCACACAAACACCATTACCCCAGGGACAGCCCAGCCTGGCTCTGTCAGTCTTGGTACAAGTGAACTCCCATGGTCAAGCAGCTCAGGAGGGTCTGCACAAACATTAATGGGGACGAGATAATGGTGAGAGGGGTGGGCTGTGCGCAGGTGAGGTTTCAACACCACCTCTGCTGTCCCCTGGGTAAGGGTGGCAATGACATCCTGGAGCAGAAAGACTCCAGGGTGTGTCTGGGGAGAGCTGCAGAGCTTGGCAGAAGGCTCCTTGTCCCCTCTCCACAGCAGAAGAGCGTGGGGCCTGGTTGTCCCCAGACATAAGCAGCAGCAGCGGGTGGCATTTGGTGAGTGGTACCAAAGGAGCAGGGTATCCCCAGGACCAGTGCTTCCAGGAACACAGCCCAACATCACCCAGTCCCATCGCAAAGAAGTTGGTGGGTGCCCACCAAGGACCACAGGCAGGAGCTGGGCACAGGCAGGCAGGGCTCTGTGCAACCTGAATGCTGCTGGGGAGGAGCCGGCAGAGCATCCTCCAAAACAGCAGCACAGGGGATGTGACCTACAGTGATAACAATGAACTGCTTGGAGACCAATAGATGAAGAGATAGGATGCTCAGGACTTCTTGCAGCTACTGAACAACCCACCCCTGGGTGCTGGAGCCAAGGTCTGTGCCCTGTTGGGGCTTCATTTCTCTGCTCCACCCCAAACAGCTCCTGAAGTCTGACCCTGCTGGCCAGGAGATGGGGAGGGAGCAGTGAAGGAGCCAAGGGCTGCACCCACCTCTCTTGGAGCCAAGAGCTGCAAGCCCAGTGCTGCTGTTCCCCTCTAGTCTTCTGCCTTCACCCTGCTCCCCTTGCCCAGCGGCAGGGGGGGTCAGGGGCTCAGGCCTGGCCTGGCCGCCGTTCCCGCAGAGCACCAGAGGCTGCCCAGCCTGCACAGGGGAGAGAAGAGCCCTGAGCCTCCCGTTCCTCTCTCTGGGGGCTACGTGGCACCGAAACTGATGCCAGGGCAGAGGTGGTACCTCCCCCCATGCCCCATAGCAGCAGTTCTGGTGGTGGAGGGTGTGTGTGTGGGGTGTGAGTGAAGCCAAATCTCACTGGCAACACCAGTCAGTGCCTGGTTTGGGAGGTGAGAGAGCTCTAGAGCAGCAAAGTGAGGCACCTGGGCTTGAGGTGGCACAAGGGCCCCAGGGAGAAGCCAGGCAGCTGTGTGTCTCTCTCCCTCCTGCCCACTGAATCCACTTAGCCTCTTCACAGCACCTCGAGTGCTGAATGCTGCTGGTGTTGGCCAAGCTGCCTGGTAGCAGGGAGCAGAGAGCAAGCGGCAGGGGTGAAAGTAAGGTGCAAGGTGCCCACACCAGCCCCGCTTGTGGTTACCGGCCTCAGTTAGCGCTAGCAGTCCACCAGTGCCTCACTGGAGCCTCACTGCAGGAACAGGGGTTGCTGTGTGTGGTGCTGGGGCACACTGACAGCTCCTCAACCTCCCCTCAGTGATAGAGATGAGGTTTCGAGAGGGACACAAAGCACAGAGGGAGCAGTCATGTGGCCCCATCAGTTTTGGGAGTCTCACAAGGCTTGCAGGATGGAGGTGCCAAGCAGCGGCACGGCAGTGCCATGGCAGTAGGCAGAGGTGGGGGAGCAGACAACAGAGATCTGCCTGTGGAGTACAGGCAGGGCAGGGAGCAGAGGTTGTGCTGGACTCCAGCACTTCCCAGCTCTCCATTACCTGCTCAGGCTCCATCTGCTCCACGGTATCACAGTACACATCCCCTTCAGAGTCACTGGTCACCTGGGTGCCCTCCAGTGCTGCGGTGGCAGGAGCCAGTGCCCCTCCTGGAAGGGAAGCACATGGCTCAGCTGAGGGCACAGCGGTGGTTCAGCTGTGTCCAAAGGGCAGCTGAAGCTCAGTGCAGCCACAAGGCAATAGGTCCACAAGTGGGCAAGAGGGCAGCATCTGCATGCACAAGGTGAGGCAGGAGAACGACACTGGGGCACAGAGGAGGAAGGAACTGGCTCTGTTACTACCACCCGGATCGTGGCCATGACTCTAAGGACCCAATTCTCCCTCCTCCTGCCCACGGCGTCACAGAGCCCTGCTTGTGGCACGCACATCCCAACAGTGTCACTTTAGGGTGGGCTCCCTCTGCCTTGGGAGAGGGCTGCCAAAACCCTGGCACAGGGGTGAGCCCATCCAGCGGGATCCAGGGCCCTGGCTGCTCTGGCAGGGAGCAGGTACCATTCCCACATCCCCTCTGGGAACCTGGACCTTCCAGGGCAACATTTTCCCAGTCCATGGGGAAACACCCTTGCCTTCTCACTGGAGCTTAGCAGAATCAGGTCCCTCTACACAGGTAAGAGCAATACAGAGTCAAACCAACATGCCCAGGGTTACCCCGGCAACACGAACAGCACCAAGAGCAGAACCCATGAACACCTCCAGCTCCCTGTGACTTGGGCAGTGCCTGAAACACCGGTGGGGTGGGACCAGAGGAGTCTGAAGCCAAGACCCCTGTGGGCAGGGGGAAGCCAGTGATTCCTCCACGGGTCTCTGGTGGGTGCTTGCCACAGGGAGACCAACCTGGCCCATGCTGCCCGTTCTGCTGCTCCCTGGGCAAGGCATCTTTGTGGTGCTCTGGGGTCAGGCTGCTTGCTGGGTCATCCTGGCTGGGCTCTGCAGAGGGGAAGGACAGAGGGGAGTTAAAGCCTTCTGGGTGACCCTTGAGCACAGGCTCTCTGTGACCCTGCCAGCATGGCTGGAGGACACACAGATGTGGGGACACCCTCCAGGCCAGGAGCCTCTGGAGACATGCAGCAGCTGGCAGAGACAGAGACTGGCTCTGTTTGCCAGCAACCCAGGAATCAAAGTGAGCTCCAACAGTCAGCAAGGTCTACCACATTTCACCCCGCTGTGGTCCCCTGAGTCCCCACAGCAGCAGGCAGAGGGACCTGACCAACAGCTGGGTGAACATCAGTAGGTGACAGCCACTGTCCTTGTCTCCTAGCAGGGTACACAGCACACACATGGTAAAAGAGTTTAACACAAGAAGCTTTGGCTGGGAGAGCCTTGCCCAGCAGCACACGCCACCATCAAGGGCTTCCAGCAGGCAGCAGTACTCCAGCTTGTGCCTAGGGCAGCTCCCTGCCTGGGATCCAGCCCTCCTCTTCCCACCTTAAGCCCAGCCCCATTTCCAGCACCCGGGACTTTGCTCCCTGCTCCGGGCCAGGCAGGTATGTGGCAATGCTGCTCTGCCTGCACATCTCCACTATTCTTAACCTGCCATTCCCATCACATCAGGCCTGTGCCCGTGGGACTCCCCTAAGATCCCAGCCCAGGCAAGGAGCCCCTCAGGGAACATGGGCAGCTCCCACTCAGCACAGGACTTAGCACCAGTGCTGCTCGGCTCAGGAACTGTCGCTGTTCCCAGATTCCTCCTTAGTATGCATTGGGATCCACAGGCGTGGTCCCATCACCTCACACCACTGCCAGGACAAGCCTGGCTCCAGCACCAGCCCCGTGCCCACAGGGCTGACAGAACAGCACTAGGCCCATGTGTGATAGGCCTCATCACTGATTCCCAGCTGCTTGAATCCTGGCCTATGTATAACAAGACACTGGTGAACGCTCCACTGACTGGAGAGCCATTAGGACCCTGAACCACTCATGATTTGGCTTCCAAGTGCCACTTCATGGCTTGTTGACTTT
The DNA here is from genome assembly GCF_034315485.1 of Pezoporus occidentalis. NCBI lineage: Eukaryota > Metazoa > Chordata > Aves > Psittaciformes > Psittacidae > Pezoporus > Pezoporus occidentalis. Next base: position 43,982 of record NW_026915073.1, on the reverse strand, counting down.
GTAACTAAACAAAACCAAACCTGCTCAGATTCCCACCACACAGCACCTCTCTCAAAAGTTCTGCAGCTGCTGAGGGCCCCTGCTCTGCTCTCACCTGCTGCAGCATCTAAAATCCCCTTTCTCCTCTAGATTATAGGTAACAAAAGCTGCAATCGTACAAAGTCATAAGGTGAGTCTGACAACCTTTAACACCAATCACTCAACAGCTTAAGAAGTTCAGTGGTTTAAACCACCATTACAGGCTCCTCCGGCTCATTGACTCCAGACGCTACCAGCTTTAGGTTTAAGCAATAGTGTTATTTATAAGTGACACTGGGAGAGGATGACACTGCCAAGTGGGTAATGACCAGGAACTCAGACCCAGGTTTTAGATTCCAGGGAAAAAAAATAAGACTGTTTGCCTTTTAAAAGGATTCAGCATCAAAACAGAGAACAAAAGCACCTGGATACCACAGGAAGGAGCAGCTACCCTGAGGACAAGCCTTATAGCATCCCTGTTCGATGCAGAGGGTGGCAGTAGCTGTCAGACACACGAGAGATGCCTGGGGAGAGACAAGGAGCGAGTGTAGTTGTCAGCACTCTTCCAACATTAGCAAAGCACTGACAGTTTACACACCAACTGCAAATATACCCTGAAAGCTCATCTGCTGCTGAGCTCATCTACTGCAGATGGGCACAGCCAAACCTCGAGGCATGTGACCAGCAGGTTCACTCCGTGGTAGCCAACACCATTCTGAACCACTACATCCAGCCCTTCGCTCCCTTGGGTGCTTCTCACAAGTCAGATACACTGAGGACTGCCCTGCTCCAAGGGTTGGACAGGTCCCCAGACACCTCCCAGCATGAGGCAGCAGGCACAGGCACGGAAAGAGCTGGGAAGGACTCTTCTGTAGGACAAGGCAGCCCCAGCAATCCTGTTTCTCAACCCCAGTTTCTCCACATCCCCTCTGCTGCTAAAATCGGCTGGCCTATTTAAGTGTTTACATCAGATGACCAGACTCTGTACACAGCCCACCCTGCCGGGAGGTGGGCCACTGCCAAGAGAAAGCACAGCCTCCCTTCTGCAACGCTCCGTGGGAGCTGATCCCCTGCACTGCTGCGTACAGGGACTGTACAATGCTAAGGGGCATCTGGAAGCCAGATCTTAAGTTGTCGCCTCAAAGTTTTGTGGAGAGAAAGCCCAGACTGAAGAGACCGTGTCACTTGAAAAGCCACTTGCTTGGTGGTGACCAAATAAGCATCTCAGGAATAGTTGTGCCACAGCAGGGGAGTCAGTGGGACGTGGCGCTTCCATCCTGTGTCCTCCTCAAGGAGCAGGATGAGCACAGCCCAGAGATGATGGCCATACCGATGCAGAAGCAGTGAACAGCAGGAGCAATGTGCCACGAGAGAAGAGTATGGCACAGAGGTGAGGGATGTGCTGGGGTCAAGCGGGGCACAGTGGCTCCCACTCACCCCCTTTCCTCTTGAAGAAGGCCTCGGGGGGCCGGGGCATGTCATGGATCACCTCATAGAGCGGCTCGAAGTACCTGAACATCTCCTCTGTTGTCTCATCCATGGGCACCGTATCAATAACCTGGGGAGAGACAGACACAGCTTGGGAGGGGCACCCCTGAGCACCCAACCCCAGCCACCATACCCCCTCCCTGTTACCTTCTGGGCCACCTTCTTCATCTCAGCCACGTAAGCCTCCATCGCCTCCTCCTTGGACATTCTCCCCAGGCTGTTCCAGGCATCCCTGCGGGGCAACAGCAGCCGTGAGACAGGGAGGAGCGGGCAGAACCGGGTCCGAACCGGGACAAGCCCTAGCGCCGGAGGCCTTACCACTTGTACCGGCCGATGGGGTCCCAGAAGCCGGGCCTGGGGCCCTCGCAGCGCCCCGCCGTCGCCTGCTTGTAGTAGCTGTAGAAACGCAGCATCTCCTCGTAGGAGGGTCGGTACGAGCCTGCGACGCGACACGGCCTCAGCAGAGCCGGGAGTGGGCTCCAGGGGTTGGGGCTGCTGCAGCCGCAGCTCCCCTGTCCCAGCCCCGTTACCGGCCCCTACTCACCGCGCCGGGGGAGGCCCTGGATAACCTGAACGGCGGCGAGGAACTGCGCCCGGCAGCCAGCGTCCTCCATAGCGCCGGCACCGGCAGCGGTACAGGCCACGGTGCTTGGCCCTTCTCCGTGAGGGGAAAGCGCGGGAGCCAATCAGCCCCTGCCTTCCATCGGCCCCTCCGCATTGCTACCAATCAACGCGCCGCTTCCGAAACGGGCCGCTCTGCCCCTTTCCTGCCCCTTCCCTCCCGGCGCACAGGCTCCAGTGATGCGCGCGCTCCCCCTGCTGGCTGGATGGCGAGCGTGCCGCTGACCGGGGAGAGAGGGCCATGGTCCGCCGCGACGCTCCCTGGCGGGCTTCGTCAGGAGCTGCAGCGCAGCGGGAAGTGCACTGGGACCGGAGCAGTGGGTGCACCGGGATAGTGAATGCGCTGGGACGGCGACTACACCGGGAAAGTGAGTGCACCAGAGTAGGGCACCAGGTCAGTCCATCGGAATAGTGACCCTGGGCAAAGGAACAGTATACCGGGACAGTGGGTACACCAGGACTGGGACAGTGCATCGGGACAGTGAGTGTACTAAGACAGTGCACGAGGATAGTGAGTGCATGGGGACAGCGAGGGCACCAGGACAGCACACCAGGACAGCACCAGGACAGTGGTGCAATGCACATGGACAGTGCACCGGTGCAGTGCTCCAGGAGAGTGCAATGAGACAGTGCACAGGGATACTGCTGCATTATACCGGGATAGTAAACAGTGCACTGCGCAGTGCACAGGGACAGTGAAACTGGTACAGTGCGCTGGGACAGGATAGTGTGCCAGTGCACCAGGATAGTGAACCTGTGCACTGTTCCAGTGCACAGGGGCAGTGTAATATGATAATGCACTGGGACAGTGCACCAGGGCAATGCACCAGGACAGTGCACAGGCGCAGTCCACTTCCAAACCAAATAATCCCATGGTTCTGTGACAATCATCCAGGAAACTGTGGCCATGCATGGGGACATTGAGACCACATGCTATGACATCAGGACAATGCATGAGGACAACGCACCAGGCACAGGGACAGTCACTGGGGCTGCATAATGAGGATCTTGGGGGAATGTGTTAGAGTACTGGGACATTGCACTGGGACATGGGTAACATGGGAACATGGGTGATCTGGAGGTACAAGGTGCTCTGAGGATGTGGGATGTTATGGGGTTCGCAGGCCACCACCCTAATCCAGACTCACCCAGTGCTGGATGCTGGGATGGCAATGCAAAGCAGCTTTCAGCAGCCCCATGTCATGCTTCATCATCATCCCACACTACTGTTTTCCTACATTTGGGGGAATTTCCTTTATTCCCACATCACAAATTCCAAATTCAAGTAGGGGGACATTCCTTCCCAACCCCCCTAATTCCCATCCCATAGCCCCTGGGGCAACGTTTCCTCTACATGGAAAATGACTTTAGGAACGTGGTGCGGCTGAGTGTGCTAAGCGGACCACAAAGTGCTGGCATAGGTTGACTGAAGAGAACAAACAGACGACGTTTCTTCTTCATGGACTGTCTAGAACAGGATGCTATGAGAACAGAAGATGTCTTGTGATTAACCGCAATATAAACATAGGAAAATGTAGCCTGCGCTATTTGATTAAGAGTGGTGATTGCTCAAGTGATAGCAGAAATTGCTAATCTAAGGCAAATGTTAGCTAGAGGCAATAATAAGGAAGAGGTGGTTGAAAATGGTGATTGGGTGACCTTTACATGAAAGTATGTGTGGCAGTCTTTAATTGGTTATGTGCTGTAATGCCCTTGAAAGACTAAAGTATATAATCATCTGGTGTGTGCTAAATAAACAATTCTGTACCTCCATTCTCAGAGTCTGTGTCTCCATACACCACAAGGGGCACCCAAACAGGGAAATGAAGATGTGAAGAGAATTGCAGACCGATGGTAGGTGCAGAAGCCCGGTGGTGTACCCCATTTGGCTGGATGGAGGGAACAAGCTGAAGTAGAGGATCCTCATAAGATTCATCACCAGTCGCTGGACAGCTAAGGTGAGCAGTCGTGGGTAGATAGTCTGAGGTATTGATTCTAAATATGGGTCAAGGGGCAACAAAGGAGCAACACCTCCATAACAATTTGCTGCAGTGCATTCTGCAAAGACAGGACTTGAAGGTAGCCCAGCTAGACTTAGACTATTGATGTGGATCAGAGATCATTGCCCCTGGTTTCCACCAATCAGCTCTTACGATTTGACTCTGTTGCAGTGAGTGGGAGAAGAGTTGCAGACAGCCCAGACAGCAAAGCCTGACTCCTTAATGGGACATTTATTGACTTGGCACTTGGTTTATTCAGCCTTGTGAGCTTTGCAGCCAGCGGAGCAGGTATTGCAGAATGTGGCAGCTTCTAAGCCTGATATGGCAGAAGTGGCAGGGGGGCTGCAGTCTTTTGAACTGCTTGGCCCTGACGCAGGCCCAGCTCCCCCACTGGTGGAAAATTCTGATGAATCATAGGATCCCTTTGATCCTGGACTGATTGACCCAGGGACAGAACCTGATCTATACCCACCACTGACACCTGTGAAAGTTTTGGCTGCTATGGCCCCCACTGCTGATGAAATCCTGCAACAGCAACATAAACACTTGTCCCAGTCCTCCGTGGCACGACCACCACCAGCTGCCCCTCTGCTGTAATGGGAAAAGGAACATGGTGCTGGTCTTTTGAACAAATGTAGAGAGGAGGCATTACAGCACAGTGAACTGCAGCTTTTGCAAGCCATGCCAAGCATCTGCAGACCCAATCAAACTCCTGAGTTTGGACACTTACCTTGTGATGTGGTGAAAGAAGTGCAGAAATCTGTGAAAGAATATGGTTTGCAAGCATCTTGATGAATTTGCTGCAAGCCATAGGAGAATCATACACCATGACTCCCTTAGACTGGAAATCTCTTCTGCGCCATGTGCTGTCGGCAGCACAACACTCAGTATAGTCAACTGAATATCATGATTGAGTAGTAGCACAATCAATGGATAATCTAAAGAATGGTGTGGCAGTTGGGCAGGCAGAGTTGTTGGGGGAGCGCCAGTATGCAACAGGGGCAGCTCAAGTGGCTTTAAACCATGATGTTTTTACCCAAGCAGCAGATCTTGTCATTGGGGTGCTCCATAGGCTGCCAGATTTGAGTAAAAGGGAGATCTGACAAGGGGCACAAGAACCCTATGTGCAATTCTTTGATTGGTTGCAAACAGCCATACAGCGGCAGATTGATTCTCCTGAGGCAGCCAACTTGTTATTTTTCCAACTTGCTATTGAAAATGGTAATGCCAATTGTAAGCGAGCAATAGCTCCATTACGGAATCAAGTTAAAACTGTGGCTGCTCTCATAAAAGCCTGTCAGAATGTTGGGTCAGAGCAGCATAAAGCTGAGCTGTTGGCAGCAGCTCTAACCCAGCAGCTGACTGTTGCTAAGGCAGCAGCGGAATGTTTTCTCTGTGGACAGGAGGGACATATCAAGAAGGACTGCCCCCCATCAGAATGGAAGAGGTAGGAGTCTAAGAGATGGAGCTCAGGGCAGAGCTCCCACTCAACTCTGTCCTCGATGCCAAAAGGGATGTCACTGGGGCAACCAGTGTTGCTCAAAGTTTGACAAATTTGGTAATACTCTGCCAGACCAGGAAACAGCTGGAGGCGCATAAGGTCTGGTGCCCTGAGAGCAACCAACAGGGCCACCTGGCAAAGCCCACAACCCCCGGCTTGGTTAGCCAGTCTGTGAGATAATGCGTCCCAAATGGAATGCAATCTGGGACCACTATCATGCCACGACAGGAAGCGCTGGGTTGGACCTGGCTACAAGCCAGTGTACAACAATCATAGATTAGAGTGTATGTTTGATATTCACAGGAGTGTTTGGGCCATTGCCTGATGGTCTGTTCGCCTTGCTAATTGGTAGATCCTCCAGTTCCAGAACAGGCTTGTTCATTCTCCCAGGGGTGATTGACTCAGATTACACAGGGGAAATTAAAATTATGGTATGGACACCTACAACCTCTGTACAGTGCCTGCTGGGGAACGTACTGCGCAATTAATCTTACTTCCTCACAGTTCATCCAACACCAGCACCCCATTCCCCCAGTATAGCCCAGTCCTAGTGTGACCTCCATTCTCCCAGTATAACCCATCACAACCCCAGTATGACCTCCTCTCCTCAGTATAGCCCAGCTCAGAACAAGTATCACCCTTGTTCCCCCAGTCTGCCCCAGTCCCCTTATACCCCAGTGCAGGATGGCAGATAAACTGAGGCAAGGGTGAGTGCTCTGATGGGTCAAACTAGTCCCTGCATCTGGGGTGGCTCTGGTGGCCAGGGTGGCCATGGTAGCAACACCACCTCCCATCTGTAAGTTTCGATCTGCACTGAGAAGACGCTGAGCTTCGAGCTGTGGGGACCAGACCTGGAGCTGCTGCGCTTCATGGAGGACAACGACAGCACCTCCTGCAATGACTTCATGGGGCAGTCCACCCTGCTCATGGCCAGCCTGCAGGAAAGTGGGTGCCCTCCTGCTGCCCCCTGGGGGTGGGGACGGGCCCCTTCCACCCCCTCAGCCCCTGCCTTTGTCCCCAGAGTATTGGCACATCCATCTGCTCTCCAAGGATGGCATGTCCCTGTCTCCTGCCACGCTCTTCATTCACATTCGATGTAAGAGCCTGTAAGATCCCAGCTGGAGGGACATTGTGTCCCTGTGTGGGGGACAACTGCTCCCCCATGGGGTGGGCACCATCCTGTGCTACAGACATCCCACTTCCTGTATGGGGACAGCCTAGGAGTGTCACTTGTCTGGCCATGGGGTGGGAGGGAACCCCCTCCATATCCTGTGTTGCCACCCCAGGACCCAAGAACATAGGGGATGCCCTCCATGTCCCCTGTGCCACCCCAGGACCCAAAGGGGGTAGGGGAGCCCCTCCATGTCCCCTAATGCCACTCCATCTGCTAGCCCATGTGCCCTGCTCCTCCCCTCCCTGGCTATGACCCTGAGTGGATAGAGATGCTGTGACAATCACGACAGGGTGGCCAGGCTATTGAAAGCCCAGAACAGCCCTTGGGGGTAAAGGCTAGTGAGATGGGTGACAGCAAGCCCCAAATGTCACCAAGCCCTGGATGTGCTTGATCTCAGCCCCAACTTGGTCTACAAGGACGGTGCCATCATCACGAGGTCCCCAAGGCCACCATTCAGTCCCTGAGGGGACCCTGCCATCACATGCCCTACTATGCCTATGACTTGGCTAGGGGTTGTTCTCCAGCACCAGTGACAGTCACAGATTTACAACCCGCTGTTAAGCCAGTCAAATAAAGGTTTTATTTTAACAGAGCCTGTCCCAGTGTCCCTGTCACCTCCCAGGGCCTTTTGGGCTGGAGTGGGGAAAAACGGCTGAGGCTACCCCATATACAGCACTGCCCAGGGAGCTGCCCAGCACCCATGGATGCTCATTGGAGCAGCTCCCAAACCTGCCGAGGGGAGAAGGGGATACTCCTCACCCACACCCAGCCTCCCCCAGCCCAGGACACCAGGGAGACAGGAGGGGACAGAGGTACTTGCATAGGTGACACAGGTTCCAGAGCAGAGGGGATGCAATGGGGTTGCCGCAGGGACATGATGGGCTCCTGGTTCCCCACCAAGGCCCTGCAGGTCCAGGCTGGGTGGGCAAAGGCCCTTGGTGTCCGTGGTGTGCCATAGGGCAGGATGGGGACACAGAGGGACAGGGAATGCATAGATGGGTCTTGGCCTTGGTGTGCAGCTTTAGAAACCTTTGGCTGGGAGGGCAGAAGCATCTTGGGAGCCCTTCATGGACACAGTTCATGTAATGGCAGCAAGTGGCACACTGCGTGGGTTCTTGTTTCCCAAGGTATCTTGATGGGATAAAGCTTTTCCATGAAAGAAAATATCTCCTTTACCTTGGAGGTTCCCATAACACAAGGTAATGAGCCTGGTGGAAGAGCTACTGGGGTGGCTGGAGAGGCTGAAGCCCAGGGTGACGCCAATTGTGCGTTGGCAGGGCAGTCGCTTGCATGTGTATCCATATTTCCATGCTTCCAAAGAAAAGCAGCTGAGCAGAGAGCCCTGAGGTGTGGTAGCAGTGATGGAGCATCCCTCTGATGCCTGCAGCCTCAGCATTATGGGGAGTGGTGCAGAGAATGAGCCCCCAGGAGTCTGAGCAGAGTGGGGTGCGCCGGATGAGCTCCAGAGGCAGCGAGGAGCTGAGTCCCACCGCAGCTTCTGGTGTTGCTGCTCCTCAGTTCAGCACTTGACCCGTTGAACAGAGAGGGTTCAGGTCTCTGAGGCTGGGGAGGAGAAGGGACAAGGCATTGCTTGCACAAATAGCCCTTAGAAAGAAACTTGGAGACGCTCCCACACCTGCGTGGAGGGATGGTGCCATCCTCCCTCTCCAGGCATCCATGGGGAGTACCGAGTTTAACAAAGGATGGAGCAACCCTGGGGAAAACAGCCAAGTAGGGGACAGAGCTCAAAGCCCCCTCCAGGCAGGCAGGAGGGCTCGGGAGCCTGGCCACTGCATCCCGGTGCTCTAGCACTCTAGCACCAGGCTGCTCAGCGCAGCAAGTGTCTACCTTGGTGGAGAAAAGTCACGGTGCAGCACCCCAGAGGTGGCCTTCAGCAGATGAATGCAACTCATGGCAGGTGGGAACAGGAAAGATCTAAAATATCTATAATATATACTTTTATTATTCACCCGTTAACTCCATTATACGCCAATCATGAGCTAGTTTCAGCAGTTACATTCCTTTGATCATGTCTTTACAAGGATGCAATTAAATCAACACAAAGGAGATGGCTGGTGCTGGCAGGACAGTGACTCCAGGCAGTAGGTGACAGGGTCAGTGCCACCGCTCCCGGTGTGGGTCCGGCTCCAGCAGAAAGGATGAGGCCGCTGGGACTGGCTCCTTGGCAGCACCGCACTCTCCTGGCCAGGGTTCACCTACTGCAACACCAGTCCGACCTGGGGAGCCAACAGAAATGGGAGGTCAGGATGTGCCCCAGCACCAGCGTCCTCTGCCCCACATCGACACAGCTCACAGGCCCTGGCTGGGAGGCTCAGTGTTGCCCATATGGGTTTCTCCAAGTTTGGAATATTATGCTGAGCTGCACTCCCAGAACAGCAGGTCAAAGGAGGAGATTCTCCCTCTCTGCTGTGCTGTGGGGAGATCTGCCCCCGCAGTCCTGATCCAGCTCTGGGGCAACAACACAAGAGGAATGTGAAGCTGTTGGAGTGAGTCCAGAGGAGGCCACAGATACTGCAAGGGGTGGAGCAGCTCTGCTCTGGAGACAGGCTGAGAGAGCTGGGCTGCAGAAAAGAAGGCTCCTTACGGGGAGACCTTAGAGAAGCTCCCAGCACCTAAAGGGGCTACAAGAGAGGGGCTTTGGGCAAGGCAGGAATGGCTTTAACCTGCCAGAGTGGAGACTGAGATGAGCTCTTAGGCAGAAGCTCTTCCCTGTGAGGGTGCTGAGGCGCTGGCACAGGGTGCCCAGAGAAGTTGTGGCTGCCCCATCCCTGGCAGTGTTCAAGGCCAGGTTGGACACAGCGGCCTGGAGCAACCTGCTCTAGCGGAAGGTGTCCCTGCGCGTGGCAAGGGGTCAGGACTGGAAGCGCTTTAAGGTCCCTTCCAACTGAAACTAGTCTGGGATTGTATGATTTGAGAGCAGCAAAAGCCCTGGACTCGTGGCCAAACGGGCATTTGTACCCTGCCCAACTCCAGCTGGGGAGGTGACTGATATTTGGGGTCCAGCAGTCTGCAAGACAGACTTGATTTACCAGCCAAGGTTGTTTCTAAGCTAATAGCCACAGATTTGGGAGAAGCTGCTTCCCAAGAGCTTGATTATCAGGCCAGGTCGCTCTACAGGCAGTCACCACTGTTGGGTGCTCTCCGGCTGCTGCATGACAGGACATACTGGTGGCTAATCCCGAGCTCTGATCTGCTGGAGCCACAGGCAGCCCTTTTGCACATGCTGTAAGTAGAGCTTCCCACTGGCACAGGGTCTTGCTAACACTGACTCAACAACCATCACACTCGTCTGTTCTCTCTAGAGCAGAGGGTTGAGGGGACGAGCCCTTCCTGTGCACTGGCTGGGCTGGAGGACTTCACCACCCCAAGGCACTGACCTTCTCCGGTGCCATGCTGGGACACTTCCAATTGTACAGGTAATACTGCAGGTTCCCGTCCCCAATCCCAAACTTCAGCTTCTCCAGGAAGGTTTTGTTTTCCATGAGATCCAGTGCATTGAAGACGTCAAATCCTTTCTGCAAGAGAAGATTAACAAAGACAAGACACAAAGCTATCAGTTCCTCCTGCTTACACAGATGAATTCCTCCCATCCATGAGCTGCCTGACCACACTCCTGTCCAGCTTTGTACCCCCAGAAGAAGGGACTGAGGCCACCAAGAAATAATTTAGCATTCCACCCTCAATTCAAGTGCTGTGGATGTACAGCAATACCATTTGCTGTAAGAAATGAGTAGATACCCTGAGCTCAGCTCACCACTAGCTGGAAGGTTCAGGCTATCCAAGCATCCCTCTCCTGGGTGGCAGATCCTTTGGGATTTGGGTCTGTACAGCCCTGGGTATAAGCCTTGCCCCATGGCCAGCCCAAGAGCAGCCAGATGAGCCATCACTCACCAACTTGGCCAGGATGAGAGCATCACTCATGAGGTCGATGAGAGGCGTCTTTGTGTGAACATTGTAGAAGGAGTAAGCAGCTTTCAGGCTCTTGTGGGTTGGGTGGTTCATGATGGTGGAGGGCAGCGTGTAGAAGCTCAGGAAGTCTGTCACCTCCCCTGGGGTGCTCTGGAAACCAGAAGTGACACCACAACACATCAGAGCCACGATAAAGCCCAGCCTGAGCCTCAGAGAGGCTTTGCCAGTCTGAGTGACATGTGGGCTCCCTGTGAGGAGACTCTGGGCAGCCCAGGATGGAGGTGCCATTCTCCAGCAGCTCAAACCTCCCAGCCCGAAAGAACATCTCACTGACTGGGGCAGCCTCTTCCAGAGGAGGCAGAAACTGAAGAAAACACCATCAATCTTGCTCCTGCCCCCTCACCTCCACCACAAACGTGTCGATGATGCTCTCCTGAGGTAAGAACCAGTGTTCCACCTCCTCTCGGCTCATGACGGGTGTCAGGTGGAACTGCTTCAGGTACTCGGTCAAGAGCTTGTGCACTGCAGAGATATCTTTGTGCTCCATTGGCCGCAATCCAGAAGTCTTGGGTGTCTACCGAAAGCAGGAGAAACCCTTTGAGTTGCTTGCACTGTGACTTTTATCACTGAAGGGCTCTCTGACAAGCAGCACAGAGATGCTATCTGCTTAGATCAGCCCATTTTCAGTCCCAAACCCCAGCATTCCTATCCCCCAGCCTTGCTTGCCTGGCATGATGGATGCGATCAGCTGTGACACTGGCACAGAGACCACAGAGAAGCACAGCAGGTCCCCAGGCCCCAAATGCCAGGTGAAGTCCCACTGGAAGTGGCCTCCTACCCACTAACAACTCAAGATCTCTGCTTCCCTCTGGGTTTCTGGCCCTGCTTGCAGCAGGGATAACTGGGAGATGTGCCTCAGGCACTGCAAGGAACCACCTGAGGTTATTTCTAGTTGGTCTCAATTTCTACTGTATGGTTCGGGTTTCTCAGCAAAGCCCAGCTCAAGCAGCACAGACTGCTTCAGGGTTTGGGTTTCTATGCAAAACCCAGTAGTTACAACCCAGCAACTGGTGCCTCTGTTGCAGCAGGAGGCAGGAGACAGGAGCCATGTGATGCTCAGCCCTGAAGCAGCACCCTCCAACTGCAACAAGCAGCTTTGACCAACAAAATGAAGGCAACAAGGTGAGGGAAGGTGGTGGCAATTTTAATGCTTTGTTTGGTTTTTCTCTCATATCCATCTGGGAACTTCCCAGGCAGGACAACGGCAGTGACAGAACCGATCAGTTTGACTGAAGAATGAGGGACTAACCCAGTGCACAGTCACTCCAAGGCTGTGTTTGGACAGATGAAGGCTGTCATATCTGCATTCTTATTTTACCAGCAGGAGAGGATGTGACTCACCATCAAACAAAAGCTCACAAGGTCCTCTAGCTGCAAAAATTTGCCTTAAAATGCAGGTACCCAGGCAAAACATACATAAAGATTAAATAAAGAGCAGTGGCTTGACAGAATCATTTACTATATGAACGAAACCCCAGTTCTCCAGGCAGAGGACCTGACCTCAGTTGAGCTGCTTGTCTCTCCAATTCCCAGCCTCACCCCCTGCTCAGCAAGGAGCAGTTCATGAGCTCACAGCCCTGCCTGGCACCCACCTCGGGCAACCGGTAAAGCTTCATGGTACGCTGCATAGTCATGTTCCTGCTCAGGTGGGAAAATTTGACCTCGATGAGTTTCCGAGGATTCAGGGACCGGTGCCAATACCTGCAGAAACACACTCACAGTGGGAGACTTGTTCCTGGGCAGCAGGATGGCCACAAGGTTCTCAGAGGTGCCATGAGAGGGTGAGAACATGACAGAACTGGTGAAGAGGCCAGCAGCTCCCATAGAGAAAAACAAGGGCAGACTGAAGCACTTGTGTTGCAGAAAGTGTCCTGTCCTGTGAGATATGAGCAGCTTAAGCAAAGCTACTGGACTTAATCCTGGAAAGATGTTGTGGGGAGAAACCTGGGCTGGAATCAATCTCTCCTGTCCTGGGGAATCCCACACATGCTACAGAAGATATCTTGGTAAGGGAAGGTCTACAGGCAGGAATCTCTTTGGAGTAGCCTAGCTACTCACCTGCAAGTCCCTACAGGCTTTGGCAGCACCACCCCTGCAGTGTAAACAGCCTGGAAGATTCCCTCCAGATGCACCCGCCGTGTGATCTCCCGGATCAGAACTGGAGCCACCCGTTTCGAACGCAGCTTTTTGTGCACACACAGGAAATTTATTTCTACCATCTTCTTCTCTCTTGGGAAAGAAACAAAGCAAAGCATGAGACCCCACTGTCCTGAGCCAGGAGGATCAGTCCAACACTCAGGGCAATTTACCTCCAGCCCCTTCAAGAAAAAGAGCAGTCAAAGCCTTAGGGAAGGCCAAGGAGCAAGGGCTGGGTTTGGAGAACTCCCCCTTAAGCTGTTACCCAAGGTTTTCCCAAGTTAAATGGCCTCCATCCAGCCTTGGAAGATTTCTATAAACCAGAGCTCTAAGCTGACCTCACTTCTTAAGGAAAACAGCCTTCATGGTGGCTAACTACAAGATGTCCTTGCACAGAACTTCACTGCTCATCTTAAATATCCCCCACCTTCTCCTCCAAGCAGCAAAGCATCCCCACGGTTGGGCAGCATAGGTCTGGCTCTGTTGGTTGGGGAGGACAACACAGCCAGACCTCCTCAGTGCTCCCAGGAAGCCCCATGTACCATTAAGCGGCAGAATGAGAAATGCAGCCAAGCAGCACTCACGTGTCATAGATGTGGATGGTGGCTGGAATCGCACTGATAAATCCAACCAGCTTCTTGCTCGAGACAACTCTGACTCCACAGTGCCACTGAGGCAACCAGCCTGGAGGACGCAGTGCCCTGGAGAAGAGACACACTTCAGAAGCCACATCCCAAAGGTTCCCAGAGTACCTGCTCCTGCCTCCCCATTGTGCCCTGGGACACCCTGTCCAGGCTTCCCAAGGCAGCTGCAGGTTTGCAGGCAGGATGAGAGGGTGACAGTGATGTGACAAGCAGGACCACTGGGATCCAGAGCAATTCCTTTACTCCGTGGCCAAAGCCAGTTCTCACTAGTGACACAGGAGGAAATCCATGTTCCTTGATTGACCAACACCCTGAAGAAACAGCAGCTCTAGTGCAAGAGGTGTCCAAGTGTTATTCCTAGCAACACTGCTTGGCAGCCACCTTCATCCTACAGCTCCAGGGCATTGAGAAGTTCCTCAGCTACTGGTATTTTTACAAACACTCAGGAATCAACCCAAAGAGTTAAAAAGAGCTCCTAGTTTAGGCTCCTATCTCTCAAGGAAACCAGAGGCAGGCAGGGCTGAGTGAGAGCTCTCACAGTGTACATGGGACAATAGCACATGGTGACAGATAGGAAGGGAGGTTTCATCAAGTGAGATGGGAAAAGCAACAGCAGCTCCACTGCTGTCACTGGGATCAAGCTCAGCAGCATCCAGCCCCCTGTGCTCCATGGTCATGGTGCCACTCACCACAGCAGGAATTCAGGAGAGTAATCAAACCGGAACATGTTGTCATCGTCCTCCACGTAGTTCTCGTTCAGCAGTGTGTACAGCTCTTTCAGCTGAAGCAGCAGAGACCAAGCAGGTTAAGAAATCTGTTCAGCCACCACATGCCCCAGCTGCCCTGAGATGGGACCCTGAGCACTTTTTGTGTGGCCACAGCAATGGGTAACATATGCAGATGTGTTCCTGTTTCTGGCATGTCCTCCTGCTCTGGCCTGCTGGCTCCAGGCTCCTGAACCTGCCACTGCAGAGCCTGGTAAGCAGCAGGACACACAGGATGACACAGGTCATCTCCCGGGGAGGTGGGTCACAGTCTGGAGGGTCTTCCTAAGCGAAAACTCCTGGCTTCAGGTATCCTTACATCACTGCGAAGAAACCAGGCTAACCAGGCCAACATGGGATGGGGAAGAGGTAACTGCACAGTGGGAGAAGTCAGACCCAGCTAACTCCAAGGAGATGACATGACCACTGAGTTGGGGAGTTGTCTGGTATGGTGAAGGACACATTCCTGTCCCCAAAACCACCTTTAGCAGTCCAAGCACAGAACTGCCAACTGGGCAAAGGAGATGGCCTTCCAGTACATGTGCCAAGCTGCCTGTACTCACCACGCCTCTATCTCCGAGGTCCAGGGCATCCCAGGTGAAGCCCTGAGGCAAAGTGTATGGCTCTTGACGGATATTGTCTTTGTCTGGCTCAACGGGACCATGGGTGTTCACCACTTCTCCTGTGAGAGCAAGGAGCTATGAAGACACCTACTTCTGAAGCCAAGTCTCCACAACAACAGCTCAATCTGGCAACCAATGTGACTCATGTCTCCTACCCCAGGTTCCTGCTGAGGGGAGCCATGAATTGCTATTTCACCCACCCAGTTTGGGATGTGTAACACATCTGTTGTGACACAGGGGCAGAGAATCAAAACTCCTTCCAGGGCAACACTGCAGCTGACTGGGCAGTAGAGAGGAGATGACCGAGCTGATGAGCTTCAGGGACACAGCTATGTCTTCCAGGTCCACATGTTACATCTTATCCTTTCCCATCCCCACAATCCCAGCCTCGGCCAGCACTTTCCCATGAGCTGCTCCATGGGATGGTGCCTCTCTCCCTGCCAGCTCTGGCCCTTGCCATTTGGCAAGTGTCAGGGTTTCCTTCCCACTGCCCTTACAGAAGAGCTGCAGTGAACAGAACTACTTTTGTTGGAAAAAACACTGACTCCTAAAGCTCCTGATTCAGCCAAGAGATCCTGGTTCAAGCACTGGCTTTCCTGGGGATGTCAACACAGTGGCACCACTTGAGTGCTGTGAAGGGAAGCAAACTGTGCGAATTAGGAATTCCCTTAAAAAGGGATTGGAAAGGTTTGCAGTTAACGGGGAGCTGAAGAAAGCCCAGAGCAAAAACTGCCCCCATCACACCCCTCCAGAAACGCTCACCCCTGGCTGTCCTCCCTGTTTTGAGCAGGTGCTGAACTGCTCTGGAATCCAGTCCCCAAAATCCCACAGCACTTTTGTTACCCAGCCTTCACTAGCCTGATGTACATAATACTGTGTGCCAGAGCATGTTCCTGAGTCAGAGCACAGCATAGCAAGTTGGTGTATGGAGGAACGTGCTGTTTTGTGCCTCTCTTTCCCCTGA
Organism: Pezoporus occidentalis; assembly: GCF_034315485.1. NCBI lineage: Eukaryota > Metazoa > Chordata > Aves > Psittaciformes > Psittacidae > Pezoporus > Pezoporus occidentalis. Next base: position 28,059 of record NW_026915073.1, on the reverse strand, counting down.
AGACATCTTCCACCTTTCCTCCAGAGTTTACCCATGCAGAAATGATGTTTGCCATGCCCAGGATCCTCTGGGAAAAAAAGGCTAATTCAAGATCTGGTTTTGCTGTCTCACCCAACCCCATTCCATCTCACTATGACTTTCCAAGCACAAAGCTAAAACCATTGCTCTCAGCAGTCTCTGAGACAAAAGAAAGCCTCAGCCTGGTGCTGACAGCAAGCAAAGGGAATCAAATACAGTTTGTGTTTGCAGCAAAAGGGACTTGAAGCCCCATAAAGGAAATTACTGAGGAGCAGCCAATTTGAAGCCATGACAAGCTATGGGTAAAACTAGAAACTACGGGCTTGGGCTCATTTACTAGTTCTCCTGAGCTCTACATGGATTTTGCTGGAGGAGACTAAGCAAAGCAACCCCGGCACCCCAGGAGCACTGCAGACTTGATCCAACAAGGCTGGGAAGAAGCACCGTCCAGCCACACAGATCAGCAAGCAGGGCTCCCCTCTGCCTTTCAGATGTGCTCAGCTGCCAATAGCTCCTGCCACCCTGAGCAACACCTGCTACTGACAATACATCACTTCTGATGGAGCTGATAGTGTCAAGAGCAAACTGGAGAAAGGGCTGGAGCAAAGACTAGAGCTGGGAAGAAGAGCCAGGCTGTTTGCAGGGGGAAGAGGGCAGGAAGAGAAAGGATTTCTCATCTTTAGATGTGCATGGCAGCTTGGGCATGCACATGCTCTCAAGGTTTGTGTCTCCCTTCTCCTAGCTGAGCCCAGCACCTACCCATGCTAGAGGCTGAATTTAGCTCAGAAAACCAAAAATGTGGCAGCTCAGCATATGGACCTGCTTCCCTGAGCAACTGGCCCGGTCTCATGCCGAGCTACATTCCACACTAAGGACCCCTTGCTGGAAGCTTCAACTCTCAGAAAAACCTAGCTGCAAAGTCCTTAGGACTTTGCAAGAAGAAGGCTAACAATGCTGCGCTTGAAACTTGGGCATAGAGGGCTCTGGAGACCCAGTTCAAGGGCTAAATACAAATGAAGGGATGCCCAAACACAAGAGACATCAAATCAGGTGTCTGAAATGGCTCCTCGTATCTCTTGACCACCCAACGCACCTGCACAGCTTTCCAGTGGCAGGGCTGAGAGTCCATGATTCTGAATGGGAGACAAGCATCACTGATGCCTTCAAAGCCCAGACAGGACAGCAATGAGAAGCTATCTAGGGATTCACCTGCTGGCCAGAGACCAGCTACTTCAGGTGTCTTTGAGCAGCCTGGGGACCACAAGGCTTCCCCAAAGGAGCACAAACCAGCAAGGGGCTGTACATACCTAGCTTCGGCACTGGCTGTGTGTCCCAGAACTGGTAGCTCCTTTTGCTGGCTTCCTCCATGGTTTTGGCAGGGCCTTGACCTACAGAGAAGAGCTCTATGGCTTTTTGAATCTCCTGGATCCTCTCAGCAGGTAATGAGTTCACCTGAGGACAGAACGGCAAAATGAGTAAGTTGAGCCACCAGGTCTGTATTTCAGCTCTTCCTTTGAGGGAGCTGACTCTGCCCTGGGACACTGCCAGGAAGGGGAGAGCAGGTAAGAGACTCCCTTCCCATCCTAGATTTTCCTGTAACCCTCTACAAAATGGATGAACTCTGTCACCAGCCACCTGCTACAGACCTAGACCTGGTTTCTAGGCACTCCTGGGTCAAGGGAGGTGGATGAACTGGCTTAAAATGCTTTAAGCTACAGTTAAGAGGGTGCTGTAAACCCCAAGTGCAAAGCTCCTTGCTCCACCTTGGCTAACACCCTGAGACTCCCTGGCTCATGCAGGGACTGAGACTCTGCATGAGCCAGAGACTCCCTGGCTCAATCCACACCCAGCACCTGGGTCTCCTGAGGTGGCTTTTCCCTCATTGCTTCAGCCTCCTCCACCTAAGCTGGATCCATGTCTGCAAATAGCAGCTTCCATAGAGGAGTCCCTGGGCCCTGTGGACTACGACAAGGTGGAGAGGCTCAATCAAGAAGAAAGATTTTCTTCCTCCTCAGACAGACCTTGGCAGGGTGGCCAGCTCCAAACCCCAACTGTTCCCTGATTCCTGAAGAATTTAGTTTGAAAATGCAAAGCCCCAAATTAATGCTCTGCACAGCCAGGAGGACAAAATATCAGCACTATCTGGATGCGAACTGGGTACTGGATAGAAAAGAGCTTCTGTTGATGTGCAGATCTGTGTGTCCCCTGCCAGAGGATAAGAGGGGATGAGAAGGCCAGGAGGATGCCACCCTGGCAGGGACAAACCCTACGTATCCCAACCTTCTTTCTGAAGCACTGGCTGCTAGACAGGACCAGGCAAAGCCAAGAGGGGTGAGACAGACCCTGCTCTGACCTGGCTGCTGCTCTTATGAAAATGAGGCAGAAAATCAACAGTATCAGATGCCATCCAAGAAGGAGGAGAACACACTTGCCGTGGTGGATGTGGGCAGCAGGGGCAGTGGCAGTTCCCTGCCTGTGACCCTTTCATTGCTCATTAAAGTGGACTGGGACGTTCAGAAAACAACCACATTTACCCTGGAGGGCTCCACAAACACCTCCTGCACCGATGGGAATTCCCACACATGGAGCCAGGCTGGGCAACCACTTGAAAACTTCAGTTCTTTGAGCAGCCAAGTGCCTAAAACCCTGATCCTGGTGACTCCTTCCTTGCCCTAAGCTACACTGGGGAGGTTCAGGATGGGGCTGGATGCTGTGTGGGGCTGCAACTCTGGGAAGGAGGTCAGTCACCTTCACTGGCTGGTCCTGAGCCTGGTTAGGCTGATCTTTCTCTTTCTTCCTTTTGGGTTTTTTTTTCTTCTTTTTGACTCCACTGTCATTTGCTGGACTCAAGCCTCTAAGGAACAAAAGAAACATCATTAGAGCCCTGAGGTTTCTTTTGGAGAACATTTATAGGGTTTCTGTCACTCTTTAAAGAAAACACAAGCTCCCTGCTCTCAGTCCAAGTTTCCAGGAGGGTGAATGCTCAGTGCACAGAGGGTGCAGTGCTGTGCCCTCTTCCCAGCATCTCTCCCAGAGCTCTGTGTTAGCTCCCAAAAGGGGACCAGCACCAACATCTCCTACCCTGCAGGTTTGCTCAGTGGTGGGGAGTGCCCCACACTGCAGGTAACCATGTCTTTGCTGTCACACCACCCCACTTGGCCACACGTATGTAAATCCACCCCAAGGAGAGGCAGGGATGCCCAGCTTAGGTTTTTTCCTCCTCTCTGAGCCCAAGGATGGATGGAGGACAGCAAACACTGGTCCAGCCCTGGGGATAAGTCACCACAGCAGGTTCAGGCACTACAGAGGGGCTGGTGGCCAAGGACACTGTCACCCCCCTGCAGAGGTGATGATCTTGGGATACAGTAGCTGTTACAGTGGGAAATTACACTGTTATGCTGGAGCTAGAAAACTGAGACTGAGCAGCAAATTTGGGAGCATGTGCCAGGGCATTGCCCATCCTTCCAGGGATACATGGCAGTCCCATAGCCGATGCGATCACCCCAAAGCATGAAACCTCATCCTGAACTCAGCCTTACTGGGCAAGTCCAGCAAGGGGACTATTGCTGGACGCCACCACAGAGGAAAAGTGCCTGCTCCCAGCATGGTGGATGTGGCCTAACCTGGGCACAGCACAGACAACGCTACTGCTGCAGGGCTGGGACTTCTCAAGCCAGGAGCTTCCCTGGCTCAAGACCCCAGAACAGGGTCACAGCCTCCAAGACGGCCACAGCTCAGGTGGAGATTCAACCCTGAGATGGCCAGAGCAGGACTGAGCAGAGGGATGAGGGGAAACAGGAGGGACACAGGGCCAGGGGTGATTTGCCAGCTGCCAACACACACGAGGGGGCAGCGCACACCAGCAGCTTCGCTTAGCTGTCCTGTCCCTGTCAGTGCTGTCAAGTTTATTTTGCAGTCAAACCGCAGTAAATCTCCTCTTCTGTTTTCACTGAGGACAATAGTCCATGCCTGTCTCAAAGGGGAGAGGCCAGAGCAAGGAAAGCCATGGAAAACCCTGGGTGGGAGCTGCTCTTTGCATCCACTGGCACATCCACAGTACCTACAACTGCAAGGTCCGCCACTGGTGGGCACTGACACCCACACCAGCGCAGGTCTGGCTGGAAACCGGGATGAGCTCTGCAGGGCTAGGTCTGCCCAGGGCATGATACGGGACATGTCTGGGGTCTCCTGTAACTGGGGACCTTGTCCTCTTCTTTCCCCAAGTCTGAGTTCAGGGATCCAAGTCAGCGTATTTGTTGTTTTATTGTATAGAGGGGTCTCCTTCTTCGCACTCCCAGAATGAGTGCTGCCCTCCCAGAAGGGACAACCACACAGCTGATCTGCCCAGAGGCACCAGCCAGCCTGGAAACTCCCAGTGAGTACCACTTGCTCTTCTCCAGAAGCATATTAAGAAGCAGAACAGAGAGAGGAGCAGCCACGGAGCTGCAGCCCTGTGGGAATCAGCATCACTGCTGAACTGTCCCTGCGGGAGGACATCTCTCCCTCCTCCCTCTGCTGAGGAAGGGCTTCACCTCCACCCCAAGGCACAAGCTCTGTCATGACAGCACAAGTGATTACAGCAAAGTGGTGCTGACACCACTGCTGATCCTGGTGACAAATGCACCATAGGTTATATTTTTAAACTCCTTGCAAAGGAGCATGGGTGAAACCTGGCAGATCCCCAACCAGGCAGGATGGCCACACTGAGGTACTGGGGTGAGCCAAACCATCCACTATGGAGCTGCAATAAACACAAGAGGGACATGGACCTGCTTGAGCAAGTCCAGAAAGGGCCACAAAGATGCTGTGAGGGCTGGAGCAGCTCTGCTCTGGAGCCAGGCTGAGAGAGCTGGGCTGGTTCATCCTAGAAAAGAGAAGGCTCCTTAAGGGAGATCTTAGAGCAGCTCCCAGCACATAAAGAAGCAACAAGAAATCTGGAGAGGGATTTTGGACAAGAGCCTGTAGGGACAGGACAAGGGGAATGGCTTGAACCTGTGTCCTGGGTTCAGCAGTAGCAGGAGAAACATGACTGCTACTGCTGAACCCAGGACAACCTGCCAGAGGGGAGACTGAGATGAGCTCTTAGGCAGAAGCTCTTCCCTGTGAGGGTGCTGAGGTGCTGGCACAGGGTGCCCAGAGAAGCTGTGGCTGCCCCATCCCTGGCAGTGTTCAAGGCCAGATTGGACACAGGGGCTTGGAGCAACCTTCTCTAGTGGAAGGTGTCCCTGCCCGTGGCAGGGGTTGGGACTGGATGCGCTTTCAGGTCCCTTCCAGCCCAAACCAGTCTGGGATTGTATGATTTCTTACCAATTGTAACACCACAAACTGATGGCACAAGGCAAGTTTGTGAGCACATCTGAGGGCAGATGCTGGAAGCCATCCCTTCCAAAGGAGACTGGACATGTTTTCCCAGGTCACCTCCACATCAGGATGCTGGAGGTGTCAGATGAGAAAAACAAAATCCTTCCAGACCTTGAGTATTCAGTCGGTGTCACTTTGCTTCATAAATCAGAGCTGCCAACTCCCAGCTTGCTGCTAATGAGTTCAGCCCAACCAGCATCACTTCATCCCATACCAGACTCACAGGTAAAGTTCCTGAGAAAAGTCCTCCCTGATTTATGAGCAAAGCCATTGTGACCTGGAAGAAATCAGGATGGAATAAGGTAGGATGAAGTTTTGCATTCCCAGGTGCTGTGGTGTGGGGAAGGGCCCTGCTCCAGCTGGGAGATGAAAACCAACCCAGCAGAGGACTTGCCAGCATGTGTGAAAATGCTGGAAAACACGAAGGTCCAACTTGCTACACCTTGGGAAACAGTAATTATAGGTATTTTCTATTTTAAAGTCCATTTAGGAAAGCAAGTATCATCTTTGTTATGCTCCAGTGTAGCTGCAGCCCTTCTGACTCTCCTCAAAGTAACAGAAATATCCCAGGCATCCTGGGATGATCTACCACCATACAAAATGCCAACTACTGCAGCTGATGTGACCCACAAAGCTGCAAGGGCTGAAGTTGCTTGCTCCCTCAGCAAGGGTTAACTGCCAGGCCAGCTCCTGTCCCACAGCCCATGGTTTTTCTTCCCTATCTCCCTTCTAGCCTGAGCTGCTTTAAGAGATAAAGCGGGTGGAGAAGGACGCATTGGCTGCGCCATGCAAAATGCACCCCCAGTACCTGCAACAACCCATGTTCCCTTCTCCCAGGAAAGGCATCACCAACATTATGGCCATTATGTATGGCTGTAACCCCACTTCCCCTCTACCAAATGACTCAGAGTTTGCCAACCAACCACTGCACAGAAAATAACACCCATAACGTGAGGCAGCACGAAAATAAGGCTTTTGAAAGCACCTAAAAACCAGGCAGGCTTGCTCAAGGCAAGACCCACTCAGACTGTCCTGCACCAGCTTAGCCCCTCTGGAGGCTGGCAAAGCCCAGGCATACCCAGTAACAAACTGGTGCCCAGCACCCACTTATCTATAACCTGAACCCACGCGTGCTCCTGCCGTATTCCCAGCTCTGAGGGCTTTATTTGTGCAAGGTGAGGGAGGAAAGCACAAGGGAGGACAACTCTGGCTGTGTCTGACTCCCCATGGCTCCCAGAGTTGCCAAAGCCAGGCAGGAAGTTCTGGGTGGGCATGGAGGGACTTCAAAGGCAGGGACAGGGTGTTATTGTCCATAGCATACACACTGCAGTGATCAAAAAGCATCTTCTGTTCCACAAAGCAAACTGCCACATTCAGCCTCAAAGACTGGCTCACACCTCAGCAAACAGGACCAGAAATGCTGGTTTGCCCTAAAACCCCAACTGGAAACAATTCCCAGATTCAAACAAGGGCTTGTGCTTGTAATTCCTCCACTGCATGGCCTTGCCTCCCCACCTGAAAGGTGTCAGATGAGAACCAGGAGCTCCCTGCTCCCTGTTTAGGTGCTGGAAAATCCTCTGTGAAACCTGGGGCTAATCGGGTGCGGTGCTTAAGCTGTAATCATCTCAGGGGCCAGGGTGGGGAGGGAGGCTCTGCAGATGGCAGAGCACAGGTCCCGAAGCAGAGTGTGCCATTACTGTGCTCCTTACAACACCTAAAACTAAATCCTGCATGGTAGAGCATGGCAGATGTCCCAGAAACATCCCCTCTCAGTGCAAGTGACAGCAGGGATTGTCAAATCTGACAGCTGCCCCTCTGACTAAAGCCCCTTTTCCCCCCATGCTCCATCCAGCAACAACTCAGTTCACGCCACAGAACCCTCCCTGAACTCTTCCCACCTTCCCTGTGTGGTTTTGCCAACAACAACCACGTTTCACAGGGCTGGGCCACTTGAATCCGTGGTCTCATCACTGCCTGTGGGCTGCCAAACCCCATGGGCTGGCACCAGCTTGGGGAAGAAGAGCCTGTGCTAGTCTCTGCTCTTCCAATGTCTTTATCTACAACAGGAATAAACCCTCCACAGACCTGGAAACATGACAGGAGCCTTCTCTGCAGAAAGGGTGACAAAAGTGGGATTTGTTTGTACTTTTTGGGGGAGGAAATCAACTTGGACACCGAAGCAGAGAGCAGTGTAGCAACTTCCCTGTGCTGACACGGAACGGCAGCAGGGGAAGCTCAATTCCTCTTTCCTGGCCTTAAAAGGAAAGAAAGTGTTGCTTTCACTAAGTAATAATTGTGTGTTTTGAATCTCAGAGCCAAGATCCAGCAACTGTTTCTCTCAGCCCAGAAAGCCAACCGTATCCTGGGCTGTATCAAAAGGAGTGTGACTAGCAGATCGAAGGAGGTGATCCTGCCCCTCTGCTCTTGTGAGACCTCACTTGGAGCATTGTGTGCAGTTCTGGTGCCCTCAACATAAAAAGGACATGGAACTGTTGGAACAAGTCCAGAGGAAGGTCACGAGGATGATCAGGGGACTGGAGCACCTCCCGTATGAAGACAGGCTGAGAAAGTTGGGGCTGTTCAGCCTGGGGAAGAGAAGCTGCGTGGAGACCTCATAGCAGCCTTCCAGTATCTGAAGGGGGCTTATAAGGATGCTGGGGAGGGACTCTTCATTAGGGTCTGTAGTGACAGGACAAGGGGCAACAGGTTAAAACTTAAACAGGGGAAGTTTAGATTAGATATAAGGAATAAGTTATTTACTGTAAAGGTGGAGAGGCACTGGAATGGGTTGCCCAGGGAAGTTGTGAATGCTCTATCCCTGGCAGTGTTCAAGGCCAGGCTGGACAGAGCCTTGAGTGACATGATTTAGAGTGAGGTGTTCCTGCCCATGGCAGGGGGGTTTGGAACTAGATGATCTTAAGGTCCTTTCCAACCCTAACTATTCTATGATTCTATTCTATGATTCTATAACTCTCACCACAAGCTGGGCCGAGGCAGGACTCAGAATGTTGCTCTGCAACCCCCTGGCAGCTCAAGACACTTCCCCTGCCCTGTTTTAGGGGACAGTGACAGGAAACACTCCCCCACTCCAGCGTAACATGACATATGAAATCAACAGAACAGAACAGAAATCAGTAGAACATGCATTGAGAAAGAAAACCACCACCTTTCCTATTGCTCAGTCTTTTCTCTCCTAAGTGGCTCCCCCCCCATTAGGTTTTGAGGAAACAGGAGCTTTGCCAGAGCACTTGGAAGGTTCACTGCCTTGTGCTTGTGATCACTGTGCCTGTCAGCCACACTTCCAACATTATTTCCTGAGTGATCCAAACTCTCTCTTTGTTACTGGGACACTTCCCCAGCTGCCCAGTTAGCTTGTTGCACGTCCATGCTTGCCCTAGTTCGGGCAGGAAACTGCATTTTAACTCCTTGAGGTTGCAGGTGTGATACTGGCCCAAGAACAGACCTTTTCCTGGCAAAGTACAGGTTGAACCTCTGGACTGGGAAATAACAGTAATTAAGCACTGTGTCTCCTCTCTGCTTGGCTCTGCTTTTCACAAACCTAACCATGTCAGAGGGAAAGAGAATAAAAATCTCCCCAGGAACAGCTATACCTATTAGCCTGAGACACAGTGCCACACTTGGGAGGCAAATACACCATAACCAGGCACCTGTGCTGTCATAAAGAAATCCTCTGTGATATTTCTTGAGTGACCTTTTATTCACTTCAGTTACCAGGCAGGCGAGATTGCCTCTGGAGAGCTGCCGATGGAGGAAGAAGAGCTGTCCAAGGCGACAGCCTCTGTGCCACAACGCTGGGAATGCGGCTGCTGGGGCACAAGGCGAGCAGGAAGAGGAGCATGGTGAGGCCCAGGGGCATGAAGTGCAAGATGCAAACCCTCTGGAAACATGATGTGGCATAAGCCACACATCGACATGCCCTGCTGCATGTAAAGCCAGCAGGAACAAGAAGGAAACCAATAGGCATGGGGAGGCAGCTCCGTGTCTTATCAAATAAAGCAGCAAGTAAATGGGTGCCTGTTGGGGATTTCAGATCTTTACTACCTAGATAAAGCCCTTCCTTGCTATGTCCACTCACAACCAGCCTAATTGCTGCTAACTCAGTATTTCATATCCTGCTCCTCAAACCACAAGACAACATTAGCTGAGCTTTGCAAAACCCTGAGCTGTTTTCAGGATGAGGCCAGAATGGGTGCGCAGGAGCCTGGGCTTCTTCCAGGGCAGCCTCAGGCTCCGGGGAGCGCGATAACACACCCAGCGTGTCACTGTGGTGCTGGAAATGCCAGGAGGGGATTGTGCTGGGGACCAGGGGGCACGTGAGACACACCCTAACACAAGGACAACAAGAGCTGCGGATTAGGCTCATTCCTGACAAAGGAAGAGGCACTCGCGGCCCCGTCCCGGCTGCCCCCGGACACGGCGCTGCCCGTTCCCCATCCACGCCACTGCCGAACCCGACCCCACTCGGCTCCAGACACGCTCCCACAACTGGCGTGAATGAGAGCCAACGGATCCACCCCCCCGGGCAGATTGACGGGCAGCTAAACCAATCGTAGAGCGGGACGCTGCCTCGCAGCCAATCAGCACGTCCGCAGGGCGGGCCGCCGCTCACTTCCCTGCCACCGCCTCCTCAATGGGCCCAGGCGCCGCCGCGGCGGGCGGCCCCGGTTGCCGCTCACCCCCGGTTAGAGCTGTGCCCCGCCTCGTTCTCGCAGTCGCTGCAGTACTCGTGGTCGTTCTCCTCCGGTGGCGGCCGCGGACACCTCGCCGGTGGCCGCCTCGCTGCTGTCTCACTGTCGTCCGCCATCTTGCAACGGAGCCTCGGCGCCTGCCGCACCCCCAAAACAAAGCGCGCCGCGATTGGGTGATGGGCCGTGGGGCATGCCGGGATCGGTAGTCTGTATCGGCGTGCGGAGACCACGCTGCGCCGGGTCCGGGACTATAGCTCCCGTCGGCCTTTGGGGGCGGCCGGGGTGGGGCTCGCTGGCGGCGGGGAGGGCTCATACACACTGGCGCAGCCTTGCGGGACCACCCGGCGTGGTGGAGATCCGAGGCCCAGATCTTCCGTCTCCTGTCCTACGTCGAGTCCGTGGGGTCCTCACCCTCACTCGCTTCCTGCCTAAGGGGGCGGGCCAAATCCAATAAGGGAGGCGCTGGTTGGCTGAGAGGCAGTCCCCTTTTCCCACCAGCCAATAGGCGCACGGGATGCTGCTCCGCGCATGAAGCTCGGCAGAGGCTGAGAGGGTGGCGGCGCTGTCGGCGGTTCTTGCTGCAGCCCTAGCATCCCGTGGCCAGGCCCGGCCTGGGCGGTACCTCCGCTCCTCGGCTGGTTCTGCGCTCCCGCCCCCTGACTCCCAACCGTATCACAGGCCCCAGGCAGGAGCCGCGGCAGCCCCCGGGCTTGGGGAGGCCTAGGGAGTGGTCACGGCCTGGGACCACCGGGAATATGCCACTTTGCAGGCAGCGCCCTGTCCGGTGGAGTCAGCGCATGGAGCTTAATTGAGCACCTGCCGAGGGGCTCGGGAGTGATTCATGGCGGCTGTTCCGGTGGTGGCTTTTCCCCACCGAGGTTACAGTGTGTTATATGGGGTTTCCCTTTAATTGCAGCCTCCTCAAGCCAAGCACCAGGGCTGTGAGTGTGCCAGAGCTGAGGGGAGCAGGAGCAGGGTGGGCTGGAGGTCACGTTCACATTTCAGCTCTCAGCCTCAATGCACTCTGGTTGAGGCTTGAGGCAAAAAATTTACGCTGGAAAACCAGAGGAAGTGGGACAAGGGGGAAGTTTGGACACCTCAGTGTTTAAAAGCTGCTTTTCCGTGCTCTGGGTTACATCTCCCCGGGCACCTCTTTTCACAGTAGGAATAACTCACCAGGTTTTCCAGGTGCCTCTGTGGCTTTCATTTCAGCTTTCCCCACACTTGATTTAGTTGTTGCAGGCCAAAACCACACACACACACAAAAGTAGATTTTGGGGAAAAGTGGTTCTGGCCTCTACCTGTAACATCTGCAGGAACCCTGGTACCTTTGTGTGCAGTTCAAACCTGGGCTTGTTAAATATTTATCCTTCATACCATGCATCTTCTATCTGTACAGGCCCTTTGACAGCACACATTTTCAAGCCCCATTTGGCTGTGGTTTCTAGACTGTACCTTCCAAGTGCTCTTTTACCCCTGCAGTAATTCTCACAGCAGCTGCCTGCCTGCAGAGGTATGCAACAGAGGGACAGAAATAGCAGAGGGTTTTGGGAGCAAGTCCCAACTGAGGCTGGATGCCAGAGTGTGGGGTTACCACGGCTAAAGCCTTGTTTATTCTACATGGGCAGGAGAGGTTTCCATGGAGCCTTCACCCCTGCAAGGCAGCATACCAAAGGCCTGATTCCTGTCCTGCAGTGTTAGCCCTTCCAGGCTGGTGCGGAGGCACGTAAGATCATGCTGGAAAGGGCAGGATTTTAACCCTGCTGTGATAAAGACATGACCCCTCTGTCACGTGAAGCCTAGCATAACACCAGGAAAGGTTCCATATGCTGCCTTCTGCACACTGTGAGCTCCGCAACTGTGCCACCGGCACTGCCCTAGCTCCTCGCTTTCCCACCTAGAAGTCCAAGTGCGCGGAATCTCACACTGCGGACGGCTTCAACTCCTCCCTCTTCGGGTGGCTCCGCCCCCTTCGGGTGACTTCAGCTGCGCTCGGGCCTCTTCGGGCGACTCCGCCCCCTTCGGGGGGCTTCCGCTACGCTCGAGACCCTTCGGGCAATGGCAGCGGTGTGGGGTGGGCAGCCGTGACCTGTTCCTGCCCCGTTCTCCCCCACCATGGACTGGTTCCATTGCAACAAGTGTTTCCGGCAGGAGGGAGCGCGGTTCGCAGTCACTAACTGCGGGCACGTCCTGTGCACAGCGTGCGGGGCAGCAGGTGAGAGACAGGGAATTTCATCACTTTAATGCCTTTAAATGATGCAAAAAGGGGGAATTCCAACACTTTTGCCATATAAAGCAGTGGGAAAGAGAGAATTCCATCACTTTTACCTCATAAAATACTGGGAAAGAGGGAATTGCATCACTTAGCTCATAAAGTGGGGAAAAGGGAATTCCATACCTTTAACACATTAAAATGGTGAAAAAAGGGAATTCCATCACTTTTACCTCATAAAATACTGGGGAAGAGGGAATTCCATTACTTTTAATTCCTAAAGCAATGGAAAAGAAGGAATTCTTTCACCTTAAAGCCTTTAAATAGTGGAAAAAATGGAATTCCTTCACTTTTACCTCATAAAACAGCAAAAAGAAGGGAATTCCTTTACTTTTACCTCATAAAGTAGTGGGAAAGAGGGGATTCCTTCACTTTAATGCCTTTAAATGCTAGAAAAAGAAGGAATCCCCTCACCTTAACACCTTTATTTGATGGAGAGAATTGCTTCCCTTTTACCTCATAAACCAGCAGAAAAGTGGGAATCCCCTTCCTTTAACCCCTTTAAACAGCAGAAAAGCAGGAATTCCTGTATTTTACCACCTTTAACTGATGGAAGGGAATTCCCCCACTTTCACCTTATAAACCACCCTAAAAGTGTCAATCTCTTCCCTTTACCCATTATCCCCACAGGACCGTGCCCCGTGTGCGGCACTGCCTGCCGCCACCTTCCCATCTCCCCGCAGGCAAGTCCCGTACCCCCCTTTAACTCCCTTTAAATGCATTTGAACCCATTTAAAACCCCTTTAACCACTATTAAACCCCGTTAAACCACCTTCTATGGCCATAGATGCGCCTGCAGGAGAAGCTCTTCTTCAAGAGCCCCACTGCCATCGCACTAAAGCACTTGGCGAGCATCACTCAGGTACATATGGGAGAAGAGGAAGGAGAGCTAGGGTGGTGCCATCTTGGGCTCCTCTTTCCTCCTTCCTCCCGCCCCACAGGTCTGGCGCTTCCAGCGCGCTCAGGCGGAGCTGCTGCTGGCCTCGCACCGTGACGCCGCCCGCCGCCATAGGGCGGCCATGGAGGAGGCGAAGAGGGAGCTGGGTGTGAAGGAGAGGTGAGGGAAGGCAGTGGGAGACATCGTAGTGGGAGTTCCTCATGGCGGGCGCCATCTTGAGTGCGGCTCTGCTGTCCCATGTTTGGAGTGGGAATCTGGGGCGGCATTATCGGTGAGGTGCCACTGGCACCAATGAATAGGCACCATCTTGAGTGGGGCTCCTAGGGGCGGCCATGTTGGTGAGGTTAAGGCGCGATTGACACCAATGGATAGCCACCATCGTGGTGGGGTCCTTCCCCCATTGATTCCCCTATAGTGCCGCCCTCTTGCTGTGGGTCTGCCCCACATTTATGGGGCTCTCACCCCCTATTTCCCCCCCCACAGGGAGCTTGAGTCCCTGCGCCAGGAGAACATGGAGCTGCGTCGAGCTCAGGTGACCCCATAACCCCCCCGATATACCCCCATACACCCCCATATAGCCCCTATATACCCCCATATCCCCTTCCCTTATGCATTAACCCCTTTCCTCTCCCCACAGCTCTCCCCCGGCTGGCGAGGGGGCAGCAGGTGACCCCCTCCCTATGGGAGTCTATGGGAGGCTATGGGGCACCTCATTGCCGCTCATCACCCTCCTGTGCCCCACACAGGAGCAGCACTCCCCGGCCCGTGGGGGTCACATCCCCGGCACACACAGGTAAGGCCCCCCCCAGCACCCCCTTACCTGGGGGTTGCCCTGACCCCTAACCCTGCCTGCACCCGCAGTGACCCCGCAGCCCCGGCGGCAGCTCAGCTCCCAGGTGGTCAGGTAACAACAGCACAGACCTATTACATCCCATTATAACCCAATTATAGTCCATTATAACCCAAATGTATACCCCATTGTACCCCATTATAACCCCATTATATCCCATAATAACCCCACTCTGCCCCCATTCTAACCTCTTCCCCCCTACAGCCGCTCAGCCCCGTGGGAGCCCCCTCCCCCCCGCAGCACCCCCGTGTGGCACCTGGGCAGCGCCTACGGGGGTGGGAGCACCACCGCCGGCTCCAGTGTAGGCGAAAGGACCCCGAATCTGGCGGATTTCTACCCAAACTTCCACGGCCCACACAGCCCCTGGCCATAGGATACGCCCCCTTTGTCCAAGCCCCGCCCTTATCTCTATATATGGTACTCATTTCCCTTAACCCCTCCCTTCATCTCCATGTAAAACCCCCTTCCACTAAGCCCCGCCCCTTATCTCCATAAATGGCCCCCTTCCGGTAAGCCCCGCCTCCATCTCCATATGTGGCGTCCCTTCCGCTAGGCCCCGACCCTCATCTCCATAATTCCCCGCTTCCGCTAAGCCCCGCCTCCATCTCCAAATGTGGCTTCCCTTATCTAAGTCCCGCCCCTCATGTCCATAATGGCCCCCCCTTCCGCTAAGCCCCGCCACCTTTTCCGTATTTAGCCCAGCCCCTCTTTACTCACCGAGTCATGCCCTCACCCATCATGGCAGCCACGTTGCCGTGGTAACGGCCGCACCGCGCCTCCATTTTGCGCTCCAAGATGGCGCTGGCGGTCGTGGTGCGGGCCGGGGCCCCGCTCCCGTCCCGTTCCCTCCTCCCGGGGCTCACAGCGCCCCGGGACCCGGCCAGGCGCTACCCCCTCGACATCGCCGCCCCCTCCTCCGGAAGCTGTCGCCGCTGCTGCCAGGGCCCGGCACCTACCTCCTGCATAGCACCACCACCCTGACCTTCAAGGTACGCACTCTAGGGGAGTCATAGAGACATATAGGGACCGATAGGGAGACATTGGGGGTGCTGGGACCTATAGAGAAAACATAGAATCTCCGTAGGGGCAAAATGGGGGGAGGTGGGGGGGGTGGGTATGCACATAGAGACCACATAGGGGCCTATAAAGAGCTATTTTGGGGGAGCTGAGACCTATAAAGAGCCATGGTGGGGGGGGCTGGGACACACAGAGACCCTATAGACCTCCATAACCCACCGTAGACACCCCATAGTTCCCCGTATCTCCCCATAACCCTCCATAGGCACCCATAAGCCCCCCTTTTTACCCAATAACCTCCCGAAAGACCCCCACAGACATCCCATATCCTCCCGTGTCCTGTCATATTTCCCCATAGGCCCCCATAGAACCCCATAACGGGTCTTCAGACTCCCATCTAGGGATTGCAGACCCCCATAGACCCCCATATCTCCCCTAAATCCCCCATAGATCCCCAGAGACCCCATAATGGGTCTTCAGACCCCCAAATCCCTCCATATCACCCCATAAACATCCTATATCCCCCAGCTAGACTTCATAGAACCCCATTTAGGGACTCCAGACCTCCATATCCCCCCATAGGCACCCTATATCCCTCCCATATCCCCCCCATATCCTCTCATATTTCCCCCTAGAACCCCTTGTAACAGACTCCAGACCCCCATATCCTCCCAAAGAACCCCATAATGGGACTCCAGACCTCTATATACCCCCCATAAACCCCCATATAACCCCATATCCCCTGATGTCTCCCCACATTCCCTCTTAGAACCCCATGTAGGGATTACAGACCCCCATGGACACCCCATATCCCCCCCGTAGAACCCCATAAAGCGTCTCAAGACCACCATAGAACCTCATGTAGGGACTGCAGATCTCCATGTCCTCCCATATTTCCCCACAGACCCCCATAAAGGGTTTCTGGACCACCACAGACCCCCATTTAGGGACTCCAGACCCCCATATCCTCCCTAATCCCTCCCTAGAGCTCCATGTAGGGACTCCTGCCCCCCATATCCCCCTATCTAACCCCACTGTCCCCATTCCCCTGCAGCTGCACCACAGCATGGTGCATGTGGTTGACTCCTGCGCCATGGCTGGCTCTTATGTGGTGTTGCAGTCAGTGCAGAAGGTGCTGGAGGTGAGCGCACGGGTGCTTGGCACCCTCGCGGGCAGCATCACCAACTGCGCCTTCTGGCAGCATGTGCTGGTGCAGCAGTGCTGCGTGTAATGCCTGAGCATGCCTTGGTGGCCACCACCACCAAGCTGCTTGCCAGCATGGTGTACCACTACAAGGGCATGGGGCTCAGCATGGGCAGCATGATCTGCGTTTGGGACAAGAGGGGGCCTGTTGAGTGTGGGTTGTTGGGGGGTGGTGGACACCATGGTGTTGGTGATTGTGGGGCCAAAGACTTGGGTAGTAAAGCTTATGGCACTAGGCGTTATGATTAGGGGGTGATGAACATCATGGGGCTGGAGTTACGGGGCTCATGGTCAAGGTTGGGAGGTGGTGGACATCATGGGGTTGATGGTTATGGGGTGAGGTTCATGGTTATGGGGTTAAGGACTTGAGTATTGAAGTGTATGGGGCTGGGGGTAATGGAGACAATGGGGTTGGAATTATGGGGCTCATGGGCATGGTTAGGGGGTGATGGACATAGTGTGGGTGGTGGTTATGGGGGGGTGGAGGACTTGGGTATTGAGTCTATATAGAGATGGGGCTTATGGTTATGGGGTGATGGACATTGTGGGGTTGGAGTTACGGGGCTCATAGTCAAGGTTAGGGGGTGGTGAACATCATGGGGTTGATGGTTATGGGGTTAAGGACTTGAGTATCGAGGCACATGAGGCTGGAGGTTATGGTTATGGGGTGAGGGCCATCATGGGAGGAGTGGTTATGGGGGTCGTGGTTATGGGGGTCATGTTTAGGGGGGTGATGGATACCATAGGGTAGATGGTCATGGAGTGGGGTTGATGGTTATGGGGTCAAGGACTTGGATATTGAGTTATATGGGGCTGGCAGCCATGGTTATGGATCTCTGTTCCCTATGGGGCTGGTACCCACAGCCCCAGTGGCCATCTTGGTCCCCCATTGACCCCATTGCCCCCCATTACATCCTAGGCCTCTACAACGTGTACCCGCGTCCTGGGCACCACCTTTTCCATGGGTGAAAACGGCCGTTTTGGAGCTAAAACCGGTCATTTTGGGACTAAAAACGTCCGTTTGTGGGCTGAAAACGGTGTCGGTGCCCAATGCATAGTGCTTGCTAAAGGCGTCATTGGGCTCCAGAGTGAACAGCGCCGGGGGGCGTGGGGGCGTGGGGCGGAACGGAACGGGGAGCACGTACGTGACGCATGGCGCGATTCAAGCGCGTGGAAGCGAGTGCTGATTGGTTGGGGGGGGAAGAGCCACACTGGGATTGGTGGAGAGGGGAGGGAGGGGTGGGGCTTGGAGCCGGCGGGAGCGCGGCGGTGAGGAGGGGAGCGGGACTTAAAGGGGCTTCAATGGAGGCCAAAGCTGAGCTATGGGGGGCTCTGTGGGGGCTTAATTAGGGTCTCTGGGGGGTAAATGGGGTTTAGGGGCAGTAAATGGCGTCTGTGGGGGTTAAATGGTGTCTATGGGGGATCTATGGGGGTTAGAAGGGGTCTGGGGGGCCTATAGGGGGTTTGGGAAGTCTGGAGGGGGTTAAATGGGGTCTATAGGGTGTAAAGGGGGTCTGGGGGAGTCTGGGGGGGGTTAAAAGGGGTCTGGGGGGGTTAAATGCGTTCTATGAGGGGTTATAGGTTTTGGTTACCCCCGTAGACCCCCTTTAACCCTCCCCCCCCCCGACCCTTTGTGGAGGGTTAAAGGGGGTCTGGGGGGACCTCTAGGGGGTCAAATGGGGTCTATGCGGGGTTAAAGGGGGTCTGGGGGGACCTATAAGGGTTTAAGTGGGGTCTGTGGGGGGCTAAAGGGGGTATATGGAAGGTTAAATGGGTTTTGGGCAGGTCTGTAGGCGGTTAAAGAGGGTCTGTTGTGGTCTGTAATGGGACTAGACCCTTTGGGGTACCCCTGGGCTGTCCCACTTCCCACTGGGGAGGGTCACCTAGCACATATGTGCTTGTCCCCCCCTATACCAGTACATAAGGGGGTCCTGATGGAGCTGGACCCTGCTGAGCTGCTGCCAGGTACACTGCGTACTATTAATACCCATGAATAGCCATTAATAAGCGTTAATGAGGGTATTAATTACTTAACGCCTCCCTAATAGGGGAGGAGGAGCCCCACCTGCCCCTCTTCGGGCTCCACACCCCCGCCGAGGGACTTGGTTTGGCCTCGCTGCAGGGGCTGTGTGTGGCGCTGGGGCCGGACGGGCTCGCTGCGGGCCTGCGGGAGGAGCTGCGGCAGGTAACGGGGGATAGGTGGTGTCAGTTTGGGGTATTTTGGATCATTTTGGGGGAGTTGAGGGGGGGTTCAGTGGGTTTTGGGGATATTTTGGAGTGATTTTGGGTCGGTCATTTGGGGTGATTTAGGGTCATTTTGGGTTTTACCTCATCCGGGGATTTGAGGGGGGTGGGTTTTGGGGAGGGTTAGAGTGATTTAGGAGTGCTTTAGGGGGAGCTTTGGTCAGTTTGGGTTCATATAGGGTCGTTTTGGCGTGATTTAGTTTATTTGGGGGGTTTGGTGGTGATTAAGAGCGGGGTTGATAGCGGTTTTGGGATGGTTTTGGGGTGATTTAGGGGTATTTTGTACTATTGGTCTACTTTGGGCCATTTTAGTCTATTTTGGTCCAATTTTGGGCTATTTCAGGCCATTTTGGTCCAAATTTGGACTATTTTGGGACTATTTTGGGGTGGTTTTGGGGTATTTCGGGGCTGTTTCGGGGTGTTTCAGGTACCGGTGCGCCCCCTGCAGGCGAAGGCGACGCTGGCGCTTCACAGAAGGACGTGGCTGCACTGGGACGGGCTCTGGAGGGCGCTGCAGGAGCTGCTGTGGGACCCACGCGGGCTCGAGCCCCCCGTGAGCCAGGGGGTGATCCACACATGGGGGGCAATGAGGGATATGGAGGGACCCACATACACATGGGGGGTGCCTAAAGGGGGTTTTGGGGTGAATTGGTGTGGATTAGGGGGCTTTGGGATGATTTTGGGGTAATTTGGGTGATTTGCAGACCCGCCGGGAACTGGAGCTGCGCTGTGGGGTGCAGGGCATGGCCCAGGCACTGCCCCCAATGGAGGTGAGAGCCCCAAATGACCCATAACTGTCCCAGATCACCTGAAAATCCCGTTTACCCCATTGCACGCCATGGCCCCCTTTTTTGTCCGTAGGCACCCCCTGCCCCCCTGCTTTCCCTGCTGGAACTCCGCCTGGCTGCCAAGGTCCTGGACCTCTCCATTTACCACGCGGGGGAGGCCGCGCCGGAGCTGCCATTGGCGGAGGCGGCGCCGACATTGGCTGAGGAGCGGGATCCCCCCCGTGCGGTGCTGCGCCTTGGTGCGGCCCTAAGGGAGGAGGCGCAGCGGCTGCAGCGCGCCCGGTGGCGACGCCAGCACCTGCAGGGGGCGCTGCAGAGCCAGCGCAGGCGCTATCAAGAGGTAAAGCAGGAGGGGGGGAATAGGGGGGTTCTGTGGGGTCTGTAATGGGGGTAAATGGGGTCTATGGTAGTAAATGAGGTTAAATGAGGTCGGTGGGGGTTCAGTGGGGTTTGGGAGGGGTTAAATTAGGTTCATGGGGGTTAAATGGGATCTCTGGGGGTTTGTGGGGTCTATGAGAAGCTTGCTGGGGTCTGTGGGAGTGAAAGAGGGTTTGGAGGGGTCTATGGGGGTTAAATGGGGTCTATGGGGGGTTAAGTGGGGTTTGGGGGGATCTATGAGAAGTTCAATGGGGGTTAAAGGGGTTTGGAGGGGTCTGGGGGGCTCAAATGAGGTTTGGGGGTCTATGGGGGGTTAAATGGGGTCTATTGGGGGCTCAGCAGTCTCTATGGGGGTTTAAATGGGGTTTGGGGGTTTATGGGGGGTTAAATGGCATCAGTGGGGGCTTAAATGGGGTCTGTGGGCAGTTAAATGGGGTTTAGGGGGTCTACTAGGGATTAAAGGGAGTTTGGAGGGGGTCTGTGGGGGGCTAAATGGGTTTATGGTGGTTTAAATGGGGTCTATAGGGCTCAGTGGGGCCTGTGAAGGTTTAAATGGGGATTGGGGGGGTCTATGGGGGCTTAGTGGGCTCTATGCGAGTGTCAGTGGGGCTCTATGGTGCAGGTGCTGGGCCGGTGCTGGGCCTTGCTGGGGGCTTTGGCCAGTGCCAGCTGTGCTGGAGCCCTGCAGGAGCTGGACCAGCAGCACGGGCTCTACCTGGAGGGCAAAGGGGTGGCACTACTGCTCAAGATACGGTATATGGGGCTCAAAGAGTATCTATGGGGACTATGGGGGTTACAGGCACTGGGTTACTGTGTGTACTGCAGGGGGTAGAGTCAGTGAAGGATATGTCCTCTCTGCTCTACGGGTGGATATGGTGGTTTAAGGGGGGGGTTATAATGGGACTTGGGGGGGGGATTGGGGAGGTTGGGTGGCTTCTAAAGGGCTTAAGGTGGGATTTGGGGGTGTCCCCTCTTACCCCATTGCCCCCTCTGCAGGCTGGAGGAGCTGGGGCTGCTCCTTGCCTCCTACCCCCCACTCACCGTAGCTGCCCATCAATGCATCAAGTGAGTGCTATACACCCCCTTCCCCTTTTTTAATGACCCTGCCGCCTTTATGACACCACTATGACATTACTGCAGGCAAAGAATCTCATTGGCCATGGAAGATGCAGAGAGGCAGGGCCAGGATCTGCGAGCGGTGCTCTCAGCCTATCAAGGGCTGGGGGCGGGGCTGGAGGAGCTGGCCTCAGCCTATGGGAGGCTACAGGAGGCGGTGGATCAGAAGAGGTGGGCCCTGCAGCAGCTCCACCCACTCAGCTCATGATGTCATGTGACAGCAGCCAATAAATGTGCCCAAAGGGCAGTCACTTTATGAATGAAGCCACATCTCTTTTTTTTTCCTTATAAGGGGAGAATGGGCGGTGGGAAGGAGGGCAGTGACTGGCTGGCAGCGCTGGGGGGTGGGGTGGGAGGGTCCTTGAGAGGTAGTGCCAAAAATGGCTAATACCGACTCAGAAATGGGAAAAGGTTAGGAATGGGCAAAGTCGGGCTAGAAATGGCAAAAAATGGTTTAAGACGGGTTAGAAAATGGCAAAACTGGGTTATAAATGTTAAAGTATTTCTAAAACCGGGATAGAAATGGCCAAAGATGGCTTAAAATGGGTTAGAAATGGGCAAAACTGGGTTAGAAATGGCCTAAAATGTCTTAAAATGGGTTAGAAATGGGCAAAACCGGGTTAGAAATAGCAGGTAGCTTATTAAACGGGTAGACCTGATAGTCCTAGATGGGAGGACCTTAAAGTCGGGGTAGCCTTGATAGCCCTAGTCGGGCAGACCTGATAGCCCCTTTCAGGACCTAGTTGGGGGATACACCTGGTAGCCCTAAATAGACCTGAATGCCCTAGTGTTGGTAGACCTGATATCCCTTGTCAGATAGACCTGATAGCCCTAGTGGGGCACCACGTGTCTCAGCCATGGAGTGTCTGAACGCATGTGTGAGTCTGAGGCAGTCTGTGTGAGAGTGAGCATGTGTGGTCTGTGAGTTCTGAATGTGAATCTGAGCCAGAGGAGAGTGAGAAAATTAAAGCCAGGGAGCAGAGAGGGAGCCAGAGCCAGATAGGAAAGACCCAGCTGTGGCTTATCAGGCTGCTTTTATGCCAGCTGGTGGTTTGCCTCTCCAATGTCCCAGGCCATTGAGGGGTTGTGGGTGGGGCCTGGGGTATATGAGGGGCAGCCCTTCCTATTCAGAGTTCAGCTCTCATCAGGTTAAGTCCTCTGGTGTTTAGTTTTTGTGGACTTAGAGCTTTGTGGTTTATTTCTGCTGCGTTTTTCTGAAGTGGTCTTGTCTGAATGAAGACCTTCAGGCTGTGTCAAGACTTACTAGTGCATGCGTTAGTAAGCATCTTTTTGTAGGGTGTTTTTTTGGGTGCTACATTTGTTGGTGGTGATGAGCTAAGGGGAGCCCTGTGGCTGTCCTCAGGAGGAAGAGTTGTGGCAAAGATTGCCATTGGTCAACATACTGATAAGCTGTTTGCTATTCCTGTTTTATTTTGCAGATGATGAAGAGGAATGTGGCTACTGAAGGAACATTCCAGTCAGCTGACAAGGGTTTTTTCTCAAGGATGGTTCTGGACCTCTGCCCCTCTGCAAGCAAAGGTAAAAGACTGGGCCTAGGGAGAGGCAGGAAAGAGATGTAAGGTTAGTGTGGGAGAGAGGCTGTTGAAGAACTGGTCTCTTTGGGCAGGGGAAGGGAGCAGGTTACTCTTCAGCTTGAGATTTTCCCACTTTACAAAGTTAAAGCACAGATGAGGCTTGTGCCTTAGAGTCTTGTGGTTAATTGTCTTTTGGGGCATGGCTCCAGGTTGCCTCTGCAGCTCTGTGTCCATTTTCACAGAGCTGACTCTGTTCACCTGTCTTGCTGGTTAATGTGACTACGTGGCTGAAGCAGCAGCTGTATGTGAAATGTTTTTAAGTAGTTGAAGGCATTTTTTCTTGGTGTTTTCCAGGTGACATACAGGCCCAGATGCAGCTAGCAGAAATGTGGGAGGCCTGGTGGCTGAGCAGCCAATATACTGGCTGCAGGAGATGGGCATCGCACAGGGAAGGCTTCAGCTTTGAGCCCTGTCTCAGCAGCTATCTGTTTCTATTTCTTTTTCAGGTGCCACATTGTCGCGGTTTAAAACCAGGCAGAGCTCCTTCACTCACTGTCCCCCCCCTCTTCTTGCCCTCCCTCTACTCCCGAAGTGACAGAGAAGAGAATCGAAAAGAATGCAACTCCCACGGGTTGAGATAAGAACAGTTTAGCAACTAAGGTATAACACAAATCACTACTGCTACTACCAATAATAACAATGATAAAGGAAATAGCAAGGGAAGAGAACACAACACCTCACCCCCAGCTGACCGATAACTTGCCCCCCCCCCCCCCCGCCTGACCAAGCACCGACCGATACCTCCTCCAACCCCGCAGTCCCCCAGCCCTTCTGGCTCACTCCCAGTTACATCCTGGGCATGACGTGCTGTGGTATGGAATACCTCTTTGGTCAGTTTGGGTCAGGTGTCCTGTCTCTGCTTCCTCCTGGCTTCCCCTCCTCCCTGGCAGAGCATGAGGCTCACAAAGTCCTTGGCCAAACCAAAACATCATTGTTATCAGCTCTGTTCCCAGGCCAAAAGTCAAAACAAAGCACTGCACCAGCTACCAAGAAGGAGAAAAATGACTGCTACTGCTGAACCCAGGACACACATCTAACTTGGGGGAGGTGAAGCTGCACACTGGGGAGGGCTTTGAGAAGGTAAGGGGGTTTTGTGCCGGGCTGGTGACTAACAGTTGAGTATAACATGGCAGTGGGGTTCAGCATTAATCTTTCTTGCAAGTGCCGTGCAGTCGCCTTTGGAGTCAGATGAGCATTTTTGGTGAGTCAGGGAGGTCATGAGAAGGACTGTGGGGTAAGTCACTTCTGACCAGAACAATGGTTACTTGCCTCCACAATCTCAGTTCCTGCAGGGAAGGAGAACCCTGGCATAGCATTCAGAAATGATTTTGGACCAGGTGAGCACTGTTTTGCGGAGCTTAAGCTGAGGCAGTGGGGTGTTACAGAAGAGGTAGGCATTGACTGGTGTGGTGGTGGTGAGAATGATAGCAAGGACAGTGTTTTCTGTCTCTTTCTGTCTTTATTGTTTCTTGTGTGGCTGGCTTTTGGTTTTTTTGTTTTGTTTTGTTTTTTTTTTCCTTGTTGCGGATAATGAACATCAATTGGGTAAATGCAGCAACATCCGGATGACTGATTTAAATTCTAGTTGCATGCAAAAACTAAGGCACCTGCTCCCAGGTGTCAAAAAGCACAGTGCACAGACCACAAGTGTTCGGCTTCTGCTTCCACAGCCGAAGGGCCAAGACAGAAAGCGGGTGTTGGGCCTCTTCTGCACACAGTGAGATTTCCAACGGTGCCAACAGCACTGCTGTTGC
Source organism: Pezoporus occidentalis (assembly GCF_034315485.1). Taxonomy (NCBI): domain Eukaryota; kingdom Metazoa; phylum Chordata; class Aves; order Psittaciformes; family Psittacidae; genus Pezoporus; species Pezoporus occidentalis. Next base: position 3,856 of record NW_026915073.1, on the reverse strand, counting down.
TCCTTGCTTTCCGACCTAAAAGTCCAATTATATTCAACTTCTCTGGTGCCCTCTCCTGGCCGTCCTCCAGCAGAGTGAGTAGAGCACAAATGTTTGGCCTCTGCTGCCACAGTCAAAGAGTCAGGAGGGAAAGCTGGTGCTGGGCCTCTTCTGCACACAGTGAGCTTTGCAATGGTGCCACCTGCATTGCTGTCGCTCCTCACTTTCACACCTCAAAGTCCACTCGAATCCAAGCTCTGCGGTGCCCTATCTCGGCTGTCCAGCAGCAGAGTGAGCAGAGCAAGAACGTTTGGCCTTCTCTCCCACAGCTGAAGAGCCAGGAGGGAAAGCTGGTGCTGGGCCCCTTCAGCATACAGTGAGCTTTGCAATGGTGCCACCCGCATTGCTGTCACTCCTTGCTTTCCCACCAGACCGCCATATCCCCCCTAATTCCCCTCATAGACCCCCATGTAGGAACTCCAGATACCCCCATTCTCTGTAATTCCCCCATCAACCCGCATGTAGGGACTCCAGAGCCTCAAATCCCCCCACAGAACCCCATGTAGGGTAATGGGGGTGGCCTTAGTGGTGACTGGGGGTAATGGGAGGCAATGGGGGGGCAATAGGGAGTTAATAGTGGGTAATGGGTGCAATGGGGGTGGTAACAGGGAGTTAACAGGATCTGTCCACTGGGTTGGACAGATTTTAGCTTGTCTAAATGGGGCTGAATTGGACTAATTTTTGCTGGGCTGTGCTGAACTGGGCTAAACTGGGCTTGAATTGGCTGATCAGGTCTTGGCTGGGCTGGGCTGAGCTAAACCAGGCTGAACTGTGCTAAACTGGGCCTAATTGGGATCAACTTGCCTGGGATGAGCTGGAGTGGGCTGGGCTGTAAAGTGGGCTGAACTGGGTTAAATTGGGCTGGGATAAGATGGACTGGGCTAAACTAGTCTGGACTGAGCTGGCCTGAGTTGTGCTACATTGGGCTGGGAAGGGCTAAAGTGGGCTGAACTGTAGTGAGCTGGGCTGTGTTGGGCTAAACTGGGCTGGATTGGGCTACATTGGGCTTAACAGTGCTAAACTGATCTGGACAGATGTGAATTGGGCTAAACTAGGCTGAACTGGTCTAAAGTGTGCTGGGCTGGGCTAAAGTGGGTGAAGTGGACTAAACTGTGCTCAAGAGGGCTAAGGTGTGCTGGAGGGGTCTGAATGGGGCTAAACCTTGCTGAACTGTGCTAAATTGGTCTGGACAGGTCTGAATTGAGCTGAAATGGGCTGAACTGGGCTAAACTGGGCTAAGTTGGTTTGGCCAGGGCTAAAGTGGGCTGACTTGGGCTAAAGTGGGCTGTGCTGGGCTAAACTTGAATGGACTTGAGTGGACGACAGGATGACCATGAGCCAACACTGTGCCCTTGTGGCTAAGAAGGCCAATGGCATCCTGGGGTGTATTCGAAGGGGGGTGGTTAGTAGGTCGAGAGAGGTCCTCCTTCCCCTCTACTCTGCCCTGGTGAGACCCCATCTGGAATATTGTGTCCAGTTCTGGGCCCCTCAGTTCAAGAAGGACAGGGAGCTGCTGGAGAGAGTCCAGCGAAGGGCAACAAAGATGATTAAGGGAGTGGAGCATCTCCCTTATGAGGAAAGACTGAGGGAGCTGGGTCTCTATAGTTTGGAGAAGAGGAGACTGAGGGGTGACCTTATAAGTGTCTATAAATATATAAAGGGGGAGTGTCACGAGGATGGAGCCAGGCTCTACTCAGTGGCAAACAATGATAGGACAAGGGGTAATGGGTACAAACTGGAACACAAGAGGTTCCACTTAAACTTGAGAAGAAACTTCTTCTCAGTGAGGGTGACGGAACACTGGAACAGGCTGCCCAGGGAGGTTGTGGAGTCTCCTTCCCTGGAGACATTCAAAACCCGCCTGGACACATTCCTGTGTAACATTATCTAGGTGTTCCTGCTCCGGCAGGGGGATTGGACTAGATGATCTTTCGAGGTCCCTTCCAATCTCTAGCATACTGTGATACTGTGAAACTGAGCTGAACTGTGTTTAAACTGAGCTGGACTGTGTTAAAGTGGGCTGGACTGGGTTAAACTGGGCTAGAGAGAACTGAAGTGGGCTGGCCTGGATCAAAGTGAGCTAGACTGGAATAAACTGGGCTGGGGTGGGTCAAACTGAGCTGGACTGTGTTTAAACTGAGCTGGACTGTGTTAAACTGGGCTGGACTGGGTTAAACTGGGCTGGACTGTGTTTAAAGTGGGCTGGACTGGGTTAAACTGGGTTGGAGAGTATTATACTGTGCTGGAGTGTATTAAATATGGCCGGACTGAGTTAAACTGGGCTGGGCTGTATCAGACTGGGCTGGACTGGGTTAAACTGGGCTGGCCTGGGTTAAACTGGGCTGGACTGGGTTAAACTGGGCTGGAGTGGATTATACAGAGCTGGAGTGTATTAAATATGGCTGGACTGGGTTAAACTTTGCTGGACTGGGTTAATCTGGGCTGGGCTGTATCAAACTGGGCTGGCCTGGGTTAAACTGGGGTGGACTGGATTATACTGAGTTGGAGTGTAGTAAATACGGCTGGAATGGGTTAAACTTGGCTGGACTGGGTTAAACTGGGCTGGGCTGGATCAAACTGGGCTTCACTGGGTTAAACTTTGCTAGACTGGGTTAAACTGGGCTAGGATGGACTGAACAGATCTGGAGTGGATTAAACTGGGCTGGAGATGGTTAAACTGTGCTAGAGTGAACTGAACTGGGCTGGGCTGGATGAAACTGAGCTGGACTGGGTTAAAAGGGGCTGGGCTGTATGAAACTGGGCTGGACAGTGTTTAAAGTAGGCTGGACTGGGTTAAACTGGGCTTGAGTGGATTATACTGAGCTGGAGTGTATTAAATACGGCTGGACTGGGTTAAAGTGGGCTGGGCTGTAACAAACTGGGCTGTCCTGGGTTAAACTTTGCTGGACTGGGTTAAACTGGGCTGGGCTGTATCAAACTGGGCTGGGCTGGGTTAAACTGGGCTGGACTGGGTTATACTGAGCTGGAGTGTATTAAATATGGCTGAACTGGGTTAAACTGGGCTGGGCTGTATCAAACTCGGCTGGGCTGGGTTAAACTTGGCTGGACTGGGTTAAACTGGGCTGGGATGGATCAAACTGAGCTGGACTGTGTTTTAACTGAGCTGGACTGGGTTAAACTGGGCTGGAGTGAACTGAAGTGGGCTGGGCTGTATCAAACTGAGCTGGACTGGGTTAAACTGGGCTGGGTTGTATCAAACTGAGCTGGACTGTGTTTAAAGTGGTCTGGACTGGGTTATACTGTGCTGGAGTGTATTAAATATGGCCGGACTGGGTTAAACTGGGCTGGGCTGTATCAGACTGGGCTGGCCTGTGTTAAACTTTGCTGGACTGGGTTAAACTGGCCTGGGCTGTATCAAACTGGGCTGGCCTGGGTTAAACTGGGCTGGACTGGGTTAAACTGGGCTGGACTGGGTTAAACTGGGCTGGAGTGGATTATACTGATCTGGAGTGTATTAAATATGGCTGGACTGGGTTAAACTGGGCCGGGCTGTAACAAACTGGGCTGGCCTGGGTTAAACTTGGCTGGACTGGGTTAAACTGGGCTGGGCTGTATCAAACTGGTCTGGCCTGGGTTAAACTGGGCTGGACTGGGTTAAACTGGGCTGGAGTGGATTATACTGAGCTGGAGTGTATTAAATATGGCTGGACTGGGTTAAAGTGGGCTGGGCTGTAACAAACTGGGCTGTCCTGGGTTGAACTTTGCTGGACTGGGTTAAACTGGGCTGGGCTGTATCAAACTGGGCTGGGCTGGGTTAAACTGGGCTGGACTGGGTTATACTGTGCTGGAGTGTATT